>NW_028246540.1:0-425331 GCF_964263255.1 Lissotriton vulgaris | reverse complement strand
ACACACACACACACACACACACATACACACACACACTCCCCATCACAATACAAACCAGCATTGCTAAAGGTATTAGGTCTAGTAACAAGAGGGAGTGATGGCAATATTTTTTTTTATTTTCGATTCCAAGCATTTGCCACAAAAAGAAAAAAATGCGTACAACCTAAACAATGTCACCATATGCATAAAATATATTTTTATTTTAAAAAATAACCTGTCAGAGTGCTTTCTAGCAGGCAGGTTTACCTAAAACAGTTTTAATGTACTTCACAGGGAAATGGGATTCATATTGGTGCAAAGGGAAAGTACTATTGGTTTTGAATTACTTTACCATGAAGACACAGTTTAAAACACAAAGATGGCTAAAAATTGCACTAAAAAAGATAAAGAATGGAAAGGTAAAATGCTTATGCAAATTAAAGCATTGGTCCACCAGCCCTGTCACTTCAATGTGCTTCTTATTAGACAGATTTCTTCTGATTATTAGGCAGATGTCCATTTGTTAATCGTAAAAGTGCCACCGCTCATAGTGCAGGAGATGCAATGGCTGAAGTGGGCTGACACATTACCGTATAATGTATGGCGTGATGGGTGGAAGCAAAATATGAATGACATTTGAACAGACCAATGGATCAAGGTGGTTGACCCCAAAGCCCCTTTATGCATATTTTGATTAAATGAGGCTGAAGATTCAGCTAAAGCTCTCTGAAGGCCAGACTTAAAAATAACTTCGAAATACTCAATTACACCTGTGCGCATTGACCTAGTCAAGTAATGCTTAATTTTCCCTGCGAGTTTCTCTCGAGATCTTTATACTCTGTCACCCAAGAGTCATATTTTGCTCTACCTCCATTATTATGTGTTTCGGTGAATTGGCGAAACCATCACAAAACACAATAGGACAAAATGGTACTTTGACAAGACGTAACACCATTGCGAGTATAGATCACTGGGTGATGTCAAAGACGCTTAAGGAGCACACACAGCTGAGCGACCAACTTACAGGTGCTCCAGAGCGCGCGCAAGTATTTTATGTGCAATGCACACACCAAATTGACATGTGAGCAAAGGCAACCCGTGGTCCTGAAAGCATCGCGCCTGGAGCCACCCTGCGGTTGATTTTCAGAGCAGTCGACCCTTGGCTCACGCCCCAGGCCATTCTGCGTGGAATTTCTTCTGTGTAACTTTATTTGTCATTTTCTTACCCGGCCTCATATGTGGCTGTAAACATTCGAGGAGCAAAGGAGAGACTTAAAATCAATGGGCATTATATCAGTTCAGGAAAGAGGCCGTGACATGCAAGAAGTCTGAGGTTCGAAGTTTTATGTGCGCAATTAAATATGCCTCGTCAGAGACAAGAACTTATGTTATATAGTTAGTGTGCTATACTATTTTGGGGGAAGAAGGCTAGAGGAACCACAGCAAACGGAAAGGATATAGAGATGTAAATAGAAATGAAATGACAGAAAAGAGCACGAGAAAAAAAGAGTGGAGAAAAGAAAACCAGGTGTGAAAAAGAAAGAGAAGAATCAAAAACATACATTGGCAAAGCCAATTGGTCCCGCTTTTGGGACCAATCGACTTTTCCAATGCCCTTAGTCATTCTGTACAGCATCCCCGATGCTGTGAAGCATGATTAAATAAATAAATAACCTCTTACGTCATTTTGTAGCCACATACATGTAAAATGATGCGGCTGCTTTTATTTTCATTTGTTGAGATCCAACTCAGATCAGCACATTTTTGGGAAAGTGGGTGTGGGGGAAAGCACCAATCGGTGAAAAGAGTGTTGGGGGAAACAACTTGGACGGAGAGACACGGAAGCAGCAGGAGGGCTGAAGGGAGCTGAAGCAACATTGGGAGTCGGAAGCAACAGGGAGGGTGCGGGTGAGGGGAATGAAGAGGGCACTGAACAAACTGACGAGAGACAGAGAGCAGCAAGGTGGTGCTCAGGGGACAGGGGACAACATCAAATGGATAAGAGAGAAACTAGGGTGAAAAAGCAATGAGGGGGGATGGGGGAAGCACAAGGCCAAACAAATCATGGCAGGGGAGGAGAACCACAGAGGCGAAAGAGAACAGCACCAGCATGTAGTGGGAAATAGAAGCATACAGGGAGACAACTGGAAAACATACACAGGGCCCTAATCATAGAACTAACTTAAGACAAAACCCTAAACTTACTACCATTTTGGTAGTCACAGAAGGCACTTGCTCATTTTGGTATTCACAAAAACTTGCTTTAGGGGGCGCTGGACTTTGGAAGAGCATACATTACTATTCCAACTCCAGCCTACACAACCGTAGGGAAGGTGTTGGATTTAAAAATCCAACACCAGTCCAACAAAGCGCCCCCTGCAGCAAGTTGTTGTAACGACTTGCGGATTGAAGTAACACGTGGTAACGTCGCAGTCGGGGTAGTGACTGCATTGTAAAGGCTGGTCATTGTTGAGACTGCGGGGTAAAGGATGTTTCCCAGGTTGGAACAATATCTTTCTTTCGACACCATTTCCCACCGTACCCTAGTCATGAAACTCCAAGACACCAGCATCCACTCTTTCCTCACCGGTCGAACACAGCGAACCAGACTACCTCTGTTCCTCTCTGAAACCATGGAGATCAGCGGCGGAGTACCCCAGGGCTCCTCCTTGAGCCACACCCTCTTCAACGTCTACATGGCCTCTCTTGCAGCCATCGCCAAGGACTATGGACTCAACATCATCTGCTACACCAACGACACCCAACTGATCCTCTCTCTCACCAACGAACCCACAACTGCCAGAAACAACTTCCACAGCAGGATGAAGGCTGTCGCCACCTGGGTGAAAGACAGTCGCCTCAAACTCAACTCGGACAAGACCGAAGTCATCATCCTGAGACCTACCCCTTCAGCTTGTCCACACGCTCCGCCTGCTTCAAAAGACATTCATATCGACCCCCACCGAACCCTGAAGTACGGTCACCCACGCACTCATTAGCAGCAGACCCAACTACGGCAACGTCCTGTGCACTGGTGTCACCCAGAAACTCCTCAGGAAACTACAGAATGTCCAAAATTCAGCAGCCAGGCTGGATCTTAACATCCCCGAGAACTCTGTTGGCTCCCAGTCAACAACATAATCACTTTCAAGCTCCTCACGCATGTCTACAAAGCCCTCCATGATGCAGGAGCAGCATACCTCAACCACCGCCTCTCATTCCACGTACCCGCCAGATGCCTCCACTCTGCCCAGCCGGCCCTAGCCACCATCCCTTGGATCCGCAAGACTAGAACCGGAGGAAGATCCTTCTCTTACTTCACCACCAAGACCTCGAACACCCTGCCTCACCACCTCAGACAACCCCTGTCTCTGACCCAATTCCCGAAGGAACTCAAGACCTGGCTCTTCGACTGAACCCCAGCTCTCAGATGGATCAGCACCTCTCCCCCTTCTCCCAGCACCTTAAAACCCTCATGGGTAATACAGAAAGGGTAGCAGACGTTTGTGCAGCCCCTTCTGTAATACTGATAGTGCTGATGTAGCGCCAGCGCTATCTTTAGAGAATGTTCAATTATTTGCTTGGCGGCATTACCATATGCAAATGAAGGAATCATTTTGCCACTTTGCCGTGCCATATTACGGACACAGGCTCAGAGGCAATTAAGCCATTAGGAGGCGCACTGACAGTGCGCCACAAAAAGTTGGCACAAATGTGAAGGTGCCCCCTGGGGTCAGTCCTCTGGAGGGTGGAATTGGGGTCCCAGGACCCCTCCCCCCAAATGTCCCCAGCAAGTAGATGCAGTCACTCACTGCACCTGCCTGCTATGGGATCTCTTACCCCTCTTCAAAGTGTAGGCATGTTGCCACCTGCACAAAACTTGGAAACAGCTGCTTCATATTTCATTGAATGTGCTACCCCCAGGGCAGTACGCATTCACAACTTCCCTGGGGGTGCACATTTGTTGTAGTAGGGTGCACTATCCGATTCTACCTTTTGAAAGGTGTGCTGTGGCGCAAACCCGAAAGTGTGCCCTGTGTGTAATAATGG
Organism: Lissotriton vulgaris; assembly: GCF_964263255.1. Classification (NCBI taxonomy): domain Eukaryota; kingdom Metazoa; phylum Chordata; class Amphibia; order Caudata; family Salamandridae; genus Lissotriton; species Lissotriton vulgaris. The sequence continues at coordinate 421,302 of NW_028246540.1, read as the reverse complement.
CCTAGGTATGTTGAAAATGTCTTACGAGGTCAGAAAACAGCTGCACCACAAAGGAAACACAGAAGTCAGTCAATAAAACTTTATTTAGTTTTTATTTAACACCATAAAAGTACAAAACACATAAAATCAACATCTACATCAGATTATGCAGGTTTGGTGTCTTCTATGACACATTTAGATTTTTACGGTGATGGGTAACATACAAGGTGACAGTAAGTTAATTCAAATCAGCTAATCATTAAATCACTAATCAAAAACCCAAACATAAAAATTAAAGGCACCATTATATTAAAATAAAGAATATCATATCTAATCTGCCAAACATTTTCGTATCTGTAGCAGATAAAAGCTGAGACCACATCACAGACCTCAAGTGTATATAAATGCTGATGGAACATCATGGCTGGTCTGTATTGCTTCAGCTTGTACTTCTGTAAAAAAGACTTAATAGTACTCCGCCCAACCCTCTCATAACATTTACAGAAGAATAGACAGTGCATAGTGCTATGCTTTGAAAAGTGCATCGCAGGGACAGGAAACCAGTGTCATAGACCACTCATTCTGCCTCGGGAACGTCAACAAACGGTGAACAATGTTTCACCTTAACCCCTTCGCTGCGGCGGCTATTCCGCCGCAGCGCTAAGGGGGTGGGGGGGCAACGCTGCGCGCCCATGCTGGTGACGGAACCGCTCCGTCACCAGCCGCGGTCGCGCTGTGCTCATGACGGAGTGGTTCCGTCACGGCCCGCCCGCTTAATGGAATGCTCAGCGCAGGCGCGGAATCCGCGCAGGCGTGCCAAGCGGGCCGTGACGGAACCGCTCCGTCATCAGCACAGCGTGACCGCGGCTGATGACGGAGCGGTTCTATCACCAGCAGGGGAGGGGTTAATCTGGTTAACACAAAGCTGTGTTGACTTTTATTTACAAATTCTAGGTAAGGCTGCAAAACCATCCCTTATTAACAAAACAGAATGAAAAGAGACACCCTTACTGCATTCTATGTTATATTTGCCTTCTTTGAACATCTGTTAAAAAAAGATATTAAACTAATGTTTGCTAATCGCAATGAGAGATTTTGGGTCAATAAAAATTCAGGTCTATTTAACCTGACACATTGAGACTTTATGTATGTTAGCCACGTGATGTCTAATGCACGAACCAATGCCAAATAGCCTCTTACAATCAATCTGTTAAAGAGAGATTCTTGCTGCGCCAATAACGTGTTCCATAATAGAAGAAAGGTGGAGCCCAATGAGATCTTCAAGAAAACTCATGCTTAATTTCATGTGGCATACATGGGTAAAGCAAGTTGGTGGAAGTGCCAGCAACTCCTCGAACGGGCATTTTCACGTGTCTGGAGAGTAGGGAACCCAGACACCCACCCCATAATGGCCATCAAATTACATTTAGACCAGTTCATAATGCCCATTACTTTCAGTGGTTTCATGCCCATTTTTGAAGAAAAACGAAAGCGTCATACTACAGATTTGTCTCATTGATGTTTCTTGCAATCAGTAACTTTTTCCATGAGCCTTGTGCATCAAATAGGACCACCAAGGAAGAGGATGAATTACTCTATGCCAGTTGTACATCGCCCACTCTAAAGTGATGGCAGTTAAGAGACATGGCCGGTACATCATGGTAAAGGTTTTACCTAGATTGACCTTAAGGTCCCAATCAGGCAAGAAATCCACAAAGCAATTTAATAATAATTGCAGACCATTTGGAGAATGGGCAATTATTACCTCATCGTCACTGTACAGGAGGACACTGACCAATCAGGGGCATGTCCCTGAACCTCTGGAGCATCACCTTTTATGAGTTGTTAATATATAGGGTAAAAAGTAGGGGCGGCAGATCCGTAATGGCAGAGGAGCGTTGTCCCACAACCTGTGCCAGCAGACAATAAATAAAATGATAATAACGCAATGCTATCATTTTATTATGCTGTCTGAGCCCAATACAAAAGTATAGGGTGGGCCAAGCATGTCAGGCAGGAGTAAAGTGCACTCATAAATGCACATGTGTGTTTGGCTGGCCGTCGGAGGCTAGCCAAACACACATGTTCACTTATGTTTCTCCGATCTGGCTGTGCTACACAGCTGGGCTGGAGAACCAGCACAGACTCCAATGCACTGTCTGAGTGGCAAACAAGGCTGCTCAGACCAATCCTGCTGCTGCTCTCGTGTGAGAGCAGCGCCTGGATTGGGTGCAGAGCCTGAGCCCTGAGTGCCCATCCTCTTCCGGCCGTGAGCCACCGAGAGGAAAAAGCGATGCAGGCTTCAGTGGGAGCAGAGCGGGGCAGCTGGTCATTAAAAAAATTTGTTTATTTTATTTCCAACCCAACTTACCACCCTCTCCACCCACGGCAGCCCTACCATTTTAGGTAGGCGGCGGCCGCCACTGATGAAAAGGAAGGGTGCAAGGACACAATGCTGCCTCATCTCCCCTCGCAATGCTGAACTTCGCGGAACATTCCCCATTGATGCCTTACCTGACCTTTGCAGTAGACCCTCTATACATTTCTCTAAGAAGATTTACAATGGGCATCTCAATTCCCCTACCTCCATCAAGCACCACAGTTATGTGTGTGTTTAACATAATCAATGGTGCCGGGTAGTTTCATAAAGGCAACAAATTGTAAATATAAATTGTGTGTCTTGTAAAGCGCACTGCTACCCGCACCGCAGGCCTCGAAGCGCTATAGACTGCTGGGAAACCCGTCCTGGCTTTCCCTGTGAGATAGTCCCTCCTGGGAGTCTCCAAGGTGAAACCAGGCATCCCCGGCGTTTGTGAGGGGCCGTTGTGGAGATGAGGCAAGCTAATGCCCAGAGTTGCCGAGTGTGATCTCTGGTTGAAGTAGGCACCGATGCGAGAATTATCGAGTCCGCTGATCCTGGTCCAAGACCATGCCGCGTCGGGAATCGAACCCTGGTCCCAGGACGTTCTCTGCTCTCGGGTCTGCCGTCTCTAACCAGTGAGCCACACCACTCCACGCAACATAGTGACCACCGCTTCATTGCTAACATATATTTACAAATAAGCAACTGGAGGATCAGACATTGCTCTACCCTCCCAATTCCCTCTGGAACCCATATTAAATATAAGAGAATAGATCATGATCCTTGAACCATGATTCTAGTCTCACTAAAATGATTCTCTCCATTATCTTAACCAAGTAATCCAATAGGGAGATCAGGGGATAACATTTAGGAAACCACTGGTTTCCCTTTTTGTATAGGCGGATGATCTGGCATTTAGACTAATTGAGTACATTTCCAGACATGCACACTGGAGGTTCAGACATTGCTCTACTGTACTGATTTCCTTTCCAGACCCAATATTGGATGTTAGAGAATAGGTGATGTTCCTCAACCCATGATTCTAGCCCTGTTAAATGTATTCTCCCACTTACCTTAACCAAGGAATTTCGCTGGGAGATCGGGCAATAGCATTTGGGAACCCTGCATTTTTCCTTTTTGTATTTTGGGATGATCAGGGATTTAGACCAAGTGTCTAATCTTCCAGACCTGCACACTGACCTTAGAAATTTGGTGAGAAGGGGGGCCCCATAGATTTATATTGGCCTTAAAAATATCCACAGGGTACTTTCCTTCTACGGCTCTTAACAATTGCAGCAGTCACGTCTATAGTGAGAATTCTCATGATATACAACTATCTGGAATGAGCAGAGAGTTACTTTGCCCCAATTTGTCAATGTGGCTTAATGTTTCCACACTAGAATCTGAGTAGGTGTTACCAACGTGAGAGACCCACTTTACAGGAGGAATTACAACCTTTATTGGTTGAGCACTTGCCTCACTGAGATAGGGTTTGTTGATTACTTCCGAAATAGCTGCACTATCTTTCAGTTTGCTGTTAGCACTGTCCAAGCCTCCTCCTTAATGGTTTTATTCTGCTCATCTAATACATTCTTATTAGTACCTCTACATATAGCCACTACTCTCTTATCTCTAATAACTGTATTAAGGACTTTCCTCAAAGCTCTCTGTGCCCAAGTATATGTAATTGTAATTTTGATTTGTAGCACGCATTATCACCCAAAGGTCTCTAAGCGCTGTTGGAGGGCAAACCTGAACTAGGTGGGGAGATGGGGCAGGGAGGGGGCTGCTTAGGTCGTGCCCCATGCTTCCAGGAAGAGCATGGTTTTAAGCTTCTTCCTCAAAGGGAGGAGATTTGCTTTCTTGCAGAGGCTCACTGGGAAGCTGTTCCAGACCAATGAGATGGCGGTTGAGAACGCTCGCCCTCCCATGGAGGACAGTTTGAAGCGGGGGCAGGCCAGAAGAGTGGTCTCTGCTGACCGCAAAGTCCTACTGGAGGCGTAGGAAACAATGCAGTTCTTGAAGTAACTTGGCGCTTGGCCGTACAATGTTTTGTGTGTGATGCAGAGACCCTTAAATTTAATTCTCTGCCTGTATGGGAGCCAATGGAGATCGCGTAGTAAGGGTGTGGCGTGGGCCCGTCTTGGTCTTTCAAAAATGAATCTGGCTGCGTCATTCATAACAATTTGCAGTCTGGTCAACAGTCATTGAGGGAGGCCATTATACAAAGAATTGCCATAGTCCAGACTCGACAGGATCATTGCTGAGACCGCCCATCTGAGCATGGCAAAGGTAAGGAGTGGAGACAATTTCCGCAGTTGTCTCAGGAGGCCAACACATGTTCCTACGACTGCCAAGGCTTGCTGTGTCATAGATTGTTTGGCATCAATTCTTATTCCCAGGCTTTTCACATCCACTGTCGGTTCAGGAAAAGGCCAAGCTCTTTTGGTCAGAAAAGGTAGTTCCATGAACTGGAAGCCGAGGTAACCGCCAGTACCTCTGTTTTATCAGGGTTTATTGTTAGTGAGTTGGCTGACATCCAATTGACCATAAATTTTAAGATGTTTTGCATTCTTACATATGCTGTTGAAGAACTGTCAATTTGGATAATAATTTGAGTGTCGTCAGCGTAGTTGTAAATCCGGCACTCCATCTGGTTCAGTGCGGCGATCAAAGGCTGTAGATAGGCATTAAAGAGGAGGGGTGATAGTGCTGAGCCTTGGAGGACTCCGCATGAAAGAACAGCTGGGTTGGATAACAAATCTGCCAGCTGGACTCTCTGTGAGCGTTTTTTTAGAAAGGAGGTGAGCTAGGCAAGGGCTGTGCCCTGAATGCCAAGATCCCCCAACAGCGACAGTAATTGGTCATGATTGACCGTGTCGAATGCCACAGAGAGGTCTAGCAGCACCAGGGCACAGGGCATTTTTTTGTCTGCCCTGAGTCTCAGTTCATCCAGCACGGAGAGCATGACCAGTTCCGTGCTGTGATGAGCCCTGAAACTAGCTTGATTGGGTTCCAAAAGATGTTTATCTTCAAGATGACGGGAAAGAGAAGGAAGAACATGCTGTTTAAGTACTTTGGCCAAGAAAGGATGCTGCAAGATTGGCCTATATTTTTTCAGGATCTTAATATCAGCACCTCGGTTTCTTTAGGAGCGGGATAACACCAGCCTCCTTAAAATTGGCGGGGACTATCCCTCTTTCCAGGAAGCAGTTAAAGAGAGAGCACATTGTCCTTAATTCCTGGAAGGGCCAACTTGAAGATCTTGGGTGGGCAGGGGTCTGCTGGTGACCTGGATTTCACCTGCTCAGTCAGGATAGCCAGGGACTCCTTAGTAGGTAGTGGCAGGGTGATTAAAGGGTGGGCAATCGTGGGGAGTGGAGGGGTGGGACCTGTGGGCCAGGGAAAGTTCGGGGTGCGATGGACTTCCGTCAGGAGGTCTTCTATTTTCTTAGTGAAAAAAGACTGAAATTTGTGGCAGTCTTCCTGACTAAAGGAGGGTTTTTGTCCCTTATTCTTCCTTAGCTCATTCAGGACCTTACAATTTTATTTCTGAGGATTGCTGGCAACAGCAATCCTATCCTCATAAAATTCAGCCTTCGGTGATAAGATGGCTTGTTTATAGGAGGCGAACGCTGATACATAGGCAGCCTGAGTGCTAGGTTCATAGTCTTTACGCCAAGCTCTCTCACTTTGGCAGAGAGATTGTTTCAGTGTCCTAAGAGCATCGTTAAACCACGGGGAACCTTTGCCCTTGTCCAAGATTCTCACCCTGCGTGCAGGAGCTACTACATATGTGGCGTTCTTAAGCCTTAGAGATAAGGTGGAACTAGCTGCCTCTAAGTCGTCCTTTGGTTGCATTAATGGTTCAGGGTGTCCTAAGGTGGCTATCAATTTGTCTGCGCTAATCTTGTTCCAGCTTCTTAGAACTTTCCATGGTGGAGGTGGATTTACCGATCAACCTGGAAGGAAAAGTCGGCCCTGTATTAAATGATGATCTGACCAGGAGCAGGGGGAGATAGTAATCGTGCTGGTCAACGGAAAGGAAGACCAGATCAAGTCCAGTGTGTGACCCTTCTCATGCGTGGACCCAACCACCCTTTGGCAGAGTTCTAAAGATGTCAGGGCCTCTTCTAGTGGTTTTGCCTGACTGACCTTTGGGAGTTTCTCCCAATGGAGGTTAAAGTCCCCCATTATCACCAGCCCTTGATAGCGAGAGCAGAGGTCGTGGACTAATTCCAGGAAAGGTTCAGCAAATCTGGGTGAAGTGCGTGGTGGGCGGAAGACTAAAAGTATTACAAAACATTCGATGGGGGAACAAAACTTAACCCCTAGTACATCTACACCCTTAATGATTTTGGAGCAGAGATTTCTGTTTTAAAGGAAAATTTATAGAGGAAGGCAACTCCCCCCCTCTTGTACTACCCGCACTGTTGTGGTGGATAGCCACAAAATTAGGTGGCAGAGATGCGACCAGATCTGGGGTTGATAACTCTTCGAGCCACGTTTCCGTGACCCCTAGGATGTCGAGGTGGTCCTCCTGGAGTAGTGAGAAGACTTCAAGGTTGTGCTTCTGTAGTGAACGTGTATTAAGCAACGCAAAGCTGCATCCTTGCGGGCTTACAGACTTTGTGGGAGGTGGTGTGTCTTTCCATTTTTCTGGGCTGTGTTGTGACTTTAGCAGCCCTTCTTGCCAGACCCTGATTGTTAGTGTGTGGTGAAGTTGCAATTCTCCATGATTTAAGGATAGGAGTTCTTGCCTAGAATACCGTAGGCGGGGGCCAGGGGTCTTGGCCCCTGGTCCCGGCCGGGCACGGCCGGGCACAGACGGGCTTGCCTTAGGCGCGCCTTCATCGCGATTGCGGCGTGCTCACTGCGCGCTTGCCCCAGCCTTCTTTTTGATGCCTGTGACTCCTCCCACCCACCACTCAGCCCTGCTGTGCAGCGGCTGCCAAACTTCTAAACACTAGACCGGTAACTGCCCGGAAGTGCCTATGCAGAAGTGCGGGGGTGCAGGGAGTGAGATGCGGGGAAGACCAAGTGAAGGATATTAACACAGGTGTAATTTTTAAAAACAGTATTAAAATCAGCAATGTCAGTTGCAAATAGCAGCGTTTACCGCGTTTCATCGTTTTTGGCAAGCGGTGTTACCAAGCAGCCCATCGCGAGTCCGGTAGGCCCTCTAACACTTACTGTCAATCCAACAAGTATTCGTCGATCTTCCACCCTCAAACTTCTTGTCAGCCTTTCCTTATTATGTCTAGAAATTTCTGTAAATGCACTTTTTATTTCATGATCACTGACTTTCTCATCTAGACAGACCTCAAAGTGCCTGTTGTTATTCACTATCGACATTGCTAAAAAAAAAAAAAAATGCGCTTAACCCTTCCAATTGACAGCCACCCCTTTTGTTCCTGCCACCTATATATCAGCCACATAATCCATTCTCTCTTCAGAGCTCTTATTTATGTTGTTGGTACAGAGAGCATTATGATCGCTAAAACATTTCATATAGGTCCTAAAATTCACTAAAAGGGGAGTTTAAATATTTGTTTGTTAGAATATAGTCAATCGAACTCCTGCCCTTCAGCCTGTGAAAGTATAACCAAATGGTGCAGGATTAGCCTCGTTGGAGAACAAAACGTTATTCTTATAAGAATATTCATAATCACCTCTCCATATGCAGCATGTATGAAATGTCTTTGGCCTATTCCGGTACAAAAGAGGGTGGTGATGTACGGAGCATCTGAATCAATCAAACACTCACACTCAGTCAAAAGATCTGGGTTTAATCCATCACCGTTCTTTAGCCCACACTGCCACCCCAGTTCAGACATGGCTATATGCAAATCAGTCTGACCCTGTGCCTCATGGGAACAGTTCAGCCCGAACTGCCAAGCCATGTCTTCCCTGGACCGGAAACAAGCTTCCGAGGACCGGTTTCTGGCATTCCAGCCGTCTTCAGCCCGGCTTGCTTGAATCCAGTGGCAAAGTGAGCAAGGGACTCACGTCTGAGCATACCCTGCCACACTTATGGTGGCCAAAAGCGGTACAAAAGGGGGTGGTGATGTACGGAGCATCTGAATCAATCAAACACTCACACTCAGTCAAAAGATCTGGGTTTAATCCATCACCGGTCTTTAGCCCACACTGCCACCCCAGTTCAGACATGGCTATATGCAAATCAGTCTGACCCTGTGCCTCATGGGAACAGTTCAGCCCTAACTGCCAAGCCATGTCTTCCCTGGACCGGAAACAAGCTTCCGAGGACCGGTTTCTGGCATTCCAGCCGTCTTCAGCCCGGCTTGCTTGAATCCAGTGGCAAAGTGAGCAAGGGACTCACGTCTGAGCATACCCTGCCACACTAATGGTGGCCAAAAGCGGTACAAAAGGGGGTGGTGATGTACGGAGCATCTGAATCAATCAAACACTCACACTCAGTCAAAAGATCTGGGTTTAATCCATCACCGTTCTTTAGCCCACACTGCCACCCCAGTTCAGACATTGCTATATGCAAATCAGTCTGACCCTGCGCCTCATGGGAACAGTTCAGCCTGAACTGCCAAGCCATGTCTTCCCTGGACGGGAAACAAGCTTCCGAGGACCGGTTTCTGGCATTCCAGCCGTCTTCAGCCCGGCTTGCTTGAATCCAGTGGCAAAGTGAGCAAGGGACTCACGTCTGAGCATACCCTGCTACACTTATGGTCCTCGGAAGCTTGTTTCCGGATCCAGGGAAGACATGGCTTGGCAGTTCGGGCTGGACTGTTCCCATGAGGCACAGGGTCAGACTGATTTGCATATAGCCATGTCTGAACTGGGGTGGCAGAGTGGGCTAAAGAACGGTGATGGATTAAACCCAGATCTTTTGACTGGGTGTGAGTGTTGATTGATTCAGATGCTCCGTCCATCACCACCCCCCTTTTGTACTGCTTTTGGCCTATTCCAGCAGAAACCGAAAATCCCATAAACTTCCCTTTATGGTAATTGACAAAGATGCTTGTTAAAATCCCCACACCAGAAAGTTTTTTTGCACACCAGAAAGTCTTTTTGCACGTTTTCAATCTTTGTGAAGAAAAGGTATCACATCTGGACTTTGGACCTTTGCTTTGGCTAATGAAATCTCACTCCTTGTTAGTTCTTTGATAAAATGTATTTGAGATGTAACCTCCAATGCGCACCTTTTAAAATAAGGTCAGCTGTTGTGCAGCTGGCCTCACAAGCTCTGGGCAGGTTGTGTGTTAACATGTGCACGCGTGTGTGCAAAGGCATCAGGATTAGCGAGAAAGACTGTTGTCTGACTCAACTGCACAACTGCCAACAGGTAGGACTGACGCAGATGGGGCCAAAATTAAAATTAATATAATTTGATAGGAGATCAAAAGGGAATGCAACGTCTTAGTTTGGATATTGCTAAACGTTTGTTTTTCACCATTCACTAAATGAGTGAATTGCGTTTTACTATCTCCAGATTGGCTTATGGTACAGAAGTTAACATTTCTGCCTTGTTCCAAAACGCGTGCAACTGGAACCAAAATATAAGGTCCATTTGGATGTATCTGGGTTCCTTCAAATATATTATTATTAGTATATTTCCCTTGGCCAGCCTTAACGATATTCCTGCTTTTAGCGGTCCTGCTGAGAGGGTTAATGGCTCTGCTGTACCATCTAGCAGAATGTAACACAATTGGCCTATTCTAGGGAGGTTAGGCTTCTCGTGGTGGAGGAAGGAGATGGGGATGGAATCTCCATTGCTGTTAGCAGAACCTGGCCCTAAATTGGCTAGGATACTGTTCCCACATTGGGGGTGAGGCGGGAAAAGGGCTACTTCTAGCTCCAGTCAACACAGGGAGGTCTTTGAAGGTTACGACGGAAGAAACCAGGTCTGGGTGGAAAGAGATTGGTTCAGAGAAGAGACGTGAGAGGAGTCTGGAGGGAGTTGCCACCTTGAAACCTTCCCAGGGTGCACTAAAGGGAGGGTACAGACAGTAGACTGGATCCTGACACCACGTGGCTGTGTGGGTGACCCGCCAATTATAAGAAACTCTGTCATACTCTTTAAACCCATACACAGTGCCAGAGGGGAGAGAAAATGACTGTAAAGAAAGAGGAAGGGCCCTCTTCAACTGAAGCACCCCTGTCCGGAAGGAGTTTGCTGGCTTGCACTCTGGGATTCTGTGATGTTTATCCAGGGTTAGCTGCACTGGCCCCAGCCTCTCTCTCAGGGTTGCTGGGATGGATGGTAGATTTACTGGGCTTTTGTGGACTGGTCATGTGAATGAATAAATGAATGAAGCGAGATTTATAGGGCGCAAACTTAGCCCATGGGCATCAAGGCACCAGACAAAGCAAAATCGAAACCAACAAGTCTCCAAGGGTTACCGGGTCCAGGGCTTAGAAGTAGACCTCTCGGAACAGCCATGTTTTTAGCTCCTTGCGAAATAAGAGCAAAGATGGTTGTCCCACCAGATCGGGTGGAAGGGAGTTTCACAACTTAGGAACCAAAGAGGAAAAAGCCCTCCCCCCCACCTGGCCTTGTGGAATCTGGGCACTTGGAGAAGATTTTTAGAGGAGGACCTAAGCGCTCTAATGGGGGCATAGGGAACAAGAAGGGACCTAATGCCCTCTGACCCGGCACCATAGATGGCCCCATGAGTTAAGCAAAGAAGTTTAAAAGAGACCCGGCCTGAATGGGCAGCCAGTGAAGATCTTTCCTGGCCATGGACACTGAGGAGAACCTGGGAAGGTTAAGCACCAGCCTGGCCGCCGCATTCTGAACCATCTGTAAGCGGTGGATCGAACTCTTGTTCATGCCATCATACAGCGCATTACAGTAGTCCAACCTCGATGATACTAATGCTACCGTAGCCCGCTTTCTCGCATCAAGGGAGAGGTATGATGCTATCTTTTTCAGGATCCTAATGATCCCACAGCATGTTGACACGGTCCTGCTGACCTGAAGATCAAATGATAGGAAGGTGTCAATCAGGACCCCTAGATACCTGGCCGAAAAAGAGGGAAGGGGACAATCCCCAAGGGAGTCCGGCCACCAATCTTTAGACCAGATGTCATGGCCACCCCCCAAAGATCAAAACTTCGGTCTTTTCGCCATTTAGCTTCAAGAAGTTTTGCACCATCCAGCGGGAAACTGCCTCCATACAGGTTTTAAAATTGAGGGCAGAGTCCTTCACCGACTGGGTAAGGGAGACCATGATTTGGGTGTCATCAGCATAAGATAACACCTCGAACCCATAGGATCTCACCACCCTGGCAAGTGGGGTCACATAGATATTGAAGAGGTTGGGACTTAAAGAAGATCCCTGAGGGACCCCACATTGCACCGGGGTGGAGGGTGACAGGAAGTCACCCAGTTTAACTCTCTGCTCCCTATGATAGAGGAAGGAAGCTAGGAGTCTGAGGGCAGGGCCCCTGACCCCCATCTCTACAAGCCTGGCAACCAGGATGGAGGGGGACAGGGTGTCGAAGGCCGCCGTTAGGTCGAGTAAAACCAACAGGGTGATCTGGCCCCTGTCAACTTTCGAACGGATGTTGTTTATCACCACAGTCAAAGCTGATTCAGTACTGTGGGCTCTCCGAAAGCCATGCTGTGAGACATCCAATAATTTCGAGTCATCCAGAAAGGTGGTAAGATGTTGGTTAAGGTGGACTTCGAGTATTTCCGCAGGGGCAGGGAGCAGGGAGATGGGTCGGAAGTTTTTTAAGACCCCAGGGTCCATTGAGGCTTTCTTCAAGAGGGGCTTAACCACTGCCCGTTTCCAAAGAAGGGGATAAATCCCCTCCGTAATGGCCAGGTTAAGCACCTCTAGAAGAGGGGGCAGAATCCTCTCCCTACAGCTCTTCAGGATTTTCAGAGGGCAGGGGTCTGAAGGAGAACCCAATTTGATCTTATCTAAAAGAGGGTTTAACTCTTCCAGGGTGAGGAGGGGAAAGGTGAGAAGGCGGGGCCTGAGATCAGCTGAGAAGGGCGCTACCATAGTCAGTGAAGGGGGAAAAGAGATGTCTGACCCCTGATTAAGTCCCTGATTCAGGATCTCTAGTGAGCTGTGAATGTCAGCGATTTTCGTAAAAAAGAAAGTTGAGATCTTATTACAGAGCTCCTGGGATTCCACTATGAAGTCCACCTTCTGTGGAGCCGAGAGGATGTCAACGATCTTAAAAAGCACCCTAGAGGAACTCAGAGAGGTAGTCAGGTTAAGAAAGTAGGACTTTTTCTCCTCTATGATAGCCATTTTATAATCTTTCAGAAGCTGTTTATGTTGTTGTCTGTTCTCGGTGGAGTCCAGATTAGCACGCCAAAGCCTCTCTTGCTTTCTGCAACCCTGTCTCAGTCCTCTGAGTTTATCCGAGAACCAGGGTGCAGACTGACTCTTCCTGGTGGAGTAGTGAGGCTTGGCGGGTGCTAAGTTGTCTACCGCCCCAGCGATGATGTTGGAGAGCTCTACTGCGGCACAATCGGTGTCCCGGTTAACAAGACTAAAACTGTTCAAGAACGGCACAAGTGCTTCCTTGTTAATATGCCTGAAACTTCTTCTAAGTTGCCATTTCTTAGAGTCAGGAGCCTGAGGGAAATGATTGAGAGCCTTAAGCTCGAAAGGAACCGCTGAATGGTCTGACCATGCTAAAGGGATAGGGGTACCGGTCTTTAATCTGAGATCATTGGAAAAAACCCCATCCAATGTATGACCGGCCAGGTGAGTGGAACCTTCCACAATTTGAAGGAGACCACAGGCCTGTAAGGATTTAGTCAGTAACAGAGTGTCCCTTGAAGTCACATCATCTAGATGGAAATTAAAGTCCCCTAAAAGAGTAAAATTAGGTCTATCAATGAAGGGTTCCAGAAGCCTCAACAAGTCTTGGCTAAAAGAGGTTCTAGGACCTGGGGGTCTTTAGACTAAGATGCCAGAAAAGGAAACTGTGGTTGAAGAATTGATAGAAAAATACAAGGCCTCAAAGGAATCTGCAGGAGTGGAAAGATGTTCAGTTCGACAAATAAAAGAACTCTTATGCAGGATACCCAGTCCACCTCCTCTACGTCCAGATCTATCCATCTTGTTGTGAATGCCCATGAACTTGCCACTAAGGGTTCTTGTTGGACACTCAGAAACTTTGCAATGGGAAGAAGTTGAGTGACTGTCTGAGGAATGCAGGCAGATCTGGTGCTCTCCCATGGAGGACCTTAGGGTGCTATTGCCAGGAATATCCCAGGCCAGTAGTCTGCCAGGGCTGTACGGACAGCCGATCCAGGCTCCTACAGCCAAGCTTAAGTTAGGAAACCTCAAGGACAATTCTGTAGGGTAGGAGCCTCCAGAAGCATATCCCTGGTGGCTGAACCACGTCACCATTCTCAGGAAGCAGCAAACTATATGAAAAGTGGCCCAATAGGGCATGAGACGTCATCAACACTGTACATCACTCATGTGCAGCATGTATAGTGCTGCAGAAGGTGCCCTAAAGCTGGGGGCGCCATTGCCATTGAGAAACCTCCAGCAGTTATCCCCCAGAGAGCTCTCGAGGAGCTGGGTTCCCTGGGGGCCATTGTTTGGTATTTGAAATTGATCTTCTTATTTATAGGTGAGGTACCATTGACCACTTATCACATGTCAAAACATCCTTTAGACTTGAACTTTATGCTCTGTGAGGAGGTGGAACCATGGACACAAAGTGCATTGTCGCCCAATGTCCAAAAGCAGGACTCAATGGTCCTCCCCATCTGGTGTTGGTATGGACAGTGTCGACAGATTGCTAAGTGAGAGCCCAGTGATCATGGAAAAGAATTTTAAAAAACCCAAAAGGAAATGTTTCCCAGGCTGTGGTACGGTCACATAAAGAACAAGCATTTGCAATTCAATACGTCTCGCATTAGGAAAGTTTGAGCTATTGGTATTGTAAATGACAAATTTTGTATTATTGTGTTGGTTTTGAAAATAGCTAAATTAATAGCTTTGTCATTTACAATGCCAATAGTTTTAACTTTCGCAAATGTGACACCTATAGTATTTGTAATGCAATATGTGTTGTATTTACGTGACTTAGATATATTGATATTACAAATAACAATAGCTTTTATTTTTTTTAAATAATTAATACTTAAATAAAAGTTATTGTAATGGCAATAGCTTAAACTTTTGTAAATAACTTTTGTGAAGATTATGTTCCGTGTATTTTATTGTGACGAAAATCCAAGAACAGAAGTGAAATATTAACATCTTTTTGTGACATATGTAATAAAGCTTGAAACATTGAGAGAACATATTTGAACCAGTTGTTGTTGAATGGTTGCACAGATTGATGCTGTAGTGGTGCCGAGTGATGTTGTGGTGGTGACGAGTGATGTTGTGGCATTCCGTGATGCTGTAGTAGCGCATAGTGATGTTGTGGTGGTGCTGAGTGATGCTGTGGTGATGCGATAGATAGATGGAGGGTGATGCTGTGGTGATGCGATAGATAGATGGAGGGTGATAGATAGATAGAGGGAGGGCGATAGATAGATAGACAGATAGATAGAGTGAGGGCGATAGATAGACAGATAGACAGATAGACAGATAGACAGATAGATAGACAGATAGATAGACAGATAGATAGACAGATAGATAGACAGATAGATAGACAGATAGATAGACAGATAGATAGACAGATAGATAGACAGATAGATAGGCAGATAGATAGACAGATAGATAGATAGACAGATAGATAGATAGATAGATAGATAGATAGATAGATAGATAGAGTGAGGGCGATAGATAGATAGAGTGAGGGCGATAGATCGATAGAGTGAGGGCGATAGAGTGAGTGTGATCGATTGATAGAGTGATGGCGATAGATAGAGTGAGAATGATAGATATATAGAGCGAGGGTGATAGATAGATAGATAGATAGATAGATAGATAGATAGATAGATAGAAGGAGTGAGGGCGATAGAGAGGGGTGTCGCGACAGGGGTGTAGAGAGAGGGAGGGGTGTAGAGAGAGGGAGGGCTGTAGAGAGAGGGGTGTAGAGAGAGAGAGGGGTGTAGAGAGAGAGAAAGGGGTGTAGAGAGAGAGAGGGGTGTAGAGAGAGAGAGGGGTGTAGAGAGAGGGGTGTAGAGAGGGGTGTAGAGAGAGGGGTGTAGAGAGAGGGGTGTAGAGAGAAGGTGTAGAGAGAGGGTGTAGAGAGAAGGTGTAGAGAGAGGGTGTAGAGAGGGGGTGTAGAGAGGGGGTGTAGAGAGGGGGTGTAGAGAGAGGTGGGTGTAGAGAGAGAGGGGTGTAGAGAGAGAGGGGTGTAGAGAGAGGGTGTAGAGAGAGGGGTGTAAAGAGAGGAGTGTAGAGAGAGGAGTGTAGAGAGAGGGGTGTAGAGAGAGAGGGATGTAGAGAGAGGGGTGAAGAGAGAGGGGTGGAGAGAGGGGTGAAGAGAGAGGGAGGGGTGTAGAGAGAGAGAGGGGTGTAGAGAGAGAGAGGGGGTATGTAGAGATGGGGGTGTGTAGAGAGGGGTGTAAAGAGAGAGAGGGGTGTAGAGAGAAGGGTGTAGAGAGAGGGGTGTAGAGAGAGGGGGTGTAGAGAGAGTTAAGGAGGTCCTAGAGAGAGGGGGTTTAGAAAGAGGGGTGTAGAGAGAGGGGTGTGTAGAGAGAGAGGGGTGTAGATAGAGAGGGGTGTAGAGAGAGTTAAGGAGGTCCTAGAGAGAGGGTTATAGAGACAGATGGGTGTAGAGAGCTAGATAGATAGAGTGATGCCGATAGATAGAGTGAGTGTGATAGATAGACAGAGTGAGGGCGATAGATAGAGTGAGTGCGATAGATAGATAGATAGATAGATAGATAGATAGATAGATGGTTGTGTGTGTTGTGTGTGGTTGTGTGTGCTTGTGTGTGTGGTTGTGTGTGTTGTGTGTGTGTGGTTGTGTGTGTGGGGTTGTGTTTGTAGGGTTGTGTGTGTGGGGTTGTGTGTGTGTGGGGTTGTGTGTGTTGTGTTTGGGGTTGCGTGTGCGGTTGTGTATTGGGTGTGTGGTTGTGTGTTGTGTTTGGGGTTGTGTGTTGTGGTTGTGGGGCTGTGTGTGTGGTTGTGTGTGGTTGTGTGTGGTTAAGTGTGGTTATGTGTGTGCTTGTGGTTGTGTGTGTGGGGTTGTGTGTGGGGGGTTGTGTGTGTGTGTGGGGTTGTGTTTGCGGGGTGTGTGGGGGGTTGTGTGTGTGGTGAGTGTGGGCGGTTGTGTGCGTGTGTGGGTGTGTGTGGGGTTGTGTGTGGGGTTGTGTGTGTGGGGGTTGTGTGTGTGTGGGGTTGTGTGTGGGGTTGTGTTTATGGGGTGTGTGTGTGCATGTGGGTGGGTGTGTGGGGTGGTTGTATGTGGGGTTGTGTGTGTGTGGGGGGTTGTGTGTGTGGGGTTGTGTGTGTCGGTGTGTGTGGGGGTGTGTGGTGTGTGTGGGGGGGTGTGGGGTGTGTGTGTGGGGCTGGGGGTGTGTGTGGGGGGATGTGTGTGTGGGGGTTGTGTGTGTGGGGTGGTTGTGTGTGGGGGGATTGTGTGTGTGGAGTTCTGTGTGTGTGGTTGTGTGTGTGTGTGGGGTTATTGTGTGTGTGGAGTTCTGTGTGTGTGGTTGTGTGTGTGTGTGGGGTTGTGTGTGTGTGTGCCCCTAAATCTTTTGGGGTTGCTGATATATATACCCAATTGCAGGAAATTTGCACTGCAGAAAGCTTCCATTCACTTCTGTATCTGAAATAATAGGCACACTGAAAGGTTTATTATATGAAAAGCATATATTTTTATAACCAAATATAAAATGACATTATAACCCTTTTTGAACACCTCTTTTGGAAGAAGTCATGGATAATGATACCTTAGCAAATTCTTTACACAAAGCAAGATGCACAGCCCTGTAAAACAGAATTGCCAGAGTAAATGCAGAATCACTAAACACAGTTTGGCAGGGACAACTTAATACGTTTCGCCACAAATTAAGATCGACAATTATGTATTAAATGAAAGCGAACATTGCTGGATGAAATGTAGATAAGTAGTGCTAGATAGGATTATACCCTCCAACCATGATATTGAAGAGCAGTTTTAAAATATGCGGGGCTCTGCCATAGAACATACTGCGCAACATCGTCATTGTTTTTTATGACGACTGCCCCCAACAAATATGAATCGGTAATGCAGCTACTAGGAATGGCGTAGACATAACTACCACCAGAAATGGGGCAAAAACACTCATCTGTGCATGTGACAACACTGTCAATAGTGCTGAAGAAGCTTAAATTGTCACCACGGTGTGAACAAAGAGAGCATTGTAAGTGTTTGTGGCGTCGTCTTTAAAAATATGTCTGTGAACTGCATTTAACCTCTCTCCAGTTTCGGAAAGTCTGTGGTGCAGCCATTCTCCAATGCATGGCTTGGTTCCTGAGCCCTAGGCCACAGAAGATTGCTGCGGGCTGTACTTGTGACTTCCTTGCTAATTGAAATCCTCACATGAGACAATGAACACCAATGTCCTTTTGCCTCATGCATGCCAGATGTCTGAAAGGCAGCTTTCAATTACTATTTGTGCCTGTTACCTCAGCGCTCGCTGAAGGTCTCCGGGCACAAAGATAAATATTGAAGCCACTAGACCACACACCCTCGAGCATTGTGTCAACATCGTGAAATAATGCGGAATTATTTAGCACCAGCAGACACTACTGCAAAAATATTCCGAGTCCAACCACTGTGTTCAAAATAGTGACAGTTGTATCCACAGTCTCTGCGCAGAAAGCGAGGCGAGGTGTTTGAAGCACAGGGCTAACGGTTTGTGAAGAATGCGCAGGGCTCGGTGATTTGTGGGATAAACTATGCAATTATATTCTCTTTACTGCCAGGGCAAAATCTCATTGACTGTAGAACAAGCTCAGGGAGTCCGAGCCGCGACCCAATGTGTTTCTCATTTGCAATTTCGGCAATTTTTCAATGAAAGCTGTTGCACTTCGTCTGATCTGTTCTCAAAATACGGAAGTGCTTGAAGCACGACCACCTGTAATAACAGATTACTGTTCCCCCAAATATTACCGCGCACCTTCAGTGAGGGGGCGTAAAGCTTCTCTAAGAAAGGTTTTTGTTATTTCTCCTTACAGGAAGTAATGATCTCGAAGTAGAGCTGTATTTTCAGCAACCTTCCTGCTCCCAAAATGCAACTGGCATCAAAGTCTAATGAAAGCCTGTTTGCGGACACTGGACTCGGTCATATAAACAAGCTCTGGCATTGCACGGAGGGGGGCGGGGGAGCGGCTTCCTTTGAAGTCTGATGCCAAGGCTCAGACAAATGGTAATGGTGTGCGATGTGCGATGTGGCTGGCGATATGCACGCGCCTGGCTAACATGAACTATACCCGATCCGCAGCAGTTTGGGTAGACTTTTGAAAGCCTCACTATAATCTCGACAAACATGCATTGCTAAAGCAATGCTGTTTAGTCGAGACCTAAAAACCTTCAGGCGAAGGAGTACCCTATCAGCCCAGAGAGCATAAGACCCTTTGCATATTTGGCTGTGGCGCTTTCTGAGAGGCAGGGTTCACCCTCAATATTCCGCTTCTCTTCAGAGGACCACATGAAGTTGTGGAGAGCGCCCACAAGCTTCCAGGAAGAAATGTCTGCCCCCAAGTTTCTCAAGAGGAGAATTACTAACTGAGAGGATATTGTGACTTTCGTTTGCTTTACTCATTTTTAGGTGTATAGTGTTTTTCGGGGTTTGGGTATAGCAGCACAACAACAGGAACTAGTCTGCAATTATACGCTTACTTGATGCTGTAAGCTTCCTTAGGGTGTATGTTTTTCATCCCATCTAGTTTGTAATGCTTCTTTAAAAAAGAAGAGGGGGTCTAGCTGGTTTTGGAACCTGCCACTTTATAAATCTTTGGAAAATGGGAGAACGGAGGAATGTTACAAAGTGGTTTCTAAGCTATGAATACCCTCAGTTATTTTACTTTTGGATCACTGAGTTATTTTACTTCCCATGTGGCTTGGGATCCCATATTGGAGTCTCACACATTATAAACTATGGTTAAATGGTAATCTCTTTAAGTGATAATCTCTGTCCACTTTCATGTCTGCTGTTACCTTCTATTTGTACAATTCCTTGAAGTTAAATGGCAATAATACTGAAATCATTTTTTTAGAGGTCCATCAAACCTCTGGTCCTTGGACTGGTGGCCCTCAGAACTGGGCACTGCACTTGTTACTGTTGAATCTGCCGGAATCCAGAGTGTTGTTAATCTCAACCTTACTTTTCCAGATCAAGTCAACAAAAGGCGTGTACGACCTGGCGCTGTTATCTAAGAAAGCTTAGAAAGATCTATCAATTACCATAACTGGGCTGCAGCCAAACTGTGATGCAATCCATCATTTTTTTTAGACTCGATTATGGCAATTCAGATTAGATTATCCTACCTACACACCTGCTGCACAGGCTACATGTGATTTAAAATCCAGCTGCTAGGTTCCTACTTGGGTTGGGATCCTGCTGCTCCATCTCTAGTCAGTTGACTGCCTTATACAGGCTTGTTTCCTGTGACTAAAGGCTGCATCGGCAAGTTTTAGCACTTCGGCCATCGGCCCTTCAATAGCAAGGCCCTGCCTTTATTCGGTGTAGGGTTGACTTCTGAGCAGGACCCTGCACTCCTCCTGTGCCTTTTTCATTAAGATTAGACCCATAAAAAATCCAGAATCCTGATGAGTAAACCCTGGAATTCTCTTCCCTTCTCTCTGCTTTCTGAGCCAAATCACACTATCTCAAAATGTGGCTGGTCTAATCTTTCTTATTTGTAATGCTCACCTTCTAGTCAATCTTGCTACCATCAGGACACCGTCTGCAGGGCAACAGTCACACTTTATAATATTTTACAATAATTCTTCCATTTTGTGAAGCAATTCATTACTTTCGTGAATAATAATTAGTTTTGTGAGTGTGTGTGTGTTACCGTACTTTATCTTTGAAATCAAAAAACACTGACTGGACAATGAATTATTAAGTGGTATTTGATGCATTGCTGAGTTCTGAGTTTCTAGCTCACAGCACCTCCCTGGGTCTGCTTTGGATGACTGCCTGTCTACCCTGAGAGTCAAGTGCTAAAAGGAGTACTTTGGATCCAGTTTGAGGGTCCATGGTAGAGTTGCTCTAGGGCACCAGAAGTTAAAGACACCAGATGACACAATTGGGACCCAATAACTTCAGATTCTTTTCACACTTCACGAGCCAGACTCTTTACAATGATGGTCCAGCCGCAGGCAGGCAGGGCATTCCATGAACTGCTGCACAAGGTGAGCAAGCCATTGCTGCAGATGCCAATTATGAGCTATCCTGTGCAGCACCATCAGGTGGAGGGGAATGGGGGGACATACAATAGACATATAGACCTCAGGAGAGATTGGGAGTAAAACTGAGGTCATGAAAACAGATTGAGCCATGAGTGATCCCACCTCTGACACAGCTTCTTGAATACATAGGAGAACTGTCCACTGTAAGCACATGTTCCACAGTAAGTACTTATCTCTCGCTTTGGGCCTGACTCGGATATTTGGATCCACTTTGCGGGGGAACAAATGCCGCAGCTCCACTTCTAAAGGAGCGAGCAATCTGCATTGAGTGCATGGGGTGTCACAGTGGGGAGGTTAGCTTGATGAGGGGTCTCTGCACAATATACATAATACAACATTAGCTTGCAAACAATTACCATTACAGAGTACAAGGCTCTGGATCAGACGTCCTTGCATCCACTCTCACGTTTGATGAAAGGGTGAGATCTACGCCTTTGAATGACGGACGTGTGAAATCATGCAGGGATGAACTCTCCGACGCCCAAAACCGTGATACTTATTGCGGCACTGGCCTACAGAGGGCATACAATGCTAGACCACAATGGCAATGAAGGGCTTTAAAACAGAAAGCCCTGCATCATGCATCACAGTTGAGAAAGTTGATTTACTGCCTGGCTTCCGTCTCCTTCTTCAGAGCGAGGCGGGCCGGCAGCCTGAAACAGACAGCTTAGACTTAAATACATCAATTTATTTAGAGATACGATCGTATCTCTAAACAAATAGATCTAATTCATGTTTTTATGTAAATGTGTAGGAATTTCAGGGGGTGCAGCCCCTGAGCCCTAATTAAAAAACCACCCCTGCCAGAGAGAAGGGGAAGATCTGACTCAGAAGGCTGTCTGTGCTCAGCATGTAAGCATCTCACAGGAACTTGGGTTGGACTCAACCCAAGCGTATAGTTAATGTACTGTGTCATCCACCAGAGCACTCCTCAACTCCTCATGTCATCTGATTCCTGTCTGCTGACATAAAATGAGTCACTTGATGGGCCATGAGAATGAGAATAGCATGGCATGAAGGAGAGCAAAGGCCAACAGGGACCCTCAAATGGCTGTCTACTCCCTCCAGTTGAAGGACTGATGAACCCTTACAAGTTTAAGACTGACCTGTTCCTCTAGGGTCACACACCAGCCCAGATTGCTGGTATCTGTGGTAATAAGAAGTGGAACGGGACTGGTCAAGAACACCCCTGAGATCAGGGGCCATTCAATATCCTCCAAGCTATGTGCCCATATTCTCATCATCACCAGAATAAAAGCATCTATGACCATCTCCCAACAACATGAGTGTGCCAGGTTAAACCACAATCAAGGGCTCTGGTGGAGATGAGCTCAGAGAACAGCATCCACAATGCGAGACTACAAACTTTGAACCTTAAACCACAGTTGAACAGGCATAGAGCAAAGCACAGCTGACAGCAGAGAGTGAAGGACAAGAACCCTGTACTTCTGAAAAGATACACACCCCAGACGTTTCAGGAACAGCTAGTCCAGTGAAGAAGCCGGTGGGAATCCTCTTCATTCATAAGGAACTCAAAGTCTCTGACTATCAAGCATACCCGCTGCATGCCTTGGAGAGGCTCAATGTAACCAGTTGTCAAGGGAAGGAATGAGTAGAATACCCTCCTCAGAGAAGTAAACCACCACAGGAGCAAGTGCTTTCGCAAAGACTCTCAGAGATGCTACCTGTCCAAAGGACAAGACTTTAATTGTAAGTGGCCACCTGCCTTTGCAAACAGCAGAAACTGAGGAGGGGCCGGGTAGGTGAGCATGTGCAAATAGGCAAGTTCCAAGAAGCAAGGAAGTAACTAGGTTACAGAAGGACTGATGGACTGCAGGAACCCCATCCTCAAAGAGCTGTGAGCATCAAACTTGTTGACAAACTTGAGATCTATTAAGGGTATTAAGTACCCTGATGAATTGTACATCAGTAAAAGAACAGAATAACAGCCATGGCCCCTCTTCAAGGCTGGAAAGTGGCAATTAGAGTGGGCAGACTTCCAGGCGGCTGCGACCGTTGGGAGACAGTCATGCAACAGTGTATACTAGAACTGAGGTGGAGGATGACTGTAGGTACACTGGGGTGAGATGCCCTGATGGACCTATGAATGTTAGACTTCCATCTATCTGGAAAAAAATTGCAACCCTCCTCCCACTGACAGCTTTTCAGCGTCACAGTTGTGTCATAACTGGATAAAGGTTGGAACCAGCCAACTGTTCCACATAGCCAAAGACTCCCAGTATAGCTTCACAGAGGAACTGAGGGTCTATAAAGGGCACATGGTTAACCTTGTCAGCAAACACCCCTGCCCACAGAGAAAGGATCATGGCAAATGCACTCCTCCCCCGGCTTCTCCCTCCTGGGGTCTGTACTCTAAGTTTAGGAGTGGTAATGCCAGAAAGCTAAACTGTCAGGGCACTTGTGGTAGCCACCTGTCCAGTTCTACCACCAGTTCAGGGGTGATATCCTGCAAGTGGTCCTCCAGCCTAGGGTCTGTTCCCTCAGGCTGAACACTTGCCTGGCAAGCCAGGACTTCCAGGAGAGTACACCTACCTCCCAAGGGAAACACACTCTGCATGTGTTGTGCAAGAGTCTGCCTAGTGCAGGTCTGCCAACCCCTGTCCATGAGACAGAGAATGAAGCACCCAGGCGAGAAGAGGCCTCACCAGAGTCAGTCTTGGGGTCCTCTGATCTCAGAGCCGGCAACTCCTGGTTCACTAGTCTTCCCACTGGGGACTGTCGCCCCCTCTTATCCCTCCATCTAGGCTTCTGCACCCTCTTCTGTAGAGTGGAATTGTGAGAAACCAGAACTGGTTTAACGCTGGTGGCAGCCGCCCCACCAAGCTCCCCTGACACTGTGGGGCCCTCCTCAGGGGATGGTCTCTTGGTACATACTAGACTCCCTTGCTGGTGCTCCCTCTGGGATCTTTCCAAGCTCCGGGGTTGGGAATATGGCACCCTGAGCCTCGTCCCACCCCAACTCTTCTTATACTCAGCGAAGGAACATGGGATCCTTTACACCCACACACACTATACTGGGACCTGTCTGGGTTATTGTGAACCTTCCCCACTCTTGGTTGGGGGTAACCTGAGCTAATCCCCTTAGGATTACTCCAAAATGCCTTTTCAGACACTCTGGTACTCACCCAGAGGTCTGTCTCCTTTGCAAGATCCCTGGAGTCGGAGAACTCACACTCAGCCAGGTGCTGGCTTAGGCCTGGAAAACAATAACTGAACATGTGCTCACTTGCAATCAAATTGTACAGCACAAAAGTGTTTATCATGCTACTCTTCACCTAACCATCCAGTGGTCTGCAAGATTACCCCACAAAATCTTCCCATGACTGGTGAGACAGTTTCTGACCGACCCTGAATCTCAACCCATACTCTTTTGGGGTGAATTCATACTTTTTAACCAGGGGGTTATACCTCAACCTGCCCCCCTCTTCTAGGGCCAGTAGGGCATCCCTCCCACCACCAGGAATATGGCTCCAAATGCTAGCTCCCCAATCCTCCTCAGGTATCCTATGCACCTCTACAGCTCCCTCATATGCCAGAAACAAGTGGTGTATGTCATCCCCCTGATTGAAGCTAGGCACCACGTCTCTGGGTATGTGGGCTGTGTCTTCAGCATTAGACACAGTATTTTTGGAGCCATCAGTATTGTTGTTGCTGGACCCTATCTGCAGGACTTTGATTTCCAGCTCCTTGAGACTCAGTTCATGAGCCCACAAGGCATTTCTCTCTTCCATGGCTTTCTCAGCCTCAGCTGCCTCAATAGCAAGTTTATCTCCAGCTAAGACCTTTCCCCCTCATCCATCCTCTCCTTGCCCAGGGCTTTTTCAGCCTAAGTTCTTCTCTCCACTGCAGCCAGCTGGGCCTGCTGCCGCCTCAGGTCCCACTCAGCCTGTCTATCCTTGAGCTCCTCAGGGGACAGGGTTTGGGATGAGGGATGGCTCCCAGTATTGGATCCAGTAGGGGACTCCCTCTCTGTCGGCTCCTCTCTCTCTTCTGGAGCCTTTGCCCAGCCATTCTTCTGCTCCTCTCCTTCCTTATCAGGGTCACTGCCCTCTTGGGGTCCTAACTCTGAGGTCAGGTACAACCATGGTTCTACCTTGCCTAGAGAACTGAAGTAGTCCTATTCAGACTCTTCTGGTGGTGCAGATTGAAATCTGTGGACGTCCTCTCATGCTCTAAGCGTGAACTGGTACTCCAACTTTGGTTCACTCATTGGGATTCTCAGTCCCCTCTCTCTGCTCAACCTCCTCAGCTCAGCCTTGCTGTAGCTCTCAATGTGATTGATGCCCAACACCATATGTGTTAGGTCGCTGGTGGGTACACTGCGCCATCCCTCAGCTCAGGGTTTTGATCCTCTGTTGTTGCTTGCAGCCACCTGACTTCCTCTAGGCTGTAATAAATTGGTGTATCTAGTTGGCATAGGCTTGCACCTTTGTCCAAGTAGGGACCCTTCTTCCTTGTCAGGATAAGGGAGTTACTCTCCTAAAATAACCCCTGCTCATCCCCTTGGTAGCTTGGCACGGGCAGTCAGGCTTATCCTAGAGTCAGTGTGTAGAACATTTGCTCACAACCAACAGTAATACAGAGTAAGCACTACAAAAGGACACCACACCAGTTTAGAAAAATAGCAAATATTTTTTATATACATGACCAAAAACGAGAAGAATACAAACTATAGTACCTAAAAATCTACAGTTATCAAAATACCCTTTGAAAACAGTTCATTGATGTAGACAGCTCCATCCGGGGTTATCATGGCATCGTGAGCAAACAAATCCAAACAGTTCAGGCTGGTCGTGGTGTTGCGGACCAGCTACGGTGTTGGGAAGACCCGCAAACAGTACCTGTTATAGATGCAGGGCGCCGAGGCCCTTGAAGTCACTCGCGCTGCAGGTCGAGCTCCTTTCTGTTGGGATCAGGAGCGCTGGCGTCAGCAGGCGTAGGGTGCTGCAGTGTGAAGTGCAGCAGTGCGGCATGCGGTGCCCTCAGGTCGCGGTGTGAGCAGCAGCTCGGTGGTGGCATCAGATGGCATCATCGGTGAGACCAGGGTTGCGGTGCGAGGTGAAGGCGGTGCTAGTCACGGTGCTGGCAGTTCACGGTGCAAGATGCGGCGGCGTTGTTGCTGATGCGCTGTCGTCGGCTGACAAACAGGAGTCAATGGTGCCGGTGGGATGAGGGTGGTGCATTGTGGAACTTTACAATGAGGTTCTGTAATTCTCGAGTCTGACTCCATTTTGTTCTGTACCACCGTTTTGTGTTGCCCTCACGTAGGCCTGTGAAGGTAGCCTGGCGAATAAAGTGGCCTGGCCTTCTTAGTTCATGTATACATTAACTAAGGTTTCTTTTTGACTCTGAAATGAACTGTAAGAAACTGACCTCTTCACTTGAAACTGACCTCGCAAAGCCAATTTCCCTGATCGACCTTTGTCTGAGATTGCCAATCAATGTTCAGGACATCGTTAACTTTTAGTTTCCTTGCACATGCCTTATCTTGTTCATCATCTGCTACTGTTTCTTTTTATGTTTCTTCATTACATGGGTTATGCTTTCAATTATAGGTTTGTCTGGCTTTTGGAGGTTGAATTTGGGACATTCTTAATGATTAACTTTTGGGTTGGGATACTGTACATGTAATCATGCCATGCCCTGCAGTGCCATCTAAATCAGATTAACCCTTGTGAACTATGTAATTATAATGGTTTGCCGATATCCTTTGTGAACTATGTAATTATAATATTTTGCTGATATCCTGCTAAAACCCCAAAGGCTACTCACCTGCTGACCCTCCAGATTTTCCATTTGTTTAGGAATGTAATTGGTACAACTCCCTTACATGCCTGGGGCAGGATAAAGAGTATATAAGACTTGAAGTAAGACCATTCTAGCAGACTGCCTCATTCAGTTGCTAAGGCTTCTGTGTGACGTAGTCTCACTCATTTGAGGTTAATAAAAATGTACTTTTATATTCCAGCTTCTGTGTCAAGTTCTTCCTTGTGAGTTAAAAAGTACTAAGTATCAGTGGAACCCCTAAGAAGTGGATTTTTGATTTCTACAACGAGCGGTGCCCTCGAACCACGGTGCAAGCAGCGGCGTCGATTTTGGCGTGGAGCCTCGTCGTCGTGGAGGCCAAGGCATCGTCATGAAGCGAGGCGCTGCAGAGTGCGGTGCCCACAGGTCGTGGTGCGAGCAGCGGTTCGGTGGAGGCATCAGCAGGCGTCATTGGTGAGACCAGAATTGCGTGCGATGTTGCGGCGGTGCCCTCTGCGGTGCCTTCAGGACACGGAGTCGGCAGCGGCGTTGTAGACATCGTCGAGTTGCTTTTCTTCTGTCGCAGCACAAAACACAAAGTCCCCAGTGCTGAGGGCAGAAGAGCTTGAAGTCTTTGCTGTTCCTGAGACTTCTTGAACAGGGGGCAAGCTCTACCTCAAGCTCTTGGAGAAACTCACAAAAGTAGAGTTCAGTCCAGTCCTTTCACTACCCAAGACAGAAGCAGCCAATTTAGGCCACACAGCAAAGCACACAGCAAAATGGTAGTCCTTCCTCACAGTTTCTCCAGCTCTTCCTCTTGGCAGTCTTCTTGATGCAAAAGAGTTCTAAAGTTCAGGGGTCTGGGCCCCAGAATTTGTATCCAAACATCCTTTGATCCTCTAGGCCAGGGGTCTCCAAACTGGTCCTGGAGGGCCGGATCCATGCCAGATTTTTTAAATAACTACATGTATCTCAATGGGGATATCCCAAAAATCTGGCATGGATCCGGCCCTCCAGGACCGGTTTGGAGACCCCTGCTCTAGGCAGAGGGCGTCTATGCCCAGCCAGAAGCAGTTCTGCCTTCTCTGGTGTGATTTCCCGGCAGGGGGTGAGACGGCATTGTCAGAGGCAGACCAGGCCCTTTGAGGTTTCAAGGAAATCTCCTCCCTCTTCCCCCATCGCAGCCCAGGTCTATTCAGGCCTTTCCTGACCTACCTAAACTATCAGGAGCCACCCTTGCTTCCTAGCCATCTGTCGTCCAAAACCCAGACAGGCAAACCACGTTCCAAAAGAGGCACACAGGATGACTGAGCAAGAAAATACCTGCTCCCTAAAAGTGGTATTTTCAAACACAGAATGTAAAAATCACCTTTACTAAAAGATGCATCGTTAAATTCTGAGTTCAGGCATAATATATTTTATTTTCCCACCTAGTCCCAAGGGCTAGTTATGTTTATAAGATGTTATAAACAAACTTCCCATTCTGTCCTATGGGGGAATAGGTAGCCTTGCAACAGTGAAAAAACAAAAAGGGTTGTAATTCACTATCAGGACATGCCACACACACCAGGGCATGTCTTACCTTTCACATACACTGCCCCCTGCCCCCAGGAGTACATCGGGCCTACCTTAGGGGTGCCTGACATGTAAGAAAGGGGAAGGTTAGGGACTGGCCGTGTGTGTGTACGGGCCAAGTCAACATGACAGTTACAAACTGCACGCAGACTCTGCAATGGCAGGTCTGAGGTACCTTTTCCAGGCTACTCACGTGGGTGGCACAATCGTGCTGCAGGCTCACGCGTAGCATTTGGTTCCCGAGCCCTGGCACACTCAGTGCACTTTACTAGGGGCTGACAAGAAAACCAAACAGCCAGTCATGGAAAGACCAATCCATAACATACTTTACCACAGGAGCACTTGCACTTTACCACTGATCAGCAGTGCGAAAAGGGCACAGACACACTACACCAGAAATAACAGAGTCAAAACCGGGAGGGCAGAAAGCAAAAACTCAGGGGAAACACGCCAAAAGATGCCAAGTCTAACACCGGGCTCTCTGTATGTCTGCTGTGGAAGCTTTCATGCCCGCATTCATTCCCCTATCCTCGCAGAATTCCCTCAATTTACTCCCAGTGTAGTATGCTAGCCAGTTGAGATCCATTGATATCATGACAATGCATCATAAGTGCAACAACAAAAAGAGTCCTTAATTGATTAAGGTGAAGCAGGAGTCAAATTTAGAAAAATGACCAATTGAGAGAAACAGGAGAATTTGAAACGTGTAATGGCCGTTGTATAGAGTTGTAGTGAACACTGAATTACTATATGGTTTTGCACAAACATAAGTCCTACCCTCACCACTGATCACCAATGTTAGAAATGGGATTCCTGGTTGGCGGAGGTAAGCAACTAGGCCAGGCAGGAACCACTGATCCAGTCAGGGTAAGCTTAATATACACTAAAAGATAACCTGTGCTCACCCTCTGGTAGCTTGGCACAGAGCAGTCAGGCTTATCTAAAGAGGCAATTTGTAAAGTATTTGTGCAACACACACA
The DNA here is from genome assembly GCF_964263255.1 of Lissotriton vulgaris. NCBI lineage: Eukaryota > Metazoa > Chordata > Amphibia > Caudata > Salamandridae > Lissotriton > Lissotriton vulgaris. The sequence goes on along the minus strand of NW_028246540.1, from coordinate 392,313 downwards.
CAAAGTAACACAATGAATACAACACAAAAAGACTCTACACATGTTTAGAAAAATAAAGAATATGTATCTGAGTGAAACATGACCAAAATGACAAAAATCCAACCAGTAGAAGTCACGATATGATTTTTTACAGATAAAATGCTAAAACAGTGCTTAGAAGTTACTAGCGGTCAAAAGGTTACTTGAGGTCATGAGGGACTGGCGCATATCCAAAGTTTAGGCTGACCGCAATGGAGGGCAAGCTGGCAACATGACCCACACAGGGCCCGCTCAGAAAGTACCTTGAATGGAGCAAAGCATTGATGCTGAGGGCACGTTGCATCGATCTTTTCCATGCAGTCAGGTTGCTGCATCGTTGTCGATCTAGGTGCAGGCAATGCGTCGTTGTAGAGCCACCCAGAGCATCATCATCGAGCTGCACAGGCTGTAGAACCGCTGTTGTTGAACTGCCTCTGTGTCAGAGTTGAAGGGCAATGCATTGGTTCCGACTGGTGCAGTGGTGAGGATGCACTGGTTTTGTAGCAAAACAGCTGCAGAACCCACTTCTGGGCCCCAGAACTTGGAGATGGTACCTTAAGCAATGATAAGACTCACAGCAGACAGAGTTCAGCAGCATCACCAGAATTGCAGGAAATATTTTGTGTCCCTTGTACTTCAGAAAACAGGAGGCAAGCCAGCAAGTCCTTGGAGATCACTAGTAGGGAAGACATAGTCTGGCTCTCCTTCCACACAGTCAGGGAGCAGGAGGCAGCAGGGCAACAAGTAGAAAATTATTATTATTATTTGGAATCTTATATAGCGCATGGTTACCCTCGGGCATCCCAGCAGTCCTTTCAGAAAAACAGTCCAGTTGAGTCATTTAAATAGCACAGAAATCCTTCTGACAAGGTCTAATTCATGATCCACAAGTGCCTGATGTTAGGGGGACAGAGACCCAGTAGATATACCCAAAGCGCCTTCGATGTAGGGGTTGACTTGTTTGTCACTACTAGGACAGGCAAAACATACCAGTACATATGCTACCTTCCATTTACACAGCACCCTGTACTTAGGACTACCGAGGGCCTACCTTAGGCGTGACTTAGGTGTAATAAAAGGGGAGTTTCAAGCTTGGTAAGTAGTTTTAAATGCCAAGTCGAGATGGTAGTAAACTGCACGAACAAGCACTGCAATGGCAGGCCTAAGACAGGGTTGAAATGCTACTTATGTGGGTGGCACAATCAGTGCTGCAAGCCCACTAGTAGCATTTAATTTACATGCCCTGGGTATATGGTATACCACTTTACAAGAAACTTACAAGTAACTCAAATATGCCAAACAGGTCTAAACCAATTAAACCGTGCTTAGAGCAGGGAGCACATGCACTTTAGCACTGGCCAGCAGTGGTAAAGCGGCCAGAGTCCTGACACCAACAAAAAGGTCATTAAAAGGGGAGGAGTGAGGCAAAACGTTTGGGATGACCCCTCAGAGAAGGCCATTTTCCAACAAATCGGATCAGAGAAATCAAGACACTTGGGGATGTATAAATGAAAACTATTCACTGAAACACGATTTCCACACATATTTAGTTTCAATGAAAAATGTGCTGTCTGTAACAGTGCATTACCTCTCCACTGCTCCAATATGCACCACCAACTTCTACCACACTCTTACCACTCTCCAGCTGAATGGGCATGGCACATTTGCTACACTTTTTTTGTATGATGACGCTTAGATCTTTCACAGACAGTCCTGATGGCAGCACCCCCTTCAGCTGCAATCCAATCACTTATTTGGCTTTCATTTCGCGAAATGGAATTCCCTATTCGGATTAGAATTAAAGGTATTTGGGGATTGTTCAGCCTTGTACGGCTTCCTTATTCTTCTTTGCCCCTGTAGTTTCTCAGAAACGCATGATAATCTCAGATAAGCCACTAGAGGGCACACGTGCAGCGTTACAAGCAAAATAATTCAAAACGTTTACAAGGTATCGCGCACCTTTGTTCAGTTCTCTTTGAGCAGTAAAACGCCTCAGTACCATCAATTACTGGTTTTCATAGGGATTTTCTTTTCCTTAATAAAACGAAACAGCCACAAAAATTGTACGTGTGCTAGTTTTTCAGATAATACGGATAGATACTTTGTGACCGGAAATAGGAAAATAGTGAACCTAGTTTAAATATCCATTACATGGTTTAAAACAACGGACTCAATCAATTGATAAGATAAGTGACCAGTCTAATGACGGCTCCGCGGGAGTCACCGGCTTCTGGGGACACACACCGAACTGTCGCTGTCTGCGCAGTGGTTCTCACAGGTACGGCTAATAAAAGCGTTTATAGTGCCCTCCCCGAAATCCGTGAGCACACCCGACAGAGTTTAACACTTTTCTGCCCAGATTCCGACTTTTTTTTATGGTTTAAGATGATCGGAATACACCTCCCTGGGATATCACTACAGTATGTCACTACATAAGCTGATAATAATTGTTGTATTTTTTATTTTATTTGTTTTGTTAGTAAAGCAATTGGCTGCCTGAGTTCATTATAAAGGGGCTACCAGGATAAGCAGACGGATAGACAAGTAACGTTAGATGCAGTCAAAAGTATCTATATTACTCTGTGAGTACACATAAGACACACTTGCCAACTCTCCCAATTTATAGTCTAATGGCAGCTCAGGGAAGCACACGACAGTTCGCCCGCCATCCGGTTTTCACAATAAGCTTGTCCGGTAACTTCGGCCAACAGTCTCTCTGCCTGACGCGTTTTGCGGCTCAACGCCGCTTTTTCAAAGGCATTTGCATACAGATGACGCAACGGACGCTTTATTTATTTATACAAGGCATGTTTTAATTGGATAATTGCCCCTCGTGGGACTCGCTAAGTGCGTGTTTGTTTTGCTGCATGATGGGACATGTAGTCCTTAAAGCGAAAAAGTTCAATACCCTCAGTGGGTTCCAAGCGTCATACTGTAAATTGAAAGCTTTAAATATCCTTAGTAGGTGCAGATGTAGCCGAGCAAGACTCTTTTCACCTTGGCTCACTGTGCTGTCCAGCATGGATTGTTCCTCACCTCAGCCTCTTTATGTTGCATTCCCCCACGGCCAAGGCGCCGTGCCAGTAATTTGTTCACCAAATGCCCAGGGAGCTCAGGGACAGTTCACCCGCCATCCGGCTTTCACAATCCACAAAAGAAGGTTGCCCAAAAGAGATGCCACTCCCGGAAAGGTATTCACAAAGGCACCACCGGTAGTTGCAGTCAAAGCCAGGTGCGGATTGGCACTGCAGGCACTCGGGCATGGGCCGAAGGGCCGGTGTCTCAGGGCACTCTGTGGGCCGTTTTTTTCCCTTCTTTACCAGTCCACAGAGAGCACTGACACGGAGCGGAAAGCAGATTCGCTGTGCCAAGCAATCATGCTGATGGTGGGCTGGGGAGGGGTGATTGTGTGCCAGAATGGGCCTCCCAGGGGCCCAGGTGTTGCTCAGGTCTATGAGCCATTTTCACATCGGCCGCCCTGGGGCCCACGCAGCCCAGAAACAATGTTTGCTTTAACTCCTCGCCCATAACCCTCATTCAGGGCATTGTGGGGAGGAAGAATGGGTCTCGCTGTGGGGGCCAGGTGATGTGGGGAACTCGCACCATCTTCACCTTAGCCTCCCCCCCACCCCCATGGATGACCCAGAAGCTGTGTTTTTTCTTTACCCCCTCTCCTGCCACACCATTGGCCTGAGGCACTGATGGGCTGGGCAGGGCTGAGTAATTTGCCAATAGCTGGGGTCTCGCTGTTTTTGGGTGTTCCTGAACTGGAGGGCTGGGTAATCATTTTTTAGGAGGAAGGGGCCTCGCTGTTTTCAGGTGCTCCTGCGCTGGAGGGCTGGGGAATCATTTTTTAATAGAAAGGGGCTTTGCTGTTTTCAGGTGCTCCTGCGCTGGAGGACAGAGAAATAATTTTTTAAGAGAAAGGGGCCTCGCTGTTTTCAGATGCTCCTGCGCTGGAGGGCTGGGAATAATTTGGTGATAGAAAGGGCCTGGCTATTTTTTAGGTGCTCAGCTTGTAGGACATTGTCACCTAGGCCCTGTGTCCTTCCCGAGAACAATATCCTCGCACCTATATTCCTTGTGTGTTTCATGAAAGACACGGCTGCGAATGTGGGCCACGCCCCGCAAATGTGGGCCACTTTTTCATCAGTGCCCGGGCCAAATTGTGATCCCAATCCGAACCTGGTCAAAGCCTTTCCACACATGTACCAAAGTGCCAAAAGCGTTTCGAGCATTACCATTGCGCTTGATCACTGTCTAACACGGAGACGGTAAGCTTTTAGTCGGAACACCTAATTTAATAAAGTAGCATGGCCCGCCCCAGTGGGCATAGGCAAAATGTGGCTCATGGTTATTGTAGTCCGTACTGTCTTGTTACAGAGTACTTGTAGTCCCAATATAAACCCAAGTGGGTGCTGGTGTCTCCATGACTTGATACTACCATTGAATGGGTAAATGTTCAAAATCTTGCCACAGTGGATGGTCGCATTGTGAAAGCGACTGTGCTGTTACCAATATTTACCCGCAGCAATGGCCCCCTCCGATCTTTACGATGCTTGCATCTTCGCGCACTGCTGAACCGGTTCACTGCGGCGGGGCATCTCTGCGGCTGGGAAGGCCGCTTAATTTTCACAAAAGAAGGTTGTCCCAAAGGGGATGCCACTCCCGGAGAGGTGTTCACACAAGCACCACTGGCAGTGCCCTTCCACACGCATACCAAAGTGCCAAAAGCATTTCGAGCAATACCATTGCTCTTGATCACTGGCTAAAACGGAGACTGTAAGCTTTTACTCGGAACACCTGATTTAGTAAAGTAACATGACCCACGCCAGTGGGCATAGGTAAAACGTGGCTCATGGTTATTGTAGACCGTACTGTCTGGTGCCAAAGTACTTGTAGTCCCAATATACACCCAAGTGGATGCTGGTGTCTCCATGACTTGATACTACCATTGAATGGGTAAATGGTCTCCTTTGGGGCAACCTTCTTATGTGAATATATATATATATATATATATATATATATATATATATATATATATATATATATATATATATATATATATATATATATATATATATATATATATATATATATATATATATATATACTTATGTTAATATATATATATATATATATAAAATTATTATTATTTGTGCTGATTATTTGAAAAAAGCAAGCTTGAGCCCAAATCCATATAGCGTGGTGTGTTTATTCAAACAAAATAGTCAAAAACCATCCGACGCGTTTCGGTGCAGCTGCACCTTGGTCACGGGTAAATTAGGTTTGTGAATACATCCATTTTTAAATGTTTGAACATAAACATAAAAGTAGGACTACCAACTAAGGTTCATCACCGCTTACAGTAACCAGTCTTGGCAAGTGAGGAGGAGTTTAAGAAAGTACTGGCAAGCACTGAATCTGGATCCAACATTGAAGAGCGTGGTTGGTAACCAACCACAGATTATGTTTTGAAAATGTACAGCCTTGAAAGATCTGCTTTGTAGCAACACTCCCAAAGAAAAAACTATGTAAGGGCAATAAAGGTTTTCTTTACGTGTTGGCGTGCAAAGCCTGTAAGAATAGTGTAAACAGAAAGGAGTTGCAACTTTCCCACACTCAGAAACCATATATAATACACAAACACCTGAGCTGCAAGTCGGATTACTGTGTTTATGCATTACGTTGTCCATTCCCATTAGTGTACATTGGAAGTACAATACATCAGGTCAAGAAAAGAGTCCTTGAGCATACTAGGGCCATCTTAAATGAAGACAAAAACTACCATATTGCTAAACATTTTAAAGATTGTCATAGCAAGGATGTTGGCCAACTACAATTCTGCGCCCTGGATAGGGTTCCAATCTCAGAAAGAGGCGGCAATAGAATTAGACAGCTGCGCCAACTGGAGTCCAGATTTATAATCAAGTATGACACAGTACCACCGAATGGTCTCAATAAGGATGAGGAGATGGCAGTACATTTGGGTTAATAGGGGAATGTATTATACGTAGGATACTGATACGATGTATTGTGATTCTATGAAGTGAAGTATTGGTTTTAATATGCACTTGCACTATAGTGATTTCTCATTTTATTATTTTTTGTAGGAGACAATGTAGTCCGCACACAACTGGGATGAAAATTCAACAGCAACGCTATGAGATGTACCGAATGTTCTGTATATGAAATGTGGTTTAACAATCAATATGTTATAAGTAATGAGAATCTTCAGCCCACAAGGGCAAAATTGTTATGATTACCTTCTTGCAGTATTATGCCCACTGGGGCTGTATTGAATCATTGTTACAACTGGTAAGGGTCAGTATGCCCACTGGGGCGGATTTGTGGCATATCATTGATTATAAGCACCCACACGGGCCGAAATACCGTCAGGTATTTACTGTATAATAAGAGGACTCACCATGTTCAGTTAATGAACTGTTTACATATTATCAATACAGGTACGGTTTTAATAAGAGCTGCTGTTTTGGCTGACTCAGCAGCCTATATATATATATATATTGGAAAATACATCACGCTTCATAGACAGTTTTCTAGCACCTATTGTTAAGGACCTGCCCTCTTATGTAAGAGATACACAGGACTTTCTGCGCATCATGGACAATGTCTCCTGGGAGAAAGACATGCTATTAATAACTATGGATGTCGTTAATCTATATACATGCATAGATCACGAACAAGGATTGCACGCTACAAAGTGGTTTTTGGAGAAGAAACAACCGAAATACCAAGCACATAGTGATATGCTCTTATGCATGATGAGATTTTGTTTGTTTAACAACTATTTCCTGTTTGCAGGCCAACTGTATAAGCAGATCAGAGGGACCACAATGGGTTTGTGCTTCTCCCCCGGCTTCGCAAATTTATTCGTGGGCTGGTGGGAGAAGCACGAGGCATGGGGAGGTAGTAATAAAAAATGGAGTGACAGAATATTGATGTGGACCAGATACATCGACGACCTGTTTATTGTCTGGAGGGGAGACAGAGCCTCGGCGGAGGAATATGTCTCAACTCTAAACAATAACGACCTGAATCTACAGTTCACCTGCACCATAAGTGATAAAAGTGTATGTTACCTTGACCTAGAGGTTTTTGTGGAAAATGACCATCTCCACACCAGACTCTATAGAAAGCCAATGGCTGGCAATGCCGTACTGCATGCGGCCAGCCACCATCCTAGAAGTCTGGTAAGGAATGTACCTTACGGTGAATACCTTAGACTCAAAAGAAACTGCTCTGGAACTGAGGATTTCAAAAAAGCTCAGGAGGAAGCTAGTGATAGGTTCCAAGCGAGGGGACACTCCCGGAACATCTTAGAACAAGCAAATGCTAAAGCAGAAATTGTAGACAGGAGGGATCTCCTGTTGGTTAAGGAGTCAAGGAAAGATAACGATCAGGTCAGAATGATAACGACTTTTAACAGCAAATCTGGAGAACTGGTCCAGACCTTTAAGAAAAACTGGCACATATTACACACTGATAACATCTTGAAAAAATACTTACCAGACAGACCTATGGTAACATACAGGAGATGCCAGTCTCTTTCGGACCATCTAGTCCATAGCCATTATTCCCCTGAAAAAGCTAATCAGACTCCCAACAAAATTGTTGGCTTTTTTCCTTGCCTGCGCTGCAAGGCGTGTAAATTCAGTAAGAAGGTCAAGGAATATCCATGCAGATCAGGTGAGGACAGACCCAAAAGAAAGATCACTAAACACCTGAACTGTAATTCAGAATATACAGTCTACTGTTTGGTCTGCCCCTGCCACAAACGATACGTAGGGAGTACCATAAAACCAGCGAAAATGAGAATCTTAGAACATATGAGGGCTATCGTGAACAAGGATAAAACCTATCCGATAGCCCGTCACTTTGCAGAACAACATCAAAGCAACAGAGATTTACTCATTTACTATTGTATAGACCAGGTTCCAAAAACAGAACGAGGGGGGAACAGAGAAAAAGCCCTCCGTATATTGGAATCGAGGTACATCCTGGACCTCAAAACGATGACACCATGGGGTGTTAACAATGATGCTGAAATGTGGGTGCACTTATGAGAATCTCCTGATCTGTAGAATCATTCAATCTGTCAGAACATCAAGACATGATTCCTTGACCTATTGTAAATAGATATACACTGTAACCTTGTAAAAACGTATTCCCTCCCTTTACGCCATGTCGATCAGACATAAAATAACAACAGTGTTACCAAGAAATCATGCCCACCAGGCGTGGCAAATCACAAGCCCATACAGGGCTCAATTACAACCAACCTGCTAAGCTAGAAATGGGTTCAACCACATGTATATATATAATGTATATTTGTATATAGCTAGCATTGTGTTGAGAAAATTACCATCTGTATATACTTGATTTGCATAGAATCATGTCTTGTACATAATTGGGGATACACCCCTTCATAACAACATGAACGCCTGTAGATTTGTAAATAGCGACACCTGGTATCACATATGTAAAGAGTGTAAATATGTGTCAGTCAGAATAATTTTTTGTCAAATGTCAAACTTTGTTTTATATTTTTGCACTAAGCACTTTACCTGTCGCCATTTTTGAACAGTAGTAGAAACCTTGTATTAAATTGATTCTGTACCATCTTCTATGTTTACGAACTAGTAAGAGCGGACTGTTTAAAATGGCGAATTTGTTTGAACACTGACGACACTGACGAAGCCTTGAGCGAAACGCGTCTGTCGGGGGTGCTGGGGGGTTTGGAAATAAAATAATTGAAAGATCATGACATCGGAGTGCTGGACGTTTTTTCCGGACACCATTGTTTGGAGCATGTGACGATATATATATATATATATATATATATATATATATATATATATATATATATTGAAAGACTACATTGACAATAATGCAGAGCGAGTGGAAACCAGGAGGGGCGTGCATTTAAAAAGGCGCAGGTGTGCTTTTGAACAAACGCTGCCAGTGAAGTTACCTACACCAGTGATCAAGGGCAATGCTGCCCGAAACATGTTTGGAAACGCGAAAATGAGGCAAGCTGAATAAATATGCGTGAAAGGAAACTCCTTGCAAGCCTTTCTTTCTGCCAACAGATGGAAAATATACAGCGTGGGTGGCCCTCAAATGCAGAGTGCTCTTTGGTTGATGTTTAACGGTATGACTCATATCGTGAGAGGCCCCACTGCACTTCAGCAGGTCCGGAGCGCTAGGAAAAATAAAAGCGCTATGAGGAACGTTGTTGCCAGCTGGTGGAAAACGAACACTTTAAAGGTGAGCAGCAGTTGACTGACAAGCAGACCCACTAAGGGATTAACAGCGCATTCATCTGGCAGCACGCACTATGCAAAGACTACATTGACAATAATGCAGAGCGTTTGGAAGCCAGGAGGGGCGTGCATTTAAAAAGGCGCAGGTGTGCTTTTGAACAAACGCTGCCAGTGAAGTTGCCTACACCAGTGATCAAGGGCAATGCTGCCCGAAACATGTTTGGAAACGCGAAAATGAGGCAAGCTGAATAAATATGCGTGAAAGGAAACTCCTTGCAAGCCTTTCTTTCTGCCAACAGATGGAAAATATACAGCGTGGGTGGCCCTCAAATGCAGAGTGCTCTTTGGTTGATATATATATATATATCTATCTATCTATCTATATATATATATTTCTAAACTCCACAAACGCCACTTCCTGATCCACCCAGGACTGGCGAGGCAGGCAAAGTAGGAGACGAACCACCAGATTCACAGGTTCTTACTGGTAAAACAGGAGGGCAATACGCGTTTCGGGCTTCAAGAGCCCTTGTTCCCATGCAAAAAACTAGTGCAGCTTTTTTTGTTTTTATAATGCTTAGTGAATGGCTTAGGCTCCGCCCTTCGAGCAATCACATGCCTATAGACATAGAAAACATCTTGTGTGTTTTGTAGCAATTATCCGTGCAAATACGCAAAATAAGTTAAACACAGTTATACATATGTTAGTTAATTATTTTCTTTAACATAACAATCATAAATTAAGATTTATAAAGTGTCTCTTAATGCGAGATTGTAAACCAATAACAGGGTAAATCCATTAAATACTGGGTCTCAGAGTCTATAGTAGGAGTATTCAAGTGTTTTCAGATATAATTTGCAAAAAACTAAGACATGCAGTCCATTTGGGGAGAGATCATCTCTAGGTAACAGGGAACCTGACTATCTGAGGACATTAAATTATTTAGATCATGAAACTTTGTTTCAGAGTAAATTACGCAAATCCTCAGTATTATTAAGCCCATTAGGCCACTAGGCCACTTGCTGTCATATTCAAGGATAAAACGTGATTCTAGTTGCCTCAGTTTAAGCTCTTGATTACCCCCACGCCTGAGAGTGGGGACTGAGGCTACAATATAATAAGATAGGTATTTAACATCTTTATTATGTGTACTCTGAAAATGACGAGCCACCGGATATGATTGGTCACAGTGCAGAATGACCCTGATATGCTGCAAAATCCTGACGCACAAAACAGAACAAAGTAGCTAGTCAGGTTTGTTTTTTAGTAAATTAGGAAACACACAGCCTGCCTGTACTGTGTGAACCACAAATCTGCTTCCACAGAGATTTTTTATTCTATTTTATTCAAATATTGTTAGTTCATCTGTATGTCTTCGAAGGACATCTTTGTCAAAACAATCAAGTAAACATTCAGACAGAAAATGTGCGCAATATATACAAGAGTGGAAATGGTTCACAATACATACTCAGATTTACAAACACAGAGAAAAAAGATGCTATATACAAATAAATTGGAACATGAAAACATTGAGCAAGACACCAGTCCTTTAAATAATGAACCAATGGACAGGCGGACACACAAATTGAATAAAACTGCCTGCCTGTCTCAATACACCTGTGATTAAGTCTTTTTTTATGATTAAACAGCTAGGGAGAGAGGCAGTGATATTAATAATTCCCTGGCTGCACCCTTCTTCCTTATCACAGGCTGGGGGTCAACGCGTTTCGAACCACTGGTCAGTTGAGGGTTCTCCTCAGGAAGTGGACTGGGTAAATCCTTGTCTGCAGAGATCGCGCAGGAACTGCAGGGGTGTTATATAGATTCACACAGTGTTGAATTTCTGGACTTGAAAAGAGTCGGAAAGAGTCGAAGACATGTTGGTAGGAACGCTCACAGGTAAGTCATAAATCGGAGGAATCGTGGAAGGGGGGCTGCTGACCTTTACTTGGTAATCAGACCCGAACTCGAGTGAATCTGTTCAGCGGTCTCCTGACGTGCACCTGCTGCTTAGTACTGCCTATATAATTAAGGCCGCAGGTGCACGTCAGGACGTATACAGCATATTCAGTCTTGCATGTATGGTTGCCAACAATGGGAGTATCCACTGTTTTGAATGGGGTACTGTAGCGAGTTTTATTAATGCCAAATTGGCATGCTCTACAGCTAGAGCACTTGCGGAACCCAGATGCCGGTTGTAGCCAGACAGTTTTTTGCTTTAATTCTGGACTACTGTGATCCAGCACTGTCCCCATACTCTGTGCTTTCCGAAACGTAACCAGTGGTTTGTTTGGCAACATACTTCCTAACACTGTGTCCGTCAGAATAGTTGGCCAATTGCGGTTAATAATTTGTCTTATCTTTCTCTCTTGTCTACTGAATGCAGTAATAAATCTCGGACAGTTATCAGAAACTGCCACTGTTGAAGTTACTATAGAAAGATACCCTCTTGTTGACACATTGGAAACCTTCAAGGGTTTTGTGGGAAGCCCTCACTCACCAACCTGGTTGGTGACATGCTTCATCATCGTGCCCACCAGGAGAAGCCGAGTGCCTCCCTGGTGTGCTACAACGCCAGATTACTGCGGAGCTGGATTTCGTGACAGTGATGTGAAAAGTGATGTTAAAAATGTCTAATACTGTATCAACCAAAATGATTTATTTACTGGTCAGTTTAGACATGGTTAAAAAAGTATGTGTGGAAGAACTACCACAGATTAAGATGGGAGTTTCCACTTAAAGTGGGGTCAACATGTTTCTGCCCTTTATAAGTGTAAGAATTACGTGGGCATTTGTCAGGACCGTGTAGCATGTACCTTGGCGGTATGGGCACGCTAAGGTCCACCCTAACCAAAGGACTTGAAAGTTAAAAATTGTTCTATGTGTAAAAAAGTGCAAAACAAAACACAAGCCACAAGTTGTGGGATTTACCTCTACTCGGAGGAACATGTGTAGCCTGGAAAAGAAAGAAAGACAAACAAACATGTAGGACAAAACATATAATTAATGTTTCATAGTTTGTGGTTGTCAGGACAGTCTCGGCGTTTAAAACGCTGTAGATTGGTCTAGAGATAGACCTAGTGCCATAAATCTATTTTAGTGCCAGAAGCACTGTATGATTGCCCAAGGGGCATTACAGGCATGTGGGCATGCACTATGGCGAAAGAAATGCAGGCCGTAGGACAGAGCGGCTATATTACAGCACTCGTGGATAGCGATCAATTGGCCAATGATCATGGCCTGAAGTGCTAACTCCTAAAGGAATTAGGGTGACACACAAGTGTTGGGTTAAGAGATCTCACTTGTGTATTAAAAGATCCACACCCCATGGGTCTCGGGAGGTGGGTGGAGGCGAAAATGGCACACCCTGTAAGTAAAATAAAGGAAAGAAAAGCCTTGTAAATTTGCGCGGCTAACAGTGGTGACAGACAGGACATTTACTTAGCTCAAAGTTACTGATGTGAAGGAGTCTTACGCCCGCAACGCCTATCACCCTCTTGGCACCTAGCTTCTCCTGCTCCGGACCCCGTGGATGTGGGTCGCGGCGCCCGGGACGCTGATATGGAGTGCCGGTGGGGGCCGGGATAGGCGGGGCAACTGCAGCCAATCGGGGACTGCCGTCAAGGAGAGGCTTGGAGGGAGAGTCCGGAATGGACCAATCCCGGGCCAATCTCAGAACGAGGCTTGAAAAGCAAGCTCGCTCATTCTCACTGTCCTCATAGAGAGGCTTGGAAAAGAGATCCGAAAGGGAACAGTCCCGGGCCGACGTGGGAACGAGGCTTGAGAAGCAAGCTCACTCGTTCTGTCGGACACTGGGGTGGATCGGGCTTTGATGATGATTCAGCAATGCCTATAAGTTGCTGGGGAAACAAAGACTCACCTCCGTGTTGGGGGAGAATCGGGGACAGTATTAACACTATAATTACCATCTAAATTGAGAGGAAAAAAGGAAGGGTTAAGATTATTTTAACAAAAAGAATTGTTTTTACAAAGATAAGAGAGGGTTGTTATAAGAAAAGGACAAAAGCGAGATGTTCGCTTATTAAGGTAGGGAGCCTTCACTGCGGCTGCTTGGGATGACTACAAAGGGTGGCACCGCTGGGGGCAAAGGACTGGTATTGTGCCCCAGTTCAATTTGCATTATCAGGTATTTGTATTAGGTTGGAGGTTGACCACAGATACAAAAAGAGGTTCAGCGTTTCAGTACTGTTGACCAAGGGATCTTAGTCGTTTGTCAGCTCTAGCCAGAGCACGATCAAACGTCAGATCAGAATACCCTCGAGCTTTTAATCGTGTCCTTAAATTCTTGACACATTTAAGAAAATCATCATGGGAGCTACATATTCTTTTAATGCGAAGGATTTCTCCTAATGGTATATTTTCTATGGTGTGCATGGGATGGAGACTAGAAGCATGCAAGGTTGTATTACCTGCAGTGGCTTTTCTATGTAGGGTCGTTTGTAGCCTGTTGTCTCTATCTACATAAACGCTGACATCCAAAAATTTAATTTGTTTGGTGCTGATATGGGATGTGCATTTTAAATTAAGGGCATTGTCATTGATTTCATCAATGAATTGACAAGCTTCCCTTTCGTCTCCCTGCCAAACTATAAAGATGTCGTCTATATAGCGTAGAAATGTAACAATTTTTTCTCTGACCCAAACCTGGTGTGTAACGTTAAGAACCCGCTCCTCCCACCAGCCCACGTGTAAACACGCGTAGCTGGGGGAGAAGCAGGCCCCCATCGCCACACCTCGGAGCTGTTTCCAAACCTCCTTTCCAAAAGAAAAATAATTGTTGTGTAAACACCATTCCATTAAACTCAAAATCATTTTGTTGTGCTGATGAAATTCCATTGGCCTTTGCCCTAAAAAATAAGCTGTCACATTTAATCCGCAGCTATGGGCAATACTAGTGTATAATTGCTCAACGTCCAAAGTTATAAGTAACATGTCTTCCTGCCATTCCAGGCCCTCTGTTTTTTCCAAAAAGTCACTCGTGGCGCGAACGTAGCTGAGCAGTTCGCATACCAAGTTTTTCAGAAAAAAGTCAATGAAACGCCCAACATTCTCCCCACTGCTCTGGATAGCGGAGATAATTGGCCTGCCAGGTATTGGTAATATTCCTTTGTGAACTTTAATATTAAATAAAAGACCGGTAAGATAGGAAATTCATTGAGCATAAATTTGAATTCGTCACCTGAAATGAGGCCTTCCCTGCGCCATTTCAGTAACAATTTTTTCAAACTTTCATTGGCCTTTTTATAGTCTCTCAAGCTGGATTTAACATAGCATGCATTATCCTGTAGCTATCTTTGTGCCTCCCGGATATAGTCTGTTTTTTGCCAGATAACAAGGTTGCCGCCTTTATCGGCGGTTTTCACCACGATACCAGGGTTGTCATTACGTTTTTTGATCAATTCATAGTGGTTGGCTCTTTTTTGGTTAAAAATTTGTCTCTTCCGGTTATTGGTCTTCCTGTATAGATCTTTGATTTCTGTGATGATACAGTCTTGAAAAACATTCACCGCATCTCTGGTCCTTAGCGGTACAAAGTCAGATTTGCCTTTGAAGGGGGTTGTGCCTGCCCCTGTCTGTACAATGTTAATTTTTTCCAGTCTTCTCTGCGTGTTGTTCAAGGCCCATAGGTTGTGAATCTATTGCCTGATTTAGATCATGACAGACAAGGAGCGCTGGGATGTCAGCCACTACTAATTGGGGGTTGTTGGTGGAAATCTTAACCTTGGCTGGATTAGCAATGTCTGTGCTTGATTTGAGATGTTGCAACGCGAAGAATTTCTTAAGTTTAAGTTGGCGAATATAGCAATATACATCTATTCTTGTAGAGGCATATTTAAAATTCTGTTCTGGACAAAAGTTGAGGCCTAAAGCAAGGAGTTGTTGTTCCGCTTTAGATAAGACGACATCCAAGAGGTTTATGACTGATCTTTCATTAGTTACTGCCTCTTCTGCCAATGTTTCTTTGTGTTCTTTTTTTGCATAGCGTTGTTTTTGTTTTCTCCTTCTTTCGTGTCTTTTTTTATTCCTGCGGATGATGCCTCGTTTTTTTGTCGTGGCCTCAATGTTCGAAGTCTTTCCTCCACTAAAAAATCAAGTTCCTCTTCTAAATTGAGGATAGGTGCAGCTTGAGCATTGGTGAATAGATCATTGCTTGACCCACTTGATACACTAGAAGACGAAATTGAAATTGAAACAGAGCTCATATTTTCGACCGCCTAATTAGCCCCCATTTCTGTAGTTGAGGCGGATGATTGAGCCTTGTTTCCTTTGTCACTGTATTGTTGTCTTTTAGTGGCATTGTATTTTCGTGCAAACGTAAAAACTGACCATTCGCATAATCTGCAGCGTCTCGTGCGAATTTATTTACTTTTCGTATTTTTATTTTATTTTCGTGTTTCTTCAGTCTCTCCATCATTTCATCCTTTAGTTTTTTACTTACATCTGTTTCATCTATTTTGTCGATCTGTTCTTGAATTTTATCGATAGTTTTCAGGTTTTCCTCTCGAGCAATGGCGGCATATTTGATTAATAAATGAACCAGATTCATGGAAGCTGTCAAATTCAATTGACCCCACTCTTTCAGCATTAGTGGGTTCGGGTTTTCAAAGCTCGGCGCGAGCATTATTCTTAAGCCGTGCGGTACACTCTGTGCATCAGCATATTTGGAAAGCGAGTAGCGTTCCCACCATTTAGTTAGTTCCACGCGTTTTTGTTTTTCAAGCGCTTTGTATAAAGTTTTAATGTTCCCATCTTCCCGTACTTCCACATTCGGTAAAGTTTTGTTGGAAATGCCGCCCGGAGCGGAAACCTGATTAAACAATTCTTCAGCTTCCTCCTCCCTAGCACTGAACAATTCCGTAGACATTCCTCCGTTTCCAGCTGACAGTGGTTAATGCAATAGGGTAAACAATACGCCGTTTGAAGCTGTTTTTGGGCGTTTATGTTCACTTAGTGATAATCCCTCGTAGAGGAAACCTTCCCACCTCCGCACTGCCTACTATTACAAGACTCACCACGTTAGGGATGACAACAAGCGTTGGCAAAATCTTCTGACCTCACCGCGGGAAGCTTATCACCGTCTCACGTTTTCGGAGTCTTTTCTTCTTTGGCTGCGGGAGGGGGCATCCGTTGAAAATTTCCAACGAAGGAATTCAAAAGGTAGGTGGCTTGAAAACGGATGCCGCTTTAAGGAAGGGGGTCAGTTTGACGAAAGCAAGCCAGCTCTCGTAATTAAATCTTTTCAAAACTCCACAAACGCCACTTCCTGATCCACCCAGGACCGGCGAGGAAGGCAAAGTAGGAGACGGACCACCAGATTCACAGGTTCTTACTTTATTGCAGCTGGTAAAACAGGAGGGCAATACGCGTTTCCGGCTTCAAGAGCCCTTGTTCACATGCAAAGAACTAGTGCAGCTTTTTTTGTTTTTATAATGCTTAGTGAATAACTTCTGCTATCTGGGTAACCTTTTTAACAAAAAATTTAACTGGGAACCTTTGTTGACAGCCCGGGTTCAGAAGGTTGCACAGTCAATTGAAGCCCTCTTCCGTTTTGCCAGTAAATTAGGCCAGCGACGTGTAGCGGAAATTACATCGTTATACAAAGCTAAGTGTGTCTCTGCCTTGACCTATGGTGCAGGGGTTTGGGGTTCACAAAACTGTGAAAAAATACAAATTGTGGAAAATAAGTTTGTAAAACGTTTATTATCTGTTCCACTGGGCACATCTAATATATTTTGCCACGGAGAAGTTGGAATTGAGTTTATAAGTGATATCATTCACATTGCCCCTTTAACATTATGGGCTAAAGTTTGGCGATCTGAAGAATTGAAATTAACAAAAGATATTATTCAAGATTGCCTTAAACTTGAATACTACACCCAAATCCTGTGGCTACGATATGTCAGAGAGACTTTTAATAAAATAGGTTTAAGTAAGATGTTTGCAAATCCTGAAATGTTTGGTAAGGATGCTAAGGAGATTATCAAAAATGCCTATAGTGTCAACTTAGGTTCTTTTAAGAAAAACGATCATGTACTAAGTGTACGGGGAAAACTAGTTGGCCAGTTTTATTTGTCATATATTATGAACACGCAATGGCGTTTTTATCTTACAAGATTTCGCCTTGGCACTTTACACTTTCTGTTTGCATTCCCAAAGCAGGGGGGTTGGTGGGAGAAGTTACCCTGCTGCCCCTGTAACAATAGGGTCTCGCAAAATACTCTTCACCTTCTTCTTTTTTGCACTTTGTATAAAGTTCCAAGAAACACTTTCCTCAAACCATTATTAGTATCATTTGGAACGCGTTATTACAAAGAAGCGTATGACCTTTTGTTATCTTTGTCAACTGCACCTATTTGTAATGCCGTTTTAAACTTTATCAGATCAGCTTTGGTGATTAGAAATAGATACTGAATCTTGATGGAAATTAGTTTTAAAAAATTGTGTAAACATGTACTGTGATTTTATGGTGGATTAATTGCAATGTCTTTTAAAATTTTCTATGTACACTTTTATGATTTCTATATGGAATCGAAATAAAGTTATTTGACTTGACTTGAATGGCTTAGGCTCCGCCCTTCGAGCAATCACATGCCTATAGACATAGAAAACATCTTGTGTGTTTTGTAGCAATTATCCGTGCAAATAAGCAAAATAAGTTAAACACAGTCAT
Source organism: Lissotriton vulgaris (assembly GCF_964263255.1). Lineage (NCBI taxonomy): Eukaryota > Metazoa > Chordata > Amphibia > Caudata > Salamandridae > Lissotriton > Lissotriton vulgaris. The sequence continues at coordinate 374,315 of NW_028246540.1, read as the reverse complement.
ACATACGTTAGTTAATTATTTTCTTTAACATAACAATCACAAATTAAGATTTATAAAGTGTCTCTTAATGTGAGATTGTAAATATATATATGTGTGTGTATATATATATATATATAAATATATATATATATATATATATATTATCTACTGGCGGTCGCCAGTAGTTGGAGTTAGGACCTAGTTTCCATAGTAAAAGCATATTTTTTTTTGCAATAACTTTGTCGCTGGTTGACGAATCTTCGCGAAATTTCCAAAACTTGTGGCTCGCTCCGGTCAGCTCCTATCCTGAAAGTTTCGGGGTAATTTGCTAAGCGTGGGCCGAGAAAAAAGGAGGGTCCCAAAACGTGTTTTCTCCTTGGTATTTTACATAGGAAACTTTAGACACAGCTACAGCTTGAACTACTGAACGGAATTGCACCAAATTTGGCATAAGGTAGCCCTTGTTTCAGAAGGAACTCAATTTCTTAAATGGTGTAAAGCCGTTCAGTAGATCCTGAGAAAATCAAAAAATAAAAGTTTCAATATATAGAGGCACAGTGGATCCACGCACCCTTCAAACCACAAGATGTATTCTAATAGGCTGTCAACACTCCAAACCAGGAAGTGTTAGCAGCCATCTTGTGCCTCGGTAACCAAGGCACAAGAAAACAGAAAAACAAATGCAAAAAACAAGAAAAGGGGGCAGGGTAGAAGCACCCTAACCCCCTAGGCTTGCTCAGGGGCCCACAAGGACCTCCAGGGCCCAAAAAAGCATTGAAAAAAAATCGGCCAAATTCACGCTGAGTGTGCGCATCCAGCCGAGAAAATATAAAAAAACGAAGCGCGGGCTCCCGCGCTTCGTTGTATTGAAGCCCCTAGGTGGGCTAGGTCTGGGGGGCAGTGAAAAAAAAGTGTAAGGGGGCCTCAATCCCCCCCACGCTGCCCGGGGACCGCCACCTCCCCGAGGCAAAATGAATGAGTTGCGGGGGGCACGCAGCCCCTCCCGCAGCCCCAGGGACCGCCACCCCCGGGACTTCTTTTTTAATGTGGGGGGCCTCCAAGCCCCCCCAAGTCCTGAGGACCACCACCCCGGGGCTTTTACTAATTATTTTGTGAGGGCAGACGGCCCCTCTGCTGCCCCGGGGTCCGCCACCCCCGAATCTTTAAAAAAAATATATACACCTTTGTGGGGAGGCTTGAGCCCCCCCACTCGCCCCGGGGACCGCCACCTCCCCGGGCACTAATATTCAAATGTGGGGGTCCGTTTTGGACCTCCGAGCCCCGGGTACCGCCACCTCCTAATTGGTGATTGTCACCATATTTGTGCCCGTGATCATTGGCCCGCTTGGGGTCGGAGCATGGACGGAAGGGGGCCGCCTCCATCGCCCTTAGTGCACCGCATGTTCGTGGAGCACCCGGTGCTAAATCATTCGTAGATGACCTGATTCTAATTGAAGGGAGGTGGAGCCCGTGATGGCCCTGGGGACCGCCACCCCCCAGGGCCGGCTCCTGCAGTGTCCCAGGGTGGCCATCCCCGGGACACTGCTGTTTGCTATGGTAGGGTGGGAGCCGCGGGAAACCTGCTCTCGCTTCAATGAAGCAAAGCAGATTGCTTTTCCACATGGGGAGCTGCATGTTAGCTCCCAATGTGGAAAAGCAATGCCGGCTCCCGCAGGAGGCGGGGAGCCGGCAGGGACCGTGGGGCTCCCCCCACGGTTCCTAAAGGAGAGGGCTGGCACCGGGGGATGGGGTCCCCAGGGCCAGAAGTGGCCCGCAAGGGGGGCCACCCGGCCCCCCTCCCCTGTAAAAAAAAAAAATAAAACGAGGCAGAGAACTGGGGGATGGGGTCCCCAGGGATAACAGAAGCCTTCTTTAAAATGCATATATAAAAAAAATATATATAGTGGCCATGCCCCAGGGGATGGGGTCCCCGGGGCCAAAATTGGCCTACCTTCTGTTTAAAAAATAAAAATAAAAAATAAGGGGTCAGGGCCTGGGGGATGGGGTCCCCAGGGCCCAAAAAATAGAAAAGGAAGGGGGGCCACACATCCCCTCTTCTAAAAAACTACATTTTTAAAAAAGCCGGCATCGCACCGGAGGCCCTGCCCCCTCCCAGCAACACTATGCAAACGCGTCCTGTGGCGCGTTTTAAGTTGGGGAATTAATTCCCCTACAATACTGAGGGTCCCTGGGGGACCACTAGCCCACCTGGTACCTTAGTGCCACGGGCTGTGTTGAAGAGAGGTGGTCTGAGGCCACGCCCCTTTTTACACCTCTCTGCAACGCAGCTCTGTGGCGCTTACTATAGGTACCTGGTGGGCTAGTTGGACCCCAGGGACCCTCAAGATTGAAGGGGATTAAATCACCCAATTTAAAACGCGCCACGGAGCACGTTTGCACAGTGGTGAAGGGAGGGGGTGGGGCCTGATGTGATATGTGTGCAAACAGGCCCGGTGGCGAGTTTTAAGTTGGGGAATTAATTCCACCTCAAACCTGAGGGTCCCTGGGTGCCAACTAGCCCGCCAGGTACCGCAGGTAAGCGCCACAGGACTACGTTGCAGAGAGGAGGTCCGAGGCCACGCCCCTTTTTACACCTCTATGCAGCACAGCTGTATGGCGCTTACTGGAGGTACCTGGTGGGCTAGTTGGAACCCAGGGACCCTCAGTATTGAAGGGGACTTCATCCCCCAATTTAAAATGCGCCGCGGGCGTGTTTGCACAGTGGTAAAGAGAGGGGGCACGGCATGTTATAGTTAGAAATTAGCATTTACAAAACCTTTGAAATTCACTTAAAAAACCATAGGTTTCAGGTACGTTCTAGTTAGAAATTAGCATTTCAAAAAACATTGAAATTCACTGAAAAAACCATAGGTTTCAGGCATGTTATAGTTAGAAATTAGCATTTATAAAACCTTAGAAATTCACTGAAAAAACAATAGATTTAAGGGACGTTATAGTTAGTTGGACATTTCTCACGTACAAAACCATAGAAATTCCCCCGTTACAGTTAGTTCAGCTAACTATAACTCACACCCCCGCAATGCACTGCTGATGATGTCACATATTACCTCATTCATGACATGGTCAGTGACATCACTGATGACATCACTGATGACATCACTGATGACATCTCAAATGACATCACTGATGACATCATCCACGTGAAAATCTGATTCACCTCCTCTCACTGTAATATTACCTTTGATACACCCACTGTACCAGTTACTACATACACACTCACTGATTCCTAAGTCTACATCCACATCCACTCATTCACCCATAGAATCACTCATAGATGTAGTCACTTATCAATACAACACTATCATAAGCACTTATACATCTATACAGACACTCACAAACCACCACTCAGCCAGAGTTACACACACACCTAGTCAGTCATGCAAAGAATCAATCACACTTCCATTTTCTGATCTATACAGTTATACACACACCACATCAGTTATTCAAACAGAAACAAATGCATACTAATTATTTTCCACAATCACTGATACAAGTACACACTCATCCATGCAGCCACTCTCACAATCACTGACTCTCATGTATAGTCATTTATATACTTCAACTTTCACATACACTGCCTTTTATATATGTAGTTACTTGGACATGTAACATTTAGACATCCATTCTCTCACCAACACACCATACACTCACTCACACTCATACAGCTGTTTCCACATGCACTCTTCAACCTGTGCACACAGGGAATCAACCACTCAAACATCTATGCACAGACTCGCACACCTCCCATGCATTCACACACGCACCCAGGCACCCATACAGATACTCAGACAACCAATCAATACCCCATATAGATCCTCATTTAGCTACCCATTCAACCGCTTACACACCAACTGACAGACTAAACTGCGTGAATGTCTGTATCAGTCAATAACCCGTGCATTTAGTAAGACACATTTAATCACTCACTTAAACAGTCAGTCACACACCTACTAAATCCTCCATCCAGACACTTTTGCACCCACTCATTCTTCAATACACCTTGGCATATATATAATACATATTTAAACTTTATAGAAACACACATTCACTGGATGATGTCATCAGTGATGTCATCAGTAATGTCACTGACCATGTTATGAATGATGTAATATGTGACGTCATCAGCAGTGCATTGCGGGGTCGCGAGTTATAGTTAGCTGAACTAACTATAATGGGGGAATTTCTATGGTTTTGTACGAGTGAAATGTCCAACTAACTATAACGTCCCTGAAACCTATGGGTTTGTCAGTGAATATATATATTTTTATATTTTTTTTGCCCGAAAAATAAATATACTTCGATGAAACTGGATCGGTGTGGCTCATGCTTGAAGATATATATATATACACACACACACATTCACACAAAAACTAAAAAATATTTTCCTCTGGAAACTCTGGTCCTAACTATAGCTACCGGCTGGCTATCGCCAGTAGGAAATATATAAATTACCTACTGGCACCATTAAACAAATCTTCACAACATTTTCAAAACTGGTACACCAACCACTTTAGCTTCTGTCTGGAAAGTTTTAGGGTGATTCGTCAAGCGGGGGGTGATTCGTCAAGCGGGGGGCTGAGAAAAAGGTTGGGTCCCAAAACGCATTTTTCCCAATGCAATTTCTTATAGGTATTTTAGCCACGACTACAGTCCAAACCACTGAATGGGTTTACACAAAATTTGGCAGAAAGCTAGATGTTGGTCCTGAAAGAGTGCTTTTTGCAATATGGTGTAAATCCGTTCAGTAGTTTTGAGTTATTAAAGAAAAAAAATCTATAGAGAAACAGATCCATTGTGTATCCACTGCAGTGGATCCGCACATTCATGTGCCATCAGCAACGCTGTGATTGATGATCGCAACCTGAGAGGAAAGTTGCAACCACCATTTTTTCTCTCAGGACTTGGCCCAAGGGCATAAAAAGAAAAGTGAAAACTGATAGAAGGGGTATGATAGAGGGGTCGGAGAGGTTCCCCTGATGGGCCAGAAAATGCCAAAAAGATTTTTTCCACATTCCAGGCTCTGCAGATCTGTCATGGTGCTCAGCGAGGCCTTAGGGTGAATCTGCAACAGATCTGCAGATCCAGATCCCAATGGAAAAAAATACACCCACTCATAGACCCACTTACATTCTTCCACACTACCACTCATACACCCATACAGACACTCACAGACTCAGTTACATGCCCACACAAGCACTCACATACCCATGGACAGACCCATACCCACTCACACACCTAATCACACACTCATATACCACTTACAGATTCACATAAGCAGTCACACATCCAGGCTCTCACACAGCCACTCACTGACCCACAAGACCACTCACACACCAACTCACAAACCCAGCAGACACTTACACACCAACTCACACACCCATATAGCCACACAACCACCCACACACTCACTCACACACCCAGCTAGCCTCCCACACACTCACTTACAGATTCATCCAGGCTCTCATACATCCACTGAGATACACATCCAGCCACTGACACAACCACTCACAGACTCACAAAACTACTGACATACTCGCTCACAGACCCACACAATCAATCACATACCCACGCACAAACCTCACAACCACTTGTACACTGACACACAGACCTGAAGACACTTATACACCCACTCACACAACCATAAAGCCACTCACACACCTGCTTGCACAACCACACATCTACTCATGCACAACCTCACGTCCACTCACTCACACACACCCACTCACTCACTTACACACCCACTTACACATCCACACAAGCACTCACACACCCACTCACACCCCATTTGGGCTCTCATACACCCACTCACACACTGACCGACCCACACCCACTGACACACCCAACTAGCTTCTTACACACCCACTAACACATCTATCCAGGCTTTCATACTCCCACTGAGATACCCACCCAGCCACTGACACACTCACAGACCTCACAACCACTCATACAGCAACTCACATACACCGCAGACACTTACACACCCACTGACACACCCACTCACAAACCTCAAAACCACTCATACACCAACTCCCAGACCCCAAAAACACTTACACACCCATACATCCACTTACACACCCACAGAGCCACTCAAACACCAATTTACAGACCCACACAACTACTCACACACCCATGCAGCCACTAAAACATACACCCACTCACTCACTCACACACCCACCCACTTACACATCCACAAAAGCATTAACACATTCACTCACACTCCATCTAGGCTCTAACACACCCATCCAGTCACTCGCGCACCCAGTCACAGACCCACAAAACCACTTCTACACCCAGACACAGTCCCACACAGCCACTAACACACCTACCCACTCACTCACATGCCCACTTACACATCCACACAAGCACTCACACACGTACTCACACTCCATCTTGGCTCTCACACACCCATCCAGCCACTGACACACCCACTCACAGATTCACAAAACCAACCACACACCCACTAACAGACCCACACAATCAATCACATACCTACACACAGACCCACACAACTACTCACACACCCATAAGCCACTTTTAAACCCACTCATAGACCCACACAACTACTCACACCCACTCACAGACATACAAAACCAGTCACCCACCCATACATAGACCACACAGCCACTCACACACCTACTCACACACTCTTTCATCCACTCAGCCTGCCAGTCAGACACCCATGCAGTCACTCATGCACCCACTCACATGGCCTCTTACATAGTCACATACCCACTTACACACCCACACAACCACTCACACACCCACTCACACACCAATGGTTACAGGGGCGTTATGGTTAAAAAAAAATAAAAAATTTACTGAAAAATACAAAATTCAGCAGTTATAGTTATCTCTAGCAAATCTAGCTCAAGCCTGTGCCATGCACTGCTAATTACCCCACGTATTGCATCATTCATGACATCTTCTATGACATCATTGATAATATCACTGCAACATTTGCAGTGAAATTATTGACGAGAAAACTTAGCATGACGGAGGTGTAAGTTATAGTTACCATAGGGCACGAGTTATAGTTACCTTACATAACTGTAACTGCTGAATTTCTATGGTTGGGTGTGTAAAATCTGAACCTAAAAATAACGTCCCTGTAACCTGTGGTTGGCCTCCTAAGGGGGTTAGTGTGTGTGGATGTCGTGGGTTCTCCATGATGAGTTGTCCACAGGACAAAGTCTATGCATAGTAGAGCCTTCACCACCTAACAGAATTTGAGAGTCTGTAGGTAGTAGGCTCTCTGAGAAAGGTTGTGCACAGGTTAACGGCTGTGCCTAGTAGGGACTTGGTGACCTGATAGGACAGGGGAACTTGGAAGGGGTGAGATCTCGGAGAAGAGCTCTGCTCTGGGTGAAGTCTGTATAGAGCAGAAGTTTGACCACCAAATGTGGTCCGGGTGTCTGGCAGAGTGGGCTCTTTGTGAAGAGGTTTGCACAGGCTGAAGACTCTGTATAGTAGGAGCTTAGGCACCTAATGTAGCTTGGGTGTCTGGAGGTAATGGACTCTTTGAGAAAATGTGTTACATTGTGAAAGATGTGGGCAGTAGGGACTTGGCCACCTAATGGGGCTTGTGTGTCTAGGGGCAGTGGATTACAGTCTAATTATTTTATATCAGTACATATGTTTTTGTAATTTACGATTTACATGACTCTGAGGCATACTTATTTACATGTTTCAAAGCTGCATTGGTTTGTAGACTAAATTGAACAGCAATATGGTGGATGATGTGCCCAGTGATGTCATAAATAATGTAAGTTGAGATGTCATCAGTGATGTCATCAATGATGCAATTGAACATGTCATGAGTGATGTAATATGTGAGGTCATAAGCAGCGCATGGAGGGGACGCAAGTTATAGTTAGTTCAGTAAACTATAATTGATGAATTTCAGTGTTTTTGGTGGGTTTTACGTTACGTAATGACTGGCATTTTTAGTTAACTATAACATCACTTTAACAGCACTTTAACCTTTGTTTTTTCAGTGAATTTCTAGTTTTTTTTAATATAAACCAAAATATTACTATCATACCTAACCGTAGGAGGCTCTTTGCTACACAAGGAAGGTTAAGTATGTGGAGGGACTGAGATCTCCGTTAAGAGCCGAACAGAGAGCAAGTCCTCTCTGTGGTAGTGGCTTACCCACCTAAGTGGGCTTGGGTGACTGAAGGGAGTGAGCTCTCCCTGAGAGAGTGCAGGCTGTGGATAGTAGGAGCTTGTCCACCTAAGGGAGCCTGCACCTTTTGATGGAGTGGGCTCTATGCACATTTTGTGATTGTGAGTACTTGGGGCTTCCCCACCTAACAGGGCTTAGGTCTCTGGAGGCAGTGAAGTCTATGCACAGTATGTGCACACAACGCTGGCAGTGCATAGTAGGAATTTGCCCACTTAATACTGTTTGCATGACTGGAGAGAAGGGACTCTAGGCACAGTCTGCACACTCAGCGCAGGTTGTGCGTAGTAGGGGCCTGTCCACCTAATAAGGCTTAGGTCTCTGGAGGGCGTGGGCTCTGGAAAGCAGTGTTTACATTGCATGCGGTACAATGCATGCGATTACAACCCGGTCGTTACAACGACTGCGTTGTTACAACGCTAACCATTACAACGCAATTAATTTCTATGACTTGCTGTAGGGGGCGCTCTAAACTAGGGAATAGTATAATTTAATATTCAAACACCTTACCTGATGTTGTACACGCTGGAGTTGGAATAGTAAATGATACTATTCCTAGGTCCAGTGCACCCCATACAGCAACTTGTAGAAACGACTTGTGATGTAATGGTATGCATTGTAAAAATTCAGTGCCGTGCTCTCCATGCCACTGGAATCAAGCTATCCTGGCTGAAGAGGGGTGAAACCCAGAAAACGGTCCTAGGATGCTTATTTTCGTGTTCAGGGAGGACCTGGCTTGGCAGTTCGGGCTGGACTGTTCCCATGGTTTGAGCCACGGTCGAACAGCCTGGCCATCTCCATAACTAAAGTCAGGAGTAGGAATTGGAAGAACCTAGATGTTGATTTAGAGAGTCAATATTTCTGATGCTTTTTCCATTCAGATCTCGGATGCAGCGGCCATTCATACTTGGATTACGGCATCTGTGAATACCTGCATCCCTACTCCATTTAAGAAACTAAATAATCACCGTCCTCCTGCCCCATGCTTCACCGAAAAATTAAAAATTGAAAAAAACAAATGTGCTGCAGGAAGGATTATGCCTTGGAATCAAACATTGTCATAAAACTGCCAAGAGAGAGTATAATTCCCTATGTAAAGCAGTCCATGCCAAATATGTGAACAAAACTATTACATCATTGCATAATAATGCAAAAGTCCTATTCAAATTAGTCGGGGATCTCTCGGGAGCACCTTGTCAACCTACACTTGATGAAGCACATTGTGAAGTTGTGGCGAAGTTCTTTATCGAAAAAGTAGAAAAGATCTATGAAGAACTTGAGAGGACAACTAATAATAAGGAACAGCATATGATGAATCCATGCCCCACTCTTGACAGTAACAACCCAGTCGGGCCCCCTGACTTGGCTGCTACTATGGAAATAACAAACTGGCAACCCTTAGATCCTCCGTCTTTTAATGCTATTTTAAATAGTCTTAAATCTGGCTCCCTTAATGATCCTCTTCCAGTTAATATTTTTCAAAAACTGAATTCCTCTGCATTAAAGATTGTTATGGAACTACTTAATGCCTCACTGAGGGAAGCCATTTTACCAGCTAAATGGAAACACGCAATGGTTCTTCCTCTTTTGAATAAACCAAATGCGGATCCAGCTGAGCCCTCCAACTTCCGTCCAATTTCCTTACTACCTGTTTTTTCTAAGATCCTGGAAAAACACGTGAACCAACAGCTTACACGTTTTGTGGAATCCAATAACATCTTACACGGGTCCCAATCAGGCTTTAGAGCCGGATATTCCACAGAGTCTACTCTCTTAGGAGTTACAGAAACAATACGCCACCATCCGGAAAAAGGGGAAACGGTGGCACTCATCCTATTAGATCTAAGTGCCGCCTTTGACACAGTGTCTCATCTTACCCTTTTAAAAGCACTCCTGGGAATTGTTAGATAAGCTCTGGAGTGAAACAAAAACGTTCTTACTGACAGGACTTTTCAGGTCTTCTCTCCATCTGCTTGCTCCAAGACCTATGCATCTACTTATGGAGTACCACAGGGCTCTGTACTCAGTCCTATGTTATTTAATCTATAAGTCAGCCGGTTAGCCTCCATTGCGGAAGTGGCTGTGTTGTCAATCTTCTCGTATGAGGATGACACCATCCGCCAATGAAAACTACAGAGTTTCATCCCTACAGGTAGGGCTGCATAAGATCGCCAGTTGGATGCATACTAACTGGTTAAAGCTTAATGAAGGAAAGTCGGAGGTTTTGATCATGGGGAAAGATAAAGATCTCTGGGGCCCGCACCATTGGCCATTAGAAATGGGTGAACTTCCTAAACCTGTGCAAACTGCACGTAATTTTGGCATAGTGATTGATGATCAGCTGACTACGAAACAGCAAGTAGCTAAGAACACATCCATTTACTTCACTATTCTTAAATGGCTCCGTAAGATACTATGGATGCTGCCTGAATCCACTCAAAGAATGGTTATCCAGGCCTTAACCATGCCAAGGCTGGATTATGGCAACATCCTATACCTAGGAGCAAATAGGGAGTTAGTACGTAAGTTGTAGGTAGTACAGAATTCTGCGGCCAGGTTACTTCGTCATGTACCTACCCAAAACATCCTCCATCTCAGGCACCTTGCGTGATCTTCACTGGCTCAGTATTAAGTATCAAACGAAACTTAAGGCCTTATGCTACATGCATAAGATTAAACTAGGCATAGCACCTCATTACCTATGCGCCCTAGCCCAGATTTATCTTCCCACCCGTCTACTTCGTTCCTCATCCCAAGCCAATTTCCTAGTTTCCAGATTTAAACCTTCATGTATGGGCGTACGTTCATTCTTGTATCTGGCCCCAATGCTGTGGAACTCTTTTCCCTCTTTACTCCGTCACGAAGTTAGCCCTAAAAGCTTCCGCAAAGGCCTTAAGACCTGGCTAGTCAACCAATAAGTGCTGTCTTTTTGGTTTGCAATGTATCGGGTGCACCAGGAAATCTCCGGGTAGCTGAGCACAGTATAAATATAATTTAATAATAATAATAATGAGGCACAGGGTCAAGACTGATTTGCATATGGCTGGGTTCAAACTGGAATGGCATGGTGAGCAAAAAAACTATGGATTTAGGCCCAGATCTCTGTACTGGAGTGAATGTATGATGTTGTTCTGCATTCTGTCCATCAACTGTTGTTTTTGCATTTGTTACCCCGAGTGGGAAGGATATGCCCAGATGTGGATCCCGTGCTCTCTATGCCACTGGAATCAAGCTATCCTGGCTGAAGAGGGGTGAAACCCCGAAAGCGGTCCTAGGATGCTTGTTTCCAGTCCAGGGAGGACCTGGCTTGGCAGTTAGGGCTGGACTGTTCCCATAAGGCACAGGGTCAAGACTGATTTGCATATAGCTGGGTTCAAACTGGAATGGCATGGTGAGCAGAAAAACGTGAAATTTAGGCTCTGATCTCTGTACTGGGGTGAATGTATGATGTTGTTCTGCATTCTGTCCATCAACTGTTGTTTTTGCATTTGTCACCCCGAGTGGGAAGGGTATGCCCAGACGTGGTTCCCATGATATCCATGCCACAGGAATCAAGCTATCCTGGCTGAAGAGGGGTGAAACCCTGAAACCGGTCCTAGGATGCTTGTTTCCAGTCCAGGGAGGACCTGGCTTAGCAGTTCGGTCTGGACTGTTCCCATGAGGCACAGGGTCAAGACTGATTTGGATATGGCTGGGTTCAAACTGGAATGGCATGGTGAACAAAGAAACAATGGATTTAGGCCCAGATCTCTGTACTGGGGTGAATGTATGTCATTGTTCTGCATTCTGTCCATCAACTGTTGTTTTTGCATAGTTTGGGCTTGCCCACCTAATGGGGCTTCACAGGGCATTGGGAGTCCACTTTCTGTAAAAAGCTTCGCATAGCCCTAAGGCTACGCTTTATTTGTAATTAAAAACATTTTGGCTCTCTCCTGGTCCAACAGGACTGGGAAAATGTAAACATGTAATTTAAAAAAACACATTTTGGCCACAGGTTTGGGTTAAAGATCTAGCTTTTTGTCAAATTTGGTGCCATTCCGTTCAGCTGAGTGGCTGTACAGCTGATCAAAATTCCTAGGGGAATTTGCATGGGAAAAATACATTTTGGGACCCCCTTTGTTCTAAGACCTCCCTTGACGGATCACCCCAAAGTTTCCAATAAGAAGCTAAGGTGGATGAACCTTTTGAGGGAAGGTTCGTGAAGATTAGTCAAACAGTGTCAAAGTTATTAGCAAACCAAAAAGTAAATTTCCTATGGAAACCTGGCCCTAACTAGAACTACACGGTGGCTACTGTCACAGTGTGATGTATAGATAGCTAGATGCCTAGATAGCTAGATATATGGATAAATATGCCCTAAAATGATTAAAATGAGAGACGAGAGTCAGAAGTAGAAGTAGGAGTAGGAGTGCGAGAGAGAGAGAGAGAGGTTCTGATGGAAAACCTGAGAGTGATAGAAAGAACACATTCCCAGGGGGGACCCTGGGAGAATGGGCCCCCCTGGGCAATTGCCTCCTTTGCCCATGCCTCTAAATATCTCTGCTTGGAAGTGCCACAGATCCAACAAGTGCTGAAAACAGATTAAATCTCTGGAGGAACCTGCTGGGTGGAGAAAGAGTCATTTAAGGGGGAATTGGACTAAGAGTTACCAATTCCCGTGGTAATAACTCATTTCTCATGGGATTCTCAGGGTTCAATCTAGATTCCATGTTAATGCCCCACATCTGTAGTTATAGGGTCCTCGTATTGTTAAATCCAGTGAGGGTGAAGTTAACACCCCACATACAGGGGCACTCATAATGAGGCCCCTGGGTGAGTTTTCAGGATTTATTGAACATTTGGAAGTTGTCTTATTGAGCAGAGGGATGATAGAGCCTAAAAAGAAGATTGTATTCAGACTCTGTATATAAGTCTCGGTACAATTGGGCTGTACAGCACCCAACCAGATAGTTTCCACAACCATTCAAACCATCCAAACAGACCTGTGAAGGCAGCTTCTAGAATTATTTTTTGGTTCTCCATGTGAGAATGGGGAACCCACTCCCACATGTCTTCTATTTGGAACTGTATGCCTCAGTCTCTGTGTATCAAGATATAGTTCCTGAAATATCGGAAATGGCTGAAACATTGACACTCAACCACTTTTAGACCTCCATCATGCCATGCGGCTGAAGTTAATGTCTTGATCATATCTTCTTTTTCTTTCCCTTATCCCGTGGTTCCAAGGGGTTTCTGAAACTGTCAACTAGTATACATCAATGTCAATTCACCAAAATGCTTCGGATAGCAGAAGTGACATCACACGCCCTTTGACACCTTGATGACATGACAGAAATTGATGTTACATAACCTTTGCATGACAGGAAGAGGTTTTAGTGGACATTTGACCTCATTGACATCACATGACATACAAATTACTGATGTTAACAAGAGCATACAACAATTGTATGATGGATATAATGCAAAACGTTTCCTACGACAAATAAGGAGTTATCATCCTAAGTCCCCAACAACACAATATATTCAATTATAACAGAAAATAACTAACTTTTTCCATGATATATATGGCATATATGTGAATCACGTGATTTCAGCACTGAATTGTCTGAATTCCCTCACCCTGCCCCAGGATATGACAGCATGGGTTAGGGTATTTTGCGACAAAAAAGGATGTTTTGCAGCAAACTTTTGTGTTTTTGTGGTATTTTTGCAGCATCCTATTTTATTCACATTCAGTTGATGCACAATATTTTTAGGTCTCGCGACCTATCAATGCGCACATGCGCATTGAGCGGAGCGAGAATTCAAGTGCTCAAAATGCTCGTCAAACCAAGGGCTTTTTGGTGCGGTTTTCTTTGAGTTCACATGAATCACGTGACCAAACAAGCACGCGCCTCAGCCTCCCTCCCTCCCTCCTAATTGCATTTTTTCACGGCCGCACAGCACATCAAAGGGCTTCTCCCAGCGTGTGCTGTGCGGCTTCTCCTCCCCTAATTATACATGGCTGGCCGGTGGCCGGCCGTACTTTCAGTTTCCCGGCCGCTCTTGTTGCTAATGTCTTCCCCTTCATCGACTTCAGTCTAATTGGAAACATATGTTTTTCTTTAAGGTTATTCATACTCATCCATTTTATGAGTTCATTCTTTCGAGTCACACATCGTTTGCTCTTTAGCATCTTTTAACCCGCACGCCACACCCACATTCAACACTTAACTTTTAATAATTTGCACGGGACAGAGAGCTCATCTAGGGTCTCCAGTTGCCCCAGTAACTTTCTTACTTTTTTCACCTGGTTTATCATTCCATGCTAGACCATCATGCACCTTAGCTTAGCGTCCATAGTCACCTTGACAACAGCCTTAGTCCCTCCTCACTGCCGGAGTCGAACTGAGAGTTCACTTCCGGGCAACAGCTTGTAATAATTCGGGGGCACTTCCCAGCCTCATTTTTATTGAAGTTACCCGAACCCGGCGTCTCTACCGACTGGCTTCACAGGTATGCGAAACTATGACTTACCTATTTGTACATTGCTGCTCTGTTTATTACAGGTGGTATAGCGTGACTGGTGAGACCACATTGCTCTGTTGCTCACTTTAGGCACCTCGCATGTATTATCAGCACAGAGCCGCTTTCACAATTTTGACTCTGAATTCGTTGACACTCCGTTTAATAATTTGCACGGGACAGAGAGCTCATCTAGGGTCTCCAGTTGCCCCAGTAACTTTCTTAGTTTTTTACCTGGTTTATCATTCCATGCTAGACCATCATGCACCTTAGCTTAGCGTCCATAGTCACCTTGACAACGGCCTTAGTCCCTCCTCACTGCCGGAGTCTAACTGAGAGTTCACTTCCGGGCAACAGCTTGTAATAATTCGGGGGCACTTCCTAGTCTCATTTTTATTGAAGTTACCCGAACCCGGCGTCTCTACCGACTGGCTTCACAGGTATGCGAAACTATGACTTACCTATTTGTACATTGCTGCTCTGTTTATTACGGGTGGTATAGCATGACTGGCGTGACCACATTGCCCTGTTGCTCACCTCGCATGTATTATCAGCACAGAGCCGCTTTCACAATTTTGACTTTTGAATTCGTTGACACTCCGTTTAACCCTTTCTTTTGACCATGTTTTAAGCTACTTTTCATGATCTTATTGTTCATTTCTATTTCGTTTCACACGTACGTGTATTACCTGGCACCCGGTGGTTTTGAGCACATGGTTTTCCTTTCACTCGTTTCTTTTTTCACACTTTCTATCACTAAGCACACAGCACCTTTACTCTTTTCGCATTTGTAATGTTCTCTGATTCACCTCAGTTTCATTTCTTTCCCAGGGATTACCCCCTGACGAAGGGCTGGTCCCGAAATTCATTGGGGCTATATACAATTTCTGTGAAGTCACAACTGTATATACATGTGCCTCATAAATGCACTAGGATGTACCTATGATACGAATCACAGTTGTATCGGAAAATTGGATACTTCATGATCTGAACAACAACAGAATAAATTCATTTTGAAATTCAAGAACTGTGTGAAGCAATTTGTAAAAAGCGACAGGCTCTCTCAGGCTCTTCCAGAGTGAAGGGCACCTTTTCCAATAATTGAGTGTTCGCCTCAAGGACAGGAGGCGACAACCTGTAGCACCCAAACCTCAGGATTAACTTTCTTATAGTTTAATACACTCTAAATAATTTTTACACAGCTCTCACTTGCACTGCACACAGGGATCACTCACACTGCACACAGGCCTCACTCACACTGCACACAGGCCTCACTCAGTGCACACAGCCTTCAATCACACTGCATACAGTCCGCAATCAGTGCATACTGCACACACTCAGTGCACACTGCCCTAACTCACAGTGCACACAGCACTCACTCAGTGCACACAGCACTCACTCGCCCTGCACACAGGACTCACTCACACTGCACCCAGGCCTCACTCACACTGCACACAGGCCTCACTCACATTGCACACAGGCCTCACTCACACTGCACACAGGCTTCACTCAGTGCACACAGCCCTCATCACTCAGCGCAAACACAGCATCACTCAGCACCACCACAGCATCACTCAGCACCACCACAGCATCACTGGTTCAAATATGTTCTCTCAATGTTTCAAGCTTTATTACAAATGTCACAAAAAAATGTTAATATTTCACTTCTGTTCTTGGATTTTCGTCACTGAACATAATCTTCACAAAAGTTATTTACAAAAGTTTAAGCTATGGCCATTAAAAATTCCAATCACTTTTATTTAAGTATTAATTATTTTAAAAAATTAAAAGCCATTGTTAATTGTAATATCAATACATCTAAGTCACGTCAATACAAAACATGTGACATTACAAATACTAAAAGTGTCACATATGCTAAAGTTAAAAGTATTGGCATTGTAAATCACAAAACATAAATATAAAATGTCATTTACAAAACCAATAGCTCCAACTTTCCTACTGCGAGACCTATTGGCAACGCCAGTGCTTGTTTTCTTGACAATCAATGGTGGACTGTGGAGACGCTGCAGTTCACACTATATTAAAATGGTGTTCGGGGTAGATGTGGCAGCGGAACGGTTTACTGGACTAGAGAGATGTATGGAACCTTATACACACACACAGGTGCCAACTTCCAAATTTCCTGTGGGGGCTGAGGTACAAGTCATTACTTTTGACCTAGCTGACGCTGAAAAATTGACATGACCAGAAATGGTGTTACAGGCAGTTATTAAACCTGCCTCTTCTCCATTAGATAACTAAATTGTTAACTGGCTAGAGCAAACTACATTACCAATGACTTATTTGTAGTATTTGAAGTTATGAACACCCATTGCTGCCAAGTAGCTCCATGTCATATGAACCTATCAGGTTTTTTTCTTTAAAAAGGCTGTGTTCTGAAACATGTAGCTGTGATTTAATTATTGTAAGAAATGGCAAAAAGTATGGAAAATGGGGAAGGCTTAAAAGCCACAATTGGCTAAAGGTGTCCTGCATGACTTGAGCCCTCTTAGCAACTAGTAACGTTTTCTGCATTATTTGCCTTTCAACTTTAAGTTTGTGATTTGACACAAATTTTCTAAAGATTCCAACTGAAAGGTTAGCCCCATCCAGAAGTCAAAGTGGGCAAAAATTTATGAGGAATTATGTGCCTGTGCTTTTTTTTTTTAATTAGTATCTAAACAGTTCCCATGTGTTTTATTTGAAAAACAACCACCCCTGAATGGTTGATCCCAATCTTCTGGTGCCTCCAGCTGAAAATGCTGGGAGAAGGGGATGGGTGGGTTTCTGTACTGTGAAGCCAAAGGCAGTACAGAGAACTAAAGAAGAAACAGCAAGCCTTTTTGCCACGCTGCCTACTACCTGAAAAAATGTATATGTGTGTAATTTGTTAATCAGCAAATCTAAAGGCTTTAATTGATGGAGTCACTTGAAGTTTCATGGTGAAAAAGATGTATTTTTTTAGAGTTAATTTAAGGCGGTTTCCAGTTTGCAACAACTAAGGGCCTGATTTGGAGTTTGGCAGACAGGAACTCCATCGTGAAATTACTGAGCTCATGTCCCGTTTGCATTAATACAAGTGCAGTATATCCTGATGCACATGTAAAATGGATGGTGGGATGTCCTTCGCATTTGTGAGGGAGTACCCATCCACCAAACTCTGAATCAGGCCCTAAACCTTTTTACACATTTTGTGGCAGCTTATCTTATACTGTGTGTAATGCAACTTAGAAAGATTCACTTATTCACAGAGATGTCGTAGCAAAATAAATACACAAGCCACTATTTCCCATTGCACTAATCTGTATTAGAACATTGGAATGTTGGGAGCTCCATTGAAAACAATGGAGTGCTCTGGGCTTATAATGGCTGGTATAAGCCTGGAGCTCCAACATTCCAATGTTCAGTCTCTCTGATTCACGTGTAGACAGCTGCACGGATCACATTAACCAATATAGGTCTCATAACATTTAAAGTGCGTTATTTTTTATTCAATTACATAAAGTAAAATTATCAACAAAATAGTTACATACTTGAGGCTTTTATCCAACCTGAAGTGGCTATTCAAGTAATACAAATAGGCTCCTGAAATGTGGTCAGTATTTTATTTCTATTGGTATGTCTATTGCTCTTCCTTGATTCTACAAAACTGAAAGCCAAAACATTTATCTGTCATATTGTGATTATGCTTTTGTACCTTAGTGCACTTTATCAAGTATGGCACACTTTATCATTGCTAAGATTTGCACTATTGAGTACTTTTGTAAAGAATTTGCCAGCGTAAGAGATGTGCAAAATCCCTGAAGGACATATTTACAAAAACATGTGGGAGTGTGGACCTAGCCAAATGTGGCAGAGCTGCACACTGGACCTGTGGCAAATGTGGCAGAGCTGCACACTGAAATTTTTAAAAAGCAGGGATTTGCTGTATTCTCAAGAATACAGTGCACCCCTGTGTTTCCCCTAGAGCTGGTGCAAAAAAAGCTGCCTAGCGCCAGTGCAGGCAACCTGCCTCAATGCTGCAAGGGTGCTGGCGCTGCATCGACTATTGTTTATGTGCAGGAAGGCACACCTTTCTGCACATAAACAGTCACTAATGGTGATTTGCTCTTTCCATGTGCATTACAGAATTCAGTACACATGGAAACAGCAAAATAAAACGAGGAGAAATTAATAATTTCAACTCATATCAACATTCTAACACCTGGTATTCCATGGTGTTATTTTTGGCGCTGCCTCAGCCTTGCAAATCTGGGGCAGCATCAAAAAGCAATGGATGTTGCGGTGGAACACCAAGAGCAACACCCATTGCACGCCCATTTGCTGCAGAGAACTGTGCCGGAAAGGGGCATATTTACATGTTTGCGTTAAGCCACTCTAAGTGACTTAGACACATATGGAAGATGGGGCTACGCCACCAGAGCGTCCAAAAAAGTGACACTCCGGTGGCGATGGGGTTTGTAAATATGCCCCCCAGTTTACTTTATAGTGCACTTTATTTGCACTTAGCACTTTAACTGTGTATTATTTTGTGCTGCTTAGCACTTAAGCAAATTGATTGTTAAGTTTTAGTGCTGAACATAATTTGCTTTCGCTTTGGTTTTCGAAAAATTAGTTTGATATTTTTAATTATCTTGAATAGCTCAAAAAAGAAAACGATTTCATTCTTTTAAGCCACATGTTCGACCCTGATCCCAAAGTTGCTCTCTGTCCACAGTGCACTCACAGATCACAGTTCTCTGCTTTCTAATGCACTTGAACCTCTGGCAGTGTCCTATTTTGGTAGCGACGAACATCTGTTGTGCTTTTTAAATTCATTTTATTGTACACATTTTTACATGGCTATGAAAAATGCAAAGTACATCCAAGTGGAAAGATCACCCACGTCTTCAGAACGTCTCCAAGAATACAGAGAGAGGCATTCAGGTGCCTTCTTGTGTACCTAATCGTTGCCCACATGTTTACACGAACAAAGGGGGGGGGGGGGGGTAAAATACAGAAGAGCGTTAAACAGCTGAGCTCATACCCTTAATAAACTCTCTACAAAACTGCACAGACAGGCCAGGCTTGCTTGCGCCCATCCCTCATCTAGGGAATTTAATCCAGTAACAGAGAGGAGAAAGGAGACGAATGGTGGTAGGCCGAGTCTCTGCTGCTTCATACCAGCATTGTTTCAAGCACATCTTCAGGTATGCAGCAAAGGGATACTCCTCGGCTGCCATGCAGTGCTTAATTTGAGCCAGGGGATTCTTATGATCGGCACCTTCACTTAATGCTAAACACCAGCACCAGTCACAGTCCACCACATGGTGGCACTGTCTGTCTAAATTTGAGATGAGCACAACATGAGCACAACAACAGTGTTTAAGAATTCAATACACTTTAAAAATGATAATTCAGACTATTCCGCGCCATTTTGATATCTTTGAGTGGCCTGGAATAGTATGCATTGTCACACTTGCAGGAGCGTGATGGTTAGTAGTTGTGTTGGTACTGCTGTTGGCAGCCCTGGTAGTGCCAGGCAATAGGTGGTGTAGTCTGCAGTGGTGTCCTAAGAAGGGCCCAGGTAACTATTTCTTGTTAGAAATTACACACTGCTGCCATGACCAGCATGCATTAGCAGAAAATAAAAGCGGGAAACAAAACTGTACGGAGACAGTTTTGTTTTCGGTTTTTCTCGCAGCAGCCGAACATGATATTGCGGGCACCGCGCTTTTGAATCAATTTTTCTGTAAATATGCGATTCGCTAAATTGTGAAAACCTGGGGCGGTCTGAATTATGGATTTAATCTGGGTAAAAAACATCAGCAAACACACCATCATAGCTGACTGTGCATTTAATGTAACTGCACAACGCAGACATTTGACCTGGTCTGAGGAAAGGAAACCAAAGCCTTTTTTTCAAACTAGGTACTTTTGATGAAAATGAATATGCCTTAATAAACTACAACTTCTGTTGAATCGCAATAGCAAGACGTGTTTTATAGCCTGATCAAAATAAAGTTAACATCAGCCACGCAGATATTTGAATGGATGAAACCACTTCTCTTCTGATTACCCTTTCTTTTTTATTTTCTAGAATCTATTTTGATGGGTTCCACATATCACACAGGTGTGTGCATAGGACTTCTTAGAGCCCTTTTCATTTTTTAGCTGTGCAAAGTTAAATGTATAGATACTCCTATTACCCAGTTTCAAATTAAAAACATTGTAGTAATCAGGACAACACAGGTATGATGAAGTCAACGTAGCTTTATTGAAGAGTACATAAACAGGTAAGTATCTTCAATATATCATAAGCGTAGATCTCTGTCAGCAGACCCACCGGGAGCAGCCTGCTAGTTGCCCAGCCCCATCCATCCAACTGTCACTCTCTCCAGTCACCCAAGCATTCCACACACAGCCCACTCACCAAACATTCCACTCAGAACACTCACACAGGCTTTGCAGCTAGGAGCAAGTTAACATAGGAGATAAATAGAAATAGGAGAATACTACAAACATTCATTCTGCCTACCTTGGAAGGATGAAAGCGCTGAGCCAGCAAGGGTCTGAACATATTTTAGCACCAAGCATTCATGTCTCCGAGCTACCTTGCCAAAAGATTTTACTTATGCTAGAAATTTTTCTCTGAAGATTGAGACTTAAGGCCTTATTACGATCAGACTAGTTAATTGCAACATGTGTGGTATTGAGCTTCTCTAGAGAGTGAAGAAAGACTTCAGCTACAAATGGAGCAGAGTCAAGGGATTCCCCTTAAAGCAGACCCAGATCCTTCTGCTGATACTGAGCAGGATGCTTGCTTTGCTGAATGCTGCCTTTATAATTCAGCTTTTTACTGCTGCAAATGTGATGCTCACTCTCCTGCCACATATGGGCCAATAGGAGGTGTGTTTTGCGGCCATGCATGCATGGGCACTCCACTACCCTCTGCAGCAACTGTCTGGAACAAGTTCATTGGCATGCTAGCTGCCCTTCTCCTGCTCTGCTGCAAACAAGGTGGGAAGACGCAATGACAGTGCAGCGCTCCAAGCCTGAATCTCCACAGGTGCTCAGGTGCTGCCTCGTTAGATGATTACAACCGTAATGTGTATAAAGCAGTGCTTTAAATGGGCAGGTACTCACCGGTACTGAGTACCGGGACTTCTCATTTTTACTGCTTTGAGTACAGGCACTTCTCTGCTGCCAAGGAGACTACCGGTACTCATCAAACGTAAGCTTATTGTTGCTTTGGCTCACACGCGCACGGACGAGGCTGTCTGACAGCCAAAGTGCCTCTACCCCAACCTGAGCCACCTCCTAACAATTCAGCATTATGCTAGGCTCATCTGCATAATGTCCGGTGTTCACCGCCACGCTGTGTTTGACAGAGCAGGGTCCATTCAGGCCCTGAGCTGTCAATCACTTTCACACTATGGTGTGCATTTGTGCACACACTCAGATCCAGGCATGCCACTGACTGCATCAATTTAGAAAGCTGTGGGAGATAAGGAGTGTAAAATGGCCTTAAGTCTTTTGGGTGAGTGTCTGTCTGCTTGTGTGCGCATGTTTGTGTGTGTGTGTGAGAGAAAAGCGAGTGAAAGAAGGAGAGAATCCAGACACTAGGGGGGTATTTTAAAGGACATTCTTGGAATGATTTGTATGAGCATTGCTGCTTGTTTATGTGAGTTCGCACTCAAGAATATATAAGTATTCGGTCACATAGTAGAAGTGTCTTATATGTCTTGTCCTTATCCCCACCCCTAGCCCCGACCACTTGCTATCAATCATTTTAAGAGTACCTGCACTTATTTTTTCCCATTTAAAGCACTTGTATAAAGTACATGTATCTATACTACTATAATAAAGTAAGAACTTTCAGGGTTTGAGGCGGGTAAACTCGGGAACCACAGCGCCAATCTACACACCCGATACACCATTGAAATCGTCAGGGTGTGTAGATGGTTATAGGCTATATAAATATAAA
Source organism: Lissotriton vulgaris (assembly GCF_964263255.1). Taxonomy (NCBI): domain Eukaryota; kingdom Metazoa; phylum Chordata; class Amphibia; order Caudata; family Salamandridae; genus Lissotriton; species Lissotriton vulgaris. The sequence continues at coordinate 351,663 of NW_028246540.1, read as the reverse complement.
AAATAAACGTTATTTACAAACTTCATATTAAAAAAAAAAGTAGTCCCTCCAAAGTAGCGCCGGCCGCGACGTGCGTTCTCACGTCAGGAGCACGGGGAGGAGCGGCGTCCGAGGAGCGGCGGACATGGCGCGGGGGATGAGCGGTGACGTGAGGAGCAGCGGACAGGCCAGCGGCGGTGCGAGCAGCAGAGAGGATGACATGGCCCGGGGGGAGGAGCGGCAGCGGACAGGCGGTGAGGAGCAGAGCAGCAAGGAGCGGTGAACTGAGGAGCGGCGGCTGAGGTAAGGCTCCGGGGACAATGTCGGGGCAGGGGGGTGTCGGGCCAGGCGGGGGACGGGGCGGGCGGGGGCACGGGCTGCTGGGCAATGTCGGGGGAGGCAGGGGTAGGGGAAGCCTGAATGCTCCCGGACAAGGTCGGGACGGGCTGCTAGTTATTTCATATGATGGAGCCAGGGGGTATCCCGAGGTGCATACAGTAAGCACAATTCAGTCTTTAGATACTTGCTGCTGCTAACAAAGGAGGAAGCTGTTTTGTATGTTGGGACCTTTTTGAAAATGTGCTGCTTGAGCTCATAAAACCGTGTTATTTTAAACGTTTGCTGCTATTGCTGGTTTTATCATGTATATTGTTATTCTGTATACCTATTTGTGTTGCTATACAGTGAACTCTTTTTGTGCTTGTTTTATGTGTACTTTAATGGATGGTAGAATGCCTCTGATTAAAGTTTTATTGAATTGAATTGACTACAACAATAATGTGTATAAAGTACATGTATTATTTCATAGGGTGGAGCCAAGGGGGATTTCCGAGGGGCATACAATAAGCACAATTCAGTCTTTCGACCATAGGCGCTGGAAGTAGGGCTGTGGGGGTGTTGCAGCACACCCAGAAATAACCATGATGAAGTTCACAAGGCGAATGAGCGATGTGGGAATGGGTGATGTGTCCGAGCTGCTAGAGCGGTGGACCTCAAAGCTGGGGAACCGGGTTGGAGTTTCAGCAGGGACGCTCAACATCCTTTGATTCATGGCAAATCACTTAATCTGAATGTGTCCTTCTGTAACACAACTGTTGCTCATGTAAAAAACCCTGATACCTTCGGGTCGAATTTGCTCTGTATAAAACTGAAACAAAAAAAGAATGAGAAAAAAAGAGGCCATGCCATGTATTTATCTTTTATTTATTTATTTATTTTTATCCTCATTTGCCACCTTGCCGCCCATAGCTTCTATCTTAATCCATCACTGGGCTTTTTATCTCATATGCTGGTTTAGAGTAATGGGGCATGGACATCATCTATTTTTGAGTCTGGCCTTTCACCAAACTATCCCTCTTGGCCACCTGACTCAACCAGTGTGTCCTCCTCCATCTCTATTTTTCGTCTTGAAATACCATATACCAGCGAGATAGGCACAGGCTTAATCATCGGACTTCAACACAAAAAAAAATTATTCAACCAAAACATAACAAGAAGGGTATCCAAAATCCTCTATTTCTCTTAGAATGGTCTAGAATATCAAGCTTAGCTATATACCTCATAGCTAAAATCCAATCCATTAAGCTAGGACTGAGCGGTGAGACCCATAGTTTACATATCTCTCGACGTGCTAGCAACATAGCATAAAAAATAAGTCTAACATTGTTATTCATACATCTGTTTTCCAAATCATATCTCCCCGTAATAATTAACTCAGGGCTTACCTCAATGCGTTGGTTCAGAGATTTGGAGAGAGAGTTACTTACATCAATCCAGAATTGCATAATTTTTGGACAAGACACAAACATATGTATGTCATCCACGTTTGGGGTTTTACATTTTGGACACCCCACAATTCCTCCAGCTTTGAATTTAGAAAGTCTATACGTAGACCAGTATGCCCTGTGGATGGTAAATAAAAAATTTCGCCTTAGGTTTGCAGGTTTAACAATACTATATAGCATAGACATAGTTACTTGCCATTGGTTTTCTGTGGCGATCCTTGGCAAGCTGTCCATCCACAGGGTCTCTGGCAAAACGAATGGTCCATCTTCCATTTCTAGAATCTGCCAATACCAAAAGGCCACTTCCTTCTTGAAGATCCCTGTCTCCAACTTTAACTCAAAGTCATTTTCAGTTCCAATCTCTGTTTCCAAGTCATTTGCCCAGCTTTGGATCTGTAAATATTTATATTTTGAAAAAATCGGACCCCACATTTGCTGGCAAACACCCCATGTTATAAGTTTGCCATCTTGAAACAAATCTTTCCACCTTTGCAAAGCAGGTTCCTTTTTCAGGTGTAGTGCTAGCGCGTCTTTTGTCCAGGCTGGACCACCAGGAGACTCCCATATTGGAGCCATGTAGCTAAAATAAGGCAATTTTAATACTTTTCTAATTTTATGCCATATCTCAGCCAGGTCTCTCAAAGTCTTAAGTCTCACCTTTTTAAAGAATTTAGGATCCGCAAACTTATACAAAAAACCAAAATCATGATATCCAGACCTTTTCAGCAGTATTCCAAACATTTCGCCAATCGGAGAACTAACTAGGGTACCCAACAACATCCTGCAATTTTTTAGGCAGAAAGCCCATGCATAAATTTGTATATCAGGAGCCGCCAACCCTCCTTTATTGATTCTCCTTCTTATTTTCTTCCATGAAATCCGAGAGCCCTTTGACGCCCAAATAAAAGATGTTATCGTGCTCTGTAACTTAGCCAGCCATTCCTTTTTAAAGCCCAGCGGGATGGTCTCAAACAAAAAAGTAATTTTCGGTACGATCACCATTTTTACAAGATTAGATCGTCCATATATTGAAAGTGGTAGATTCATCCATCCTTTTAAAGTATCGACAACTTCTTTTTTGATCCTATCAAAATTAGTTTTTGCCAGATCTTCAATTTTTTGTGTAATCCTAACCCCGAGGTATCTCATTTCTGCTGTGGTTTTTACCCCCCCAGTGTTAAGATTCCAGGCCATTATTTCGGTCTTGTCTTGGTTTAACTGATAACCAGAGATCTTCCCGAATTCCTTCGTTATTTTAACTAAATTTTTCAAGGAACACAACAGGTTTGAAGAATAAACAATAATATCATCTGCGTATAAACCAAGTTTCTTTGACCAGTCCATCACAACAAAAGGGGGTATCTCTTCTGAAGCCCTAATTTTGCAGGCGAGAGGCTCTATATACAGATTAAAAAGCAAGGGTGATAGAGGGCACCCTTGTCTGGTGCCCCGCATTACCTTGATAGGGTGTGTGAGAGTCCCATTAACCAATACACGCGATGTTGGTGAACAGTACAAAGCAAAAAGAGATTGCGTAAATTTATCACCTAAGTTAAGAAATTGCAGGAGTGTTTTTAGATATGTAAAGTTAACTCGATCAAAAGCCTTGGCAGCGTCTAACGCGATCACTGCTAAGGGGTACTCATAATTGGAGGCTATGTCTATCATTCCTATCAGTGAGTATGTTAGTTCTTTTAGGTATCTCGTCTTGATAAAACCCCTTTGGTCTTCGTGGATCAATTTATGAATAATTTTACCGAGTCTGTCAGCTAGAATTTTTGAGAAAAATGTATAATCACAATTTAAAAGTGAGATAGGTCTATAAGCATCCAAACTCCTTGGTGATTTCCCTGGTTTGAGTATTAATGTAATAGTTGCCTCATTCCATGAGCTTGGTATTATAGCCTCTCCACTAAAAATGTTATTATATAGATGACATAATGTGGGAGCGATTGTGTCTCCTAACACTTTGTATATTTCTCCTGGGAGACCATCTGGTCCGGGGGCTTTCCCTCTTTTACTCTCCTTGATCACTTTCATCACCTCATCTAAAGTAATTTCCTTATTCAGCTCCCGCATATAATCGTCTGAAAGTGGTTTCATTAAGGGTAGCCAGCTTTCCATCTCTATTTTATTTGGACATAGATCCTCTGTATACACATTCGTGAAGTAGTCGTGAAATGCTTCTACAATTTGTTTCCTCTCTGTTATGACTTCACCTGTATCCACCTTCTTAATCTCTTTAATTTGATTACGTATGAAGTCTTTCTTGGATTTCCACGCTAGTAACTTGCCACATCCCGCTCCATATGAGAAATGTGCCAACTGACTAGCTTCCCATCTTTCTTTAACTCTCTGAGCAAGTACTGCAGTAAGTTGTACTTTTAAGTCTAAAAGTTTATTCTTGACTATCTCTTCTGAGATATTACCTCCCTGTGCAGTTAGACTACTTTCACATCTTCGGATTTCTTTTTCCAAACTAATAACCAAGCCATGATACAGTCTACGCTTCTTGGCCCCCTGAGCTCCCAATCTCCCTCTCATAAACGCTTTGCAAGTTTCCCATACTATATCCTCCTTAGCTGACCCGACATTCACATCCAAGAAGACTAGTACCTCATCTTTTAAAGCTTGTAGAAATTCTTCATCAGCTAAAATGGTACGATCTAATCTCCATACAGAACTCATTTCCTCTGTTTCCAGTCTTAGGTTTAAACTCACAGCTGAATGGTCTGATAGATGTGCCCCTATATGTTCCACTTTCGTGACCCGTTCTTTCAACCTAATGTCCACCAAAAAGAAATCTATCCGTGAACTATGCTTATATTTTTTATTATAAAAAGTTAATCCTGTCTGTTGAGCAGCTTTTATTCTCCAAATATCACATAGCCCTTGTTGTGCCATAACTGACCTTAACTTTGTTGTCATTTTGCTATTTACTATTGCCCTGTCATTCCCAGTTCTATCCAGCTTACGATCTAATACTGTATTGAAATCTCCAGCCATAATTATTTTGCCTGAGAATTCCAACAACTTCACTTCAATTGTATCTAATATTGTAGGATCATCAACATTCGGGCCATAGTAACCAACTATAACTAGAACTTCCCCTGCCAATCTTAACTTAACGATCACCCATCTTCCTCTTCTATCTACTGCTTTATTTTCAACTACTATATCCGCTCCTGGGGGGGGCGTGGCTTGGACGCCGATCGGGATGGCGGCGTGAGCTCGCAGCTCCGCGCGGAATCCCGCTAATTCTCCTGTTTTCGGGACCCTAGGCGACCCGAAGACGACGTTCCTGCCCTCTGAAGTGTAAGGGGACAGCTGGGCGCAATCGGAGAGTCGCTGGGGGACTGCTGGCCCCGAGGAGATCGAGAGAAGAGGCGGCCGAGGTGTTGCCGAGGGTGAGAAGAAAATGGCGGCGAGGAGGTCGGACGGTCCCGAACTTCAGCCCTGAGCCAAGTTGTCGCCGAGTGGCAAGAGATCCTGCACTCGGCTGCCCGAGGCACTAGGATTGGCGGTGCTGTGTCCTGAGACCAGGGGACGCTGACCTGATTTACCCAGGAGCTCGGGGACCCTCGTTGGCCACCGCCCTGAGACTCATCCTTCCCCCCTCAGGCCGGAGGGGGGTGACGGAACGGAGCCCGTCCACCTGGCCATTGTTCCTGAGAGCGTTGGCGGGGACATTGCGCTGCCCGGTGCCCGGAGACCGGCACGGAACCACGGGCGTAATCGCTAAACGGGCGACTGGACTTGTGACGCAGCACCCTGGCATGGCGGCGATCGGAGGGCCGATGCCCGGGAGTCGCGAGGGGGACTCAGCGACATCAACTCGGCTGAGTGAGAGTCCCTCCCCGGAGCTTGATCAGGAACAGCGGCTGAACCGGCGTTTGGATGCCATCCTTGATGCGATCACCTCCACTAAGGAAGCATTGCACAATGACATTGCCCAAGTGGCCACGGGCCTGGGGCTGCTACGCGCGGATCACGCGAAGCTGGCAGACAGGGTCAAGGACCATGACCAGCTGTTGCTGGACCTGAAGCCATCGGTGGTGACCGCGGAGCACAGGATCACGGACATTTTGGCCCCACTGGACTCACTGGAGCGGAGGGCGGAGGATGCCGAAGGCCGCAATAGACGGAACAACGTGCGGGTCGTAGGCCTGCCGGAACGGATTGAGGGGGAGGATGCGGTGGCCTACATGGAGAACTGGTTCCGCACTGTGGTGGCACCGGAGGGGCTTACTCCTTTTTTCACTCTGGAGCGAGCTCACCGGGTGCCTGCTCGCCCGCCGGGGCTTGGCCGCCCCCCCCGACCGATGGTGGTGCGGCTCCTCCACTACAAGGACCGGGATCTTCTCATCCAGCGGGCCAGGATGTCGGGCCCGTATGAGGTGGAGAACAGTAAGGTAACGATCTTCCCGGATTACACTCAAGCGGTCCAGAAGAACAGGGCATCGTTCCTCGCTGTGAAGAAGGAGCTCAGGGAGGAAGGCATCCAGTACTCCTTGCTCTACCCAGCCAAGCTGCGGATCATTATGGACGGCACTACGCACTTTTTCCAGACTCCGGACGAAGTTTGGCAATGGCTCGAGTCATATAGAGCGGGGACGGACAGATCACACCAAAGTAGGCGAGACCAACCCAAGCAGCCCCGGGTGAGGCAGTCACAACGCATCAGATCCCGCAACAGGCGCCAGCGGGAGAAACGGGAGGCTCAAATGGCGGCGGAGAAGAGGGATGCGCTCGCAGCGACGGCGGCCATTACAGGGTCGCAACAGAACAGTGAACGGGCAGAAACGGACTCGGGAGGGGAAGGCAGCAGAACAGGAGAGGAACTTTCAGAGGCGGAAAGCTCGAAGGGGCCGATAGTAACCCCACAGACATCGGATGGTATTTTCTGCGGCTGAGATAGAACTGGGACTAGATCGGGACTACATGGTAGGGTGATATCCTGTTAATGGAGGGCGGGTTGCCGGGAGGGGGAGCTGTGTGCTTTGGAGGGGATGAAGGTGCGGGGTGCGGGCTCCGCTAGCTGGGGTCGGCGGCGACTCACCCCCCTTGGGCCCTTAAGGTCGACTGTGGTGGAGACCACAGGGTAAGAGTGTGAGAAGTTGGTTCGAGGTTTGGATGGGGGCGGCCATTGGGTTCGTGTGCTCTGTCCTGGGGAGTGGGGTTTGGGAAGTGTTTCAGTTTTGGGAATGTTCGGGGGGGGGCAACTGCAATGGGGGGGCCATGGACCTTTGTTATTTGATTCTGACTGTACGAAGTTGGAATGGGGACATTACCTAACTTGAAATACCTAACGTGGAATGTCCGGGGGCTGCGGACCATGGTGAAACGTCACAAAGTCCATGCATATCTGGTATGCAGGGGGGTTCAGATTGCTATGCTCCAGGAGACTCATCTCACCAAAAAAGAGTGCGCTGCCTTGCAGAAAAGATGGCGGGCCAGGTGTTTGGCACCACTTACTCAGCGTATGCCAGGGGGGTGTTGATCTGGGTGAGGGCGGGGATACCCTTTCAAATGCTGAACCAAGTAGTAGATCCGGATGGCAGGTTTGTGGCGGTGGAGGGGAGGTTATATGGACGGGATGTGGTTTTCTGCTGTGTCTATGCACCGAACACTGACCAAGGCCGATACTTTGATAGTCTCTCGGGGTCCTTGGCCTCTTTCCTGGCGGGTCCGATAGTGTTAGGGGGGGACTTCAACTCGATTACGGATGTTGCTCTGGATAGGTCCCATCCCCCCCTAGTAGACTCTCCGGTGCGCAGGCTGGCCGCGCACAGGAAGGACTGGCAGGAACGATGGGGGTTGCTGGATGTCTGGAGGGAGCGGCACAGGGGAGCCAGGGATTATTCCTTTTATTCCGCTCTCCATGATCTACATGTCAGGATCGATTCGGTGCTTTGCGGGGGATCCCTAGCCCCATTGGTTACCCATGCGGAGTACCTGGCTAGGACGATATCCGATCATAACCCCCTATTGGTGCACATTCAGTGGCAGAGAGAGCGCTCAGTGATACCAACATGGCGGCTTCGGCCGGAGACGCTAGAGGATTCTGTGTTCAGCGATGCGGTTCGGCAAGGCATTGATAGTTATTTCGGAGTGAATGAGGGCACGGCTGCGAGTAGGTCTACTGAATGGGATGCAATGAAAGTGGTGGTGAGAGGGGTGTGTTTGGGTAGGTTCTCAAATGCTCGTACGACTGTGCTGAATGACCTAATGAAAGCGGAAGAAACTTTGAGGGACTTGGAGCGCCGCAGGCCGGCTAGGCCAGGTCTACAGGCCCAGCTGTTGGAGGCGAAGGAAGTGGTTGCCACCGAGACGGAACGTTTGAGGTGCTATGACTATAGGCAGTACATCATCAGGGCACACGCAGAAAGGGACAAGGTGGGTACCCTCTTGGCCAGACTAGCTAACCCGGAACTTAGGGGCTGCCCGATTCTCAGCATTAATAATGCGCAGGGAGAGATGGTGTACTCCCAGGCAGCGGTATTGGAACGATTTAGGGGGTATTATGAGGAACTATACCGGAGTCAGCTGGGAGTGGGGGTTCAGGACATCGCGGAATACCTGGGGGAGAGGCAGCTCCCGGTCCTGGACGAGGACGACGTGAGGGAGCTGGGTAGCCCGATCACGCTCACGGAAATACGGGTGGCCATCAAACATATGGCCCGCAACAAGACGCCCGGGGTGGACGGACTTCCAATTGAATTCTATCAACAATATGTGGACAGCTTGGCGCCCAGGCTGTTGGTGGTGTACACGGAAGCCTTCGAGACGGGGGCATTGCCTGGGTCCATGCGGGAGGCCTTGATTGTACCGCTCCTCAAGCCTGGCCGGGATGCCGCGGATGTGAGGTCTTATCGCCCGCTGTCCATGCTGACGGTGGATTATAAGATCCTGAGCCGAATCCTGGCCACCAGGCTGGCCCCGCATATGACGGGCCTGGTACACAGGGACCAGGCCGGGTTTATACCCAGGAGGAGCACGGCGCTGAATATCCGCCGCCTGGTGGGAATAATGGACGCCATCTTGGACAGGGAGGGAGAACCGGCGGTTCTGTCTGTGGACATCGAGAAGGCCTTTGATAGCTTGGAATGGCCTTTCCTGGATGGAGTGCTAGAGAGGTTTGGCATGGGCGAGGGGTTTCGGAGGTGGACGAGGGTCTTATATACCTCGGCGACGGCGAGAGTACGATTGGGCGGCCTGGTGTCTGCGGCGTACCCGGTGGGCAGGGGAACACGACAGGGATGTTCTCTCTCCCCCCTATTGTTTGCCCTGGCGATGGAACCCTTGGCGGTCCATGCGAGGTCAGGTGACCGATACACGGGGATAGTTAGTGGCGGGCAGTGGCATTATATATCGCTGTACGCGGATGACTTGCTCCTGTACCTAGCTGACACCTCGGGGGCATTGGTTGGAGCGATGGATCTGTTGTCTGAGTTCGGCCGGCTGTCGGGCCTTAAGGTCAATTGGGCGAAGACTTGTGTGTTCCCGCTGCGAGCGGGATCGCCAGCCCCTAGCAGCGATTTGGGTGTGGTATGGGAACCCTCTTGCATCACCTATTTGGGTGTCCGCATTTACCACGCGGCTGCGGACCTATTGGAGGGCAACATTGGCCGCTGTGTCCGGGCGCTGCGGGGCAGCTTGTCTTTCTGGTCGACCATCCCGCTGACAGTCCTGGGCAGGATAGCACTGTTGAAAATGGTGGCGCTCCCCCGCTTCCTCTATTATTTCCGAACGCTGCCTGTCGGGGTTCCCCAGGGGGTGTTTAGAGAACTGCGATCAATGATAATTGGCTTTCTATGGGGGCATGGCCGCCGTAGAGTAGACCTGAGCACGCTACTTCGCCCCAAGCTGGAAGGGGGCATGGCTGTGCCCGACCTCGAGCTGTATTATCTTGCAGCGCAGTTGCAGGTCCTTACACAGAACGTAGCCAGGGTGTTCCGGGGCCCGGAGGAGGACCGGGATCGGGGAATACAACGCCACGTGCTGTCCTACATCATCATGCAGCAGCGGCTCGAGTTACGGGCCCTCACCATGGAAGAGCGGACGCTCCGGCTGTGCTGGCAAAGGAGCCTTCGGAGAGCGAGGGCATCGCGGCCTTATGCCCCGGAGATCCCGATCGGGATGTTGACGGCATTGCCGCACGGAGGAGATTGGTCCCCGTTGCTGGATTGGGAGGAGGCGGGACTGCAGGTGGTGGGCGACTTGTACATAGATGGGGCTTTGGCGCCGTTCGAAGTGCTCCGGGACCAGTTCGGGCTGCCTGCTGGGGGCTTCCTCCTACACGCGGCAGTAGTGGCTGCCATACAAAAGCACTGGAAAGAGGGGCTCCTGGAACCCACGACGACTATGGCGTGCCAATATGTGGTGATGGCGGCTGGTACGCTCAAAGCTGTGACGTGCCTCCATAATAGGATGCTGAACGAGGGGCGGGAACCACTCCAAGGGCTCAAGGCTAAATGGGAGGTGAGCGTCGGCCGGCCCATACCGGATACGGCATGGGGTCACATCCTGCGACGCACGTGGAAGGGCACTAGAAACGCGCGTTTTCAGCAGGTGCATTTCTATGTGCTCCATAGGGCCTATTTAACTCCTGAGAAATTACAGCGGTACTTTCAGGTGCCGGATGCCTGTTGCCCGCGGTGTTCGTCCCCGGGAGCGGACATGGACCACTTGTTTTGGGGGTGCCCACAACTGGGGACCTATTGGGCGGAGGTAGGGGAACTTCTGAATGAAGTGACTGACAGGGAGGTGGAATTCGACATGGCGGCGTGCCTATTGCTCTGGTTCCCGCATACTAAGCACACCAGGGTGACAAGCAAATTCATAGATCTGGGCCTGATATTGGCACAGAGGGAAATATCGTGGCATTGGAAGTCCAGGGGGGGACCCTCACTGCGTAGATGGATGAATGAGCTGCTGCGGTGGTCTGACTGCGAGAGTGTGCTCCGGATGAAGCAAGCTGTGAAGTTGGGGAATGAGAAGGCATTGGATGCGGCGCGTGCATGGGAGTTAGTGGTACAGGCTTTGCGTGATTCTTTGGTAGAGGATGAGGATGGCGAGAACTAAGCCGCTGGACACCGCGGGGCGAACACAGAAGTATAGTACCACGCACTGTGGTGGACCCATCCAATTCGACAGAACGAGGCACACACCTTAGCAGTTGCCAGGGGAGGGGGGGCTTTGGGGGGGTTGGTTGTAGGGTGTTCGGGGAGGGCCGGAAGCCATTAGATGGTCGCTTGCTAGGGCCCTGGATCTACTGGGACGGTGGATACTATGTGGAGGGTAGAATGGCTGGGTAGAGCGGCCAGGTGTGACGACCCATAGCGCCTAGGGCAGGTCCCGACAAGGGCGACATCACTGACTATCACTGGGATGGCTGACGGGAATGTTGTTGTGGGTGGGGGGGTAAAAGCAGATACGCAAAACGATCTTTCAACCAGGGTCCCTATGGGACGTGCACTGTGATGTGTTCCTCTTGAGCAATATAATATGCCGCCCGGCCTCCGGGATGCGGGCTGAATGGCTGTGTACGACTGGGAATTCTTATTGGACGGGGGGATCTCACAAGTGTACTGGCTGATTAATTGTATCCTGTGGTTTATAACTCTGCAATAAAAATATATTTAAAAAAAAAAAAACTACTATATCCGCTCCTTTCCTAATCAAAATAGCCACCCCTTTCGTAACCAAATCTTGAGATGTAAAAATAGCATTAGCAATCCACTTTTGAGTGCCAAAAATCTCCTTACTTTCATTTTCAGTTAAATGGGTCTCTTGTATAATAATCACCTGGGCAGGAGAATCTTCTAAATATTTCAAAATTGATAATCTCCTCGTTTTAACTCGGAGGCCATTCACATTTCATGTAAGGAACCTTAGCTCCTTGTTAGTAGTCCCACTCATAGTACGCTACCCATGTTTCCCTTCTACTTGTTTGGCGATGCGGTAGCTCCTGAGGAATATTTTTTCTTTTTTTCTCCCTTAGCCCACCCCCTCCCTTAACCCCCCTACCACTTTTCCTGCCCCTCCCCCTCTACCCTCCCCGGAAAACCCAACCAAAACTCCCATGGCCTAGGCCGGTGGATGTCACAGCGGTGATGCCTCTTTCTATTATTTATCTATACATAGTCAGTGATCTACTCTTGTCCACTCTGAGAGCTATCCAGAAAGGCGTCTACATCTTCAACTGTGCGGAAAGTATACATCTTGTTTTGCCACATAACTTTCAGAAAAGCAGGAAATTTCAACTGGGCCGTAGCCCCTATTTCTCTTAACGGTATCAATCGTTTTCCCAATTCCCACTGCCTGTTTGCTGTGGCAGGGGACAAGTCTGACCTAATATCCACTACAATTCCATCTACCATTATAGACTTTTTCTTAAGAGCAGCTGTCAAAATTCTTTCTTTTAGGAAGTATGTCAAAAAATTAATCAAGATTTTTCTTGGTTTAGAGCGATTTGGATTCGACCTAAAGGGATCACGATGTACTCGCTGAATGTCTCGTAGCAACATTTCCTCTGTCTCAACTATCGGCAGTTCCTTCTTCAATAGCTTTACTACAAAACTCTTTATATCCGAACCCTCCTTCCCTTCAGGTACTTTAAGAATTTTTAAGTTATTACGCCTTTGCATATTTTCCAACCTCTCTACCCTTTCGTCCAGCTCTCTGTCTCTGGAAATTAATTTCTCAATTTCCTTGCGATTATCCAAAACTCTTCCTTGTACAACTTTCATCTCTGATTCCATCTCCCCTGTACGCATGCTTAATTTATCAATTTTGTCTTCTAGTAATGTACATGTCGCACTTATGCGTTCCCGATTTCTTTTAGAGGCTTCGAATCCCAGATGAATATCCTGTTCCAATTTCTTTAGCAATGCCACAACAGACAGATCTATCGTTGCTGAGTTATCTTGCTGTCCTATTCCAGATTCTTCTGCGAAAATCAGCACTTTTCCGCTATTCATTGTATCACCTGGCATTGTGGATATAGCATCTCTCATATCTCTCTTATCATTTTCCACCCATTCATCTGGAGTGGCGGATAAGCTTTCTCCTGATATGTCTGGTACTGGGGAATGGAACCCCTCCTCAACAGGTGCCCCTGCATCCAAACTGAGAATTTCCCCTTTGTCTAAATCCATCTCAGCTGCAAGTACTTGAAAGGGGTTTGGTGTCGAAAGAGTAGACCAATCCTGGTCTTCTTCTATGAGCCCCAATGAAGGGTCAACCGACTCACCAATGTTTTGTACTTGAGATGTAGAATCTGGTTTCAAAACCAAAACTTTTGGAACTGGCTTAAAATATGAGTTAAGCGAAGGGGTTGTTAAGAGATTGAGACCAGCCTTTTTTGCCTCTTTTTTCTTTCTTTTCTCGAAGGGGAGTCCTTAGATTTATAAGAAGTGACTTCTTCAGCTTCTTTTACTGCACCCTTTCTAATGTCTCTTTGCGGCTGTAGTAAATTAGGTTTCCCCAGAGCACACTCACTATTATCTCCTTTGGTTAAATCTTCAGGCTTGTTACTCCTAAGTAAATATCTTGTTTTCCCTTTTACTTCCACCCCCTTGCTTACTTGTTCTGATTCAGGCTCAGCCTCCTTATCCTGCTCGACAGCGTTTTTCACCAGCGAGGGGGCAGGGGGGGAGGTAGTTAGATCTTCTTCTCCTCGTCCTCTGCCTCCACTCGTCGGCGTCCCAATTTTCGCTAGTATTCGGCGTCCTCTGCCGATGCCTTGAGCTGCTCTCTCCCAGCTCCCGGCCGGTGATTCGCGCGACTCCGCCCCCTCGCTCTCGGCAGCCTTCACAGCCGCGGTCTCCGCCATCCGCTTCGGGATACCAGCAAGCGGCCGACAAACGGCCTCCAAGATTGCCCGATAACTCGTTTTGAAGTCGGGAGCAAGCTCCTGTATTCCCAAGTAAGTACGCACCGTCCTGGAATCGCAAAGCTGACTGTTCACTCACACCAGCATCACCACTGCTCCGGACATCCGCGACCCGCTACCTAGCCGGCCGCCATGTTTTCCCTCATCGCCCATGCCATGTATTTATCTTGCTATATTTGCAGTGTGTTGAAAGCCAGAGGTCAAAAATCAGGCTATCTCTTCTGACAAATTTCAGCTTATTCGTTTAACATGGAGATTGGTGTTTGCTTTTCTTTTTCTGACTGCATAGTGAGAGGATTTTGTGAGGTGAACTATGTGGTAATCTTTCTGGAGTACAAGAAGTGTTCAAGGCTGTGGGATGTCAATTTTTTTCGAACACAATAAAATGTAAATACACGCAAACTACGCCAGTAGTTAGGAAAGCACAAATAAAGCACCGTTTTTGTAATTCTGAATAGTGAAGGAAGCAAACAAAGTTAATAAAATCAAAACAAACCAAGACACTTAACTTAGTGATGTACAATTCTGTCTTTCAGCTGATCAAATTTGGACGTCAGTCTGGTGATGAGGCCAAATTACTCCTCAAGGGATTGAGGATGGGACCAGGACCCCAAGAGTGGTCCAGGCATCCGCTGTTACCCCTTGGACTGTTTCAACCTTGCCCTTCAGTGTGTGGGAAAATATTTTTCTTTCTTCTCCCTTTCTTCAGCAGTTTTCACAGTTTCCAGACATGGTTCTCACCTCAATACTTGTGGCTGTGGGAGAGACTTGCTAGTTCTGGGAGATTGCTTGCAACTCTGTGAATGAATTAAAAATGTGCATAGAGTGCAATGCTACACAGCAACAGTGGGGGAAATTTACAACAAAGGGGGATATGTACAAGAAAATCTCGGACCGCAATGTAACGCCAAATTTGGCAGCGCGCAACTGTGATCACAGGGATGTGCCGTATTTACAGAAATACGGCACACCCCTCCATTCCCCTGGCGCTAAAAAAGCTGCCTAGCAGGAGTGCAAGCACCCTTGCACCATGTTGCAAGAGTGCCTGCTCTGCAGAGGCGATTGTTTATGTGCAAGAAGGGACACCTTACTGCACATAAACAATCTTGAAAGACAATGCACTCTTTCTTTGTGTGCTGTAAAATGCAGCACACAAGAAAAGAGCAAAAAAAGAGCAAAAAAAGAATTTCCCTTCGTATCACCAGTCCAAGACCAGTTATTCCCTAGTCTCTGTTTTTGGTGCTGCCCTATCCTTGTAAATATAGGGCAGCGTCAAAAAGCAATGGGTGTTGCAGTGGAATGCTCACTGCAACACCTATTGCACACCCCTTTCATGCTAAGTGAAACGTGAAAAGGGGCCTCATTTACAAGATTGCGTTCAGCCATGTTAAGTGGCTTAATGCCGTTTTGTAAATAGGAAGGGGATATCGCGACCAGAACGCCACTAAAGTTGACTTTCTGGTGGGAATATCCCCAGAGTGTGCAGGCTCTAGCATTAAAAGAGGGGGTTCCCTGATCAGTGTGGTCTAGCCATGCATTAAACAACATGCTGTAGAAAAAGGCCCTTGAAAGGCCATGTTTTGAGCTTCTGACAAAGTGAGGGAAGGAAGGATGCAGAGACGATATGGGAGATATCTTGAAAGGCTATGGCAGGTGACACGTTGTGGGATTCATTCCATATTCAGTGACAGTGGCAGAGGCACTTAAAAACTGAAAACCTTAACATCTTGAGCTCGGTGAGGTGGCCTGGAGGAGGTGTTCGGCTGTTGACTCCATAGTCAAGTATCCCTTGAAACAAATGTCGTAAACAGCCCCCAGGGCAGTCAGGAACCTGAAAACTGAGGCAACCGCTCCCACCATCAATGGTTCGACCTGAAGCCCAATCCACCCCTGAGCCAAAGTCTTAGACAGGGTCGGACTGGCCGTAGCGGGCACCGGGCAATCCCCCGGTGCACCTCACGGGTGGAGGCCAGTTTGGACCCCCTGGGGCCATTTTTGTTACAGGGCCGTTTTGCGGCTTAGCTGCAAAATTGGCCCTGTAACAAAATCGTTTGAAAACCGTCCCTGGCAAAGTGCTCGGCAGCCGGCCGAGCACTTTGCCAGGGCCGGTTTTTGTTCCCAGTCCGGCCCTGTTCTCAGAAACTTTGCATGCCAAGTACAACAGCAAAGTCTGACGCCAAGTTGGGGAGGGATGTAACAATTACCAAGCACAGCTCCTGCTGTGCTGATATGCCCTGAAACTGCACCCTGTACATCCTCTAGACAGACGTGGCCAGAGGCTATATAATAAACGGGCGAAGACCTCACGTGGGGCAGATTTACGAGGCCCTTGAGTCACTTTTCCCATCTTAAAAATGATGCAAAAGTGGCACAAGAGCCTTGTAAATAAGGCCCGTAGTCTTTAGCTCACACCATCATACTGTGTGCGTGTCTCATTATTATTGCAGCATGACTTGGCCAGGCTTAGGGCCTAGTGTGAAACCCCTGTAGCACCCAGGGTTGCCTAGTACTGTGAAGCTACAGATCCTACAAAAGCTCTGTTTTGTGCTCTAAGACGACAGGGCTGAGGCCGAAGCCCAGCAGAAATGCGTCATGCGCACACATGCGCACTGGGTACCTTGAATGATCCTGCCTGCATGCCTCTCATTCCCTGTGAAAGTAAGAACGACAGCTACCACTTCAAGTTATTATATACTATTATTTTTTATCAACAGTCACAAAAGAGAAGAAAACAAAGAGGGCGGAGTTCCATAGCCATTGACTAGGAACTGCCCAGGCATTCATTAACCTGTAGAGTCAGCCTGGTATCTAATGTGTTTGTTTGAGAGCCTTGGATTTGCCAGAGATCCGTTCAGTCTTTAGGTATTCCACAAATACATTTCTGCAATGGTGTCGATAATCTTCTGCAGTTCTCGGAGATCCATCGTGCAAGAGGAGGTGGCTGAGCCCTGTCTTAGCTCATGGAGAAAATATAGAACAAATTAGCGCTATCTATGTGTAGTAAATGAAATCACCACAGATTTAGAAAACTTTTTAAAACTTGGCTGTTCCCCTGTCCTGTAGCCTGGGCTGATTACACCTCCTTTGACCCGTACCAGCCAGCCTTGCCCTCGCCACTGTCCCCCGCATCCAACGAACAACCTCCGGCGGCAGATCCTTCTCCTACCTCGCCGCCAAGACCTGGAACACCCTCCCTACCGACATACGGTAGACCCAAGACCTCCTCGCCTTCAGACGACTCCTCAAGACTTGGCTCTTCGAGCAGTAGCAGCACCCCCCCTCTCCCCTCAGCTCCTTGAGACCCTCACGGGTAAGTAGCGCGCTCTACAAGTACTCTGATTGATTGATTAATCCTATTGCTGAAATCTGCCATTGAGGGGTTACCTAACCGCTGGCTTATAGCTATTACCTGTGTTTTAGTGCCAGGACACCCATATGAACAGCTTTGAGTTTTATTTATCGCTCTTAAGTAACTACCTTACTAATTCCAAACTCGCACAAGCGAGCCAGCAAGATGGAAAGAGCTCATGTCAAAGCACCTTTATGATATAATGGCAGCATTTCTGAAATAACGTCTGAGACTGCCAATGTCTTTTGTCTTCTTCCACTGAATAGGCAGAGACTGATTTTTGTTTATTTATGTAGGGTTTTATAAACATTATAATCCACTGGTGTTAGTTTCAGAGCCCTTTATCATATACAGCAGTATGATAATCAATTAAAGAAGTATAAAGTTGAAAACATGAACCGAAATATGACCATGTATTATAAACATGTATATTGATAAAAAGATATAAAACCCTTGGACAAAAACGTATAACCCCCGGAGTAAACTAACCAGCAGGCCCAATGATAGCGATGGTCAGCTCACTAGAATGGGCAACCACATGTCTGCATGAATGGATGGGCCTTTAGCAGCTTTCTGAATCTGAAAACGTTGGCTTAAACACAGTGGACATGATTTCCATAGATTTGATACTTGCATATGAAAGGAACTTCCTCCACATTTCTTCTAGTAGAATGGTCAAAGTAAAAGCAAATGGGTTATGATTCGTAGACGGTAGGCTTCTAGGAGGAAGGGAATAGACAAGTAACTTTGACAGATATTGTATTGTAATTGCATTTATATAGCGCTCCCCGCCCCCGGACGAGGCGTCAAAGTGCTTTTTCGGTGAGTAGCACGCTACTCCGGAACCCATAAAGAATTAGTGTTGAATTAGTATAGTGAAACATGAAAGTAATTTGAGTGGTAGATAGGTTAGTCAGTTATTTAGTTTCAGAAGGATAGAAGAGGGAAGGAGGTTTGCATTTATACAGCCCTTGCTACCCCTGATGAGGTGTTGAAGCACTTTTTTGGCGAGTAGCACCCTACTCTGGAACCCATAAAATATTAGGGGTGAATTAGTATAGTGAAATATGAAATTTGAGAAGTGGACATGTTAGTCTGTTATTTTTATTGAAAAGGATAGTGGAGGGATAGAAGAGTGAAGGATTTAGACTTTTTTTGTTTGTTTTGGAGGTCATAGCAGTAGGAGGAGGCTTGGGATGAGTAAAAAGGGTTGTGGAGGGGAAGATTCAGAGGGAAGAGTTCAGAAAGGCTTGTTTGAGGGGATCTGTATAGTAAAGTAGAGGTGTCAGATGATGCAAGGAGGGGTAGAGTAGGGGAGAGTCTAGAAAGGGTTATTTGGGGTTCATAGTAGTGGTATGGGGTTTGGGATAAATGAGAGAGTGGATGTAGAGCATATATTGATTAAAGTATAGGGAGAGAAATTGGTTAGGGCATTGGAAAGCGTAGTAGAAAAAAGTTTGAGATGAGTCAGAAAGTTTGGGGTAGAAGATATATTGAGAGAGGTATTGGGTGAGAAATAGGGTAGTGCATTGGATAGGCTGAATTAGAAGAAAGTAATAAATATATAGATCCATAAGTACATGGAAAGTATATAGATGAATAAATGAGGTAAGTATATGTAGATTATAGATATTGATAGAGGTATAGGATGAGAAATATGGTAGTGCATTGAATATGTACATATGAATCTACAGCACTACATGCCAAGAACAGATGCTTACAGGGTAAGTGACATAATCGGTTCGAGGCATGTGCGATGTAGATACACATGCTTTGCTTAGACTGTAAAATAGTCCCTCATCCCAGGCAGTGGTTAACCCAGTGGGGGTTGCAGTTGTTTGATAAAGAGTTCTTAATACTGCTTGATCAACACTGGTTTGCTCTGTTTCTGCATGGTTGTCCCCACTTTTTGCTGAACTGCTGATATACTCCGACTGAGTGTGCCCCTGGCTCCCGCCAATCAGGTGCCCAGGACCTATGCTCTTTCCCCAAAACCGCACCGAAGACCAAACCCAATTGGCACTCCGGCCACAGGTCTGTCCCTGGCAAATGGCACCCCAGGTAGGTAGTCAGTGACATGCCAAGAGGTAGTCAGTGTAAGCAAGAACAATTCCCAACAGGTTTTATTCGGAGACAGTTTTAGTAGTGTATGCAATATGCATTACTGAAAGGGAAAGAACCAAGGAGTCAATAAATTTTCAACAGAAGTGGTATTGTTTACCAAGAAGCAACAGGAAAGTTTCACATGACAATACAGTTAAAACAGCACTGTACAGAGTGGATCATGTGACAACCCAGTGACACTTGGTGCAAGGTGCTATGTACAATTGGTGATAGTGAATGTGCAAGTGCTAAAAAACAGCAGCGTGGACGGCGCAAGAAACAAATTATTAACATCAAGTAATGGCTTCTTAAAACAAGTTGTAATTACTTAAAATACAATTATTTGAGTAGAAGCACAAAACGTGGTATGCGTCGTGTTATTCAAGCTGTACAGTCGACGGCGTTTCGATCCCCTTTAACTCGGGATCGTCATCAGGACAGGGTTGTCGATGGGAACAGTGAATAATACCCAGGATATTGAGTATGGGTATAAGAAGTCCAGGTGGTCGCTCAAAGTCAAGGACTGATCGATGAATTATTGAATCAGCGGCGGGACTCGCTATGCCTGACTTAAGCAGGGCGGCAGACGGCAAAAAGGGCTCATCTGGCGGTTCGGCTTCCAGGCAATGAATGCTGCAGCTTGAATAACACGACGCATACCACGTTTTGTGCTTCTACTCAAATAATTGTATTTTAAGTAATTACAACTTGTTTTAAGAAGCCATTACTTGATGTTAACAAGTTGTAATTACTTAAAATACAATTATTTGAGTAGAAGCACAAAACGTGGTATGCGTCGTGTTATTCAAGCTGCAGCATTCATTGCCTGGAAGCCGAACCGCCAGATGAGCCCTTTTTGCCGTCTGCCGCCCTGCTTAAGTCAGGCATAGCGAGTCCCGCCGCTGATTCATTAATTCATCGATCAGTCCTTGACTTTGAGCGACCACCTGGACTTCTTATACCCATACTCAATATCCTGGGTATTATTCACTGTTCCCATCGACAACCCTGTCCTGATGACGATCCCGAGTTAAAGGGGATCGAAACGCCGTCGACTGTACAGCTTGAATAACACGACGCATACCACGTTTTGTGCTTCTACTCAAATAATTGTATTTTAAGTAATTACAACTTGTTTTAAGAAGCCATTACTTGATGTTAATAATTTGTTTCTTGCGCCGTCCACGCTGCTGTTTTTTAGCACTTGCACATTCACTATCACCAATTGTACATAGCACCTTGCACCAAGTGTCACTGGGTTGTCACATGATCCACTCTGTACAGTGCTGTTTTAACTGTATTGTCATGTGAAACTTTCCTGTTGCTTCTTGGTAAACAATACCACTTCTGTTGAAAATTTATTGACTCCTTGGTTCTTTCCCTTTCAGTAATGCATATTGCATACACTACTAAAACTGTCTCCGAATAAAACCTGTTGGGAATTGTTCTTGCTTACACGATATCTCCCATCCCAACGAGGTCTATGGGTTTCTCCTGTTGTTCTTACACACAAGAGGTAGTCAGTGACATGCCAAGATGCCAATTTAATCTTTAGGTACAATACAGGGTTCTGCAGTTAACTTTTTCTTTAACGGGAGCAACTTTAGATAGACAGTCAAAATGATTTAAGACAAACAGAAGGTAAACAGCATGGCTTTAGTGTGAATGGATGGGTCATTGAATGTATGAGAGAACAGGCAGCCCCAGGGTGCATGGAAGCGAGGATGCCCCAAAGCACCACCAAGCTTCTTTTGGCTACGTTATACACACAGTGGTACATTCAATTAGCTTCCTTTCAGTCCCAAAGTTCTCCATCACATTGGGCCTTCAGAGCCAGGTCAGGTTGATAAGGTGTTGTGTTGCAGACCTCTGCATCGGAGTGAAGGCATCTTGGCTTATGAGTCCCACTTGGGTTCCCCGCCTTTTCCTTCCCTCAAAAGTAGGATGTGGCTTAATGGCTAGAGTGGTTGACCTCAGAGCTGTGTACCCAGGTTCGAGTCTCAGCAGGGACGCTCAACATTATGTGATTCTGGGCAAATCACTTAATCTCTCCTCGTGCCTACCAAAAATGAATGTGCCCATCTGTAATGCAACTGGTGCTCATGAAAAGTGCTATGATACCTTTCGGTCTAGTTCGCGCTATATAACACCCCCCCCCCCCCCCCAAAAAAAAAAGTACAATGACTTAGGATTAGGGGGAAGGGGCGTGCAGCACTACCCCTTGTTATAGGAGTTCTTACGGAAAGTGACCATCATGGCAGGCAGCTAACCTTGCCCCAATAACATTAGGGAAATTTGTTTCTTGAGAAGTTTTATGGCATTTGTAGTCTGGGACATGGCTTGAATATGGAGTGTGGAATGGATGATGTAGCACGAATGTGGGTGTTTCTGTGTGATGTAGTCCGTACTCCATTTGACAGAAAGGAGATCGTTAGATGTTGTCTACTGTACACCCTTTGTAACTCATACTTCAACGAACCTATTAGGATTTCATGTCCTCTTGGACTGATGTTTTTTTTCATTACAAGTATAGCGACAACCATGGAGGGGCATCGTCATTTTAGGGATTTTGGGGGCCCTGTGAAAGACATATTTGGGAGCCACCGTCTAGAAAAAAACGAATAGCATTGCCCATTTCCTGTCAATTCAAGTCTGCATCATGACAAACAATACTAAATTAAATTTTATACGAAAAGTTGAAATATGTCTTGCTCAGAACCACAAAAATCCTTAAAATAATACAGGGGAGAGAGACAGTGTCAGAGGTAGGCAGAGAGTGAGATCGCTTTAGCAAGAGAAATAGGATAGACAGAGGGAATCTAGGGAGAAAAATCACTTTCCCAGGGGGCCCCTTGGAAGGTGGGGGCCGTCGGCAATTGCCCACTTTAACCATGCCTTAAAACGTCTTTGTGTAGGGGGCTCTTTGGCCAGCCCTTTTCCTCCCTGTGTTTTAGACTTTGAGGGGCATTTGAACCCTGAACTGGTGGGGAGATTGTGGGTCCAGTGAGGCACTGATCTTGGTATCGATGACATACTAATGTGTAATTCCCATGTTTGATTTATCATGATGGCCTAACCATTGCACCGGAGGGAACACCAATTATTTGAGAAAAATGCTTTTGATCAGGCTAATGAAGGAGCTTCTCTCGTCTTTCTTTCTTCGGGCTCACATGTGCCGATTGCAGCTGCGGGCTTAGCATATCACTGATATGTGGTATGAGCCCAGCAGTTCATTAAATATTCATCCAGTGGCACGTGGGTGTGTCTACCAGGAGAATTTACACGCTCTCTGACAAATATATCAGACCGCCACTCTGAAGATTTAATACACCTTCAGTGACATTAGCTGTAAAACATTAAACAGGGAACACACATTATGTTGCTGTAGAGTCTACTTATATCCCATGATGCAAAATGGCAGCCCCAGTGTGAGGCACAATGTGGTTCTTTTATACCCATGAAGAGGGCACATGGTTAACTAAAGGGGAATACATTGTTAATTACCATGAAACAAGAGAGTGTGTGCGTGTGTGTGTGTGTGTGTGTGTGTACACGTGTCCCTGTGCACACAACTCTTCAATGACCCCTAACTCTTTATAGGGCCCCAGTTCAGGCCGAGGCCCATGAATACCTGTGAGATATAAGAAACTCAGGGGTCCCTCATCACATTCTCCAGGGAGGCCTCATCATTTCGCGTTACGCCCCTGGCGCATGTGTGCGTGCACGTCCCTGTGGTGCTTTCCACCATATCAGCATTTGGTCCCTACCCAATCCCCACATGTCCCCTGACAAGCTAACCACGATCAGAGTCTCTCCTGTGTTTTACCATGAACAAATAAACTGTAATTTCCACACATTTACTCTTTGGCTGATTCAGGTCTAGGACTGGGAGAGGCTGGAAGATGTAATACGCTCATGAGACCTAGCATAAACGTTCTTGTATGGTGATGAATTTCTGGGGTGAACTATTTCCTCCACTATTCCTGGCACAAATATGAGAGAATAGCATTGTCCCCATTCATACTCAGGGTTCTAAGCCCACTGGACACACATGCACGCACACACTCACAAACAAACAGTTCTCCCCCTCTGCCTGGTTACAGTTTGTTTCCAGCCTCCATATCTCGGTATGGGGACAGTGAGGTCACCCTACCATAGTACCCTAAGAAAGAACCTGCCTGCAAATTTGAGACTGCAGGTAGGGCAGGACACATGAGGGCAGGGAAGTGCTGATCCTGTGACTGAGGGGACAAGTACATTGTTAGGTCTGACTCTCCTCATCCTCACTTCTAAGCAGCACAGGCCAATGAGAATGAAACACAAACCTTTGTCCCCCCTCACGCTCTTAGCACACCATAATGCATTCTGCCTCAGACCTGATTAGGATGGAGAAACCCTCCAGGTATCACTGGACTTTCTACCAGGATCCCCATCTCCACGTTAATGTTAAAACCCTGGTACTCAAATACATATCTTTACCTCGGAGTGTACAGGGTAGCACAAGTCAGGTGGCCCAGGTCCAGAACATCATGGAGTCTGTGGATTGTTTCAGAAGACATCTGCCAACCAAGGATTTGCAAACAAACTACCACAACAGAGTAAATCTTGATTCATTTTTAGAGGTTGATTTGCCATAAAAGCATAGTTACATGTTTCAATATCAGAGGTATTTTTCTTCATCCAGTATTGATGCATGTCCACATACCCAGTGTGCACGATCTACTGGTTCCATGAACATAGTCTAGTTCTTTCGCTGCACAATTTGTAGCAGATTTCCTCCATTAATCTGTTTCAGTACAAAGCTCATGCAAGGATCCAAGATGGACATTGTAAAGCGCTGCTTTTCACCCATGAGCGTATCCAGGCACGGGATCGGGGGTTCAGCTGCTGAGGGATGTCAGTCGAATAGCCAGGTTTTGTAGGTCTTTACTGGATTCCAGCAGGGTGGGGGCCTTTCAGAGGTGGAGGGGAAGGCGGTTCCATGATTTAGTGGCCAGGTTGGAGACGGCTCGTCCGCTGCTCCTGCTTCTGTGGATGGCGGGTGTGTGGACTAGGGAGAGGGATGCGGAGCGCAGTTGTCTCGTGGGTTAGTGGAAATTCACCCTTTGGTTGGCCTAGGCAGGTCTTTTGTTATACAGGGCCTTGTAGGCATGGGTTAGGAGTTTGAACTGGCACCATTTGCTGATGGGGAGCCAGTATATTGCTCTGAGGTGAGGGGTGATGTGGTAAGTTGAGGGCGAGCCGGGCTGTTGGATTCTGAATAATCTGTAGTCTATTTAGTAGTTGGATGTGATCCTCACATAGAGGGAGTGGCCGCAGTCCAGGCCGCTTGTGATGAGGGCCAGGGTGATGGTGCATTTAGTGCTGATGTGGAGCCATTTGAAGATTTTCCAGTGCATGCGTAGAGTGAGGAAGCAGGAAGATGAGCCATCTTCTATCTGCTTCTTCATAGTGTGGTTGCTATCTAGTATGATGCAAAGGTTCCTTGCGTGCTCTGTGAATGTGGGCCAAGTCTAACTGGTCACCAGGTGTTGTCCCATGGAGAGGAGCTACTCCCAACGATGAGTATCTCATTTTAGTCGGTGTTGAGTTTGAGCCATCTGTTCTGAATCCAGCTGGTGACACCTGTCATGCACCTGTGGAAGTGGATTTGGTGGTGGTGGGGTCAGAGGAGAGGGAGAGGATGAGCTGAGTGTCGTCAGCATCAGAAAGTATGTTAATACCATGGGACGTCAGAGGTACTTCCTCCGACTAGGAACCCTTGAATTGAAAAATTATATATAAGTAGTAAATTACAGCATCACTGCTTTTCAGAAGGTCATATTTTACTCCAGACTTCTAAAACAAGCATTAAGGCTCGGATTTTGGGGGCACTGCTGATATTTTGATTGTATTTAAAGGTTTGGATGTCTGGTTTCTCATCACTATCTGTATTTGCTTCTGATTCTGATGTTGTTTCAGTTGTGGAAGGAAGGTCTGGTTCGCTGTCAGTAAAGTCTATACACCCAGAGACGGTTAAGATTATTTTTTTTCATGCAGCAACATTGAATGCCAGCTTGTCAATATTTCTATGGATCATGACGTTTTACATGAGACAGGTTGAGAAGTTGCTTATGGTGTTTTCTGGTAAAGAAGCGCCAAATGTGGAGTGTCGTTATCAGTATCTTTCAAAGTCATAGAGCGTGTATTTTTGCACATAATTCCCTTGATTTAGATATATCCTATGTGGATTACAAGCTTCTAAAATCCACTGCAATACATTCAAAATACAGTAGAAACACATCAATTAATAAATGTCGCTTTTGAAAAACTGAATAACACTAAATTAAAAAACACATATGTCTTTTATTTAACGGCCAAATTGGCTTGCTCATTAAAAATGTTATGGCTTTATATTCACCATGAATCATGTAGAGATGAGAAACAACTGTTTTGTCAATAAATACAATTCATTCAACACATTGATATTAGTCACCAGAGGTCAATATATAGCTTAGGACTGGAGTATTCATCTTAGTTTGGACTCCGTCAGCGTTTTGTCACGGAAAATCCGGGATTTTCCGTGACAAAACGCTGACGGGCAGGAACTTTGGAGTCCAAACTAAGACGAATACTCCAGTCCTAAGCCACGTACAGAGAGGGTCACGAAGGATCATTAGGAAATACATCGAAACCGAATTCGGTGAACCCAGCACGGAGGTTCTTACGAACAGATCGTACCGGGAAGAGCATAGGAAAATAACACGCTACTCCGACAGGACCATCTTGATACCAGCATATATCCGAGAGCTGGATCAAAAGGAACAATTTTTGAGAATTTGAGAGACAACAATGTACCATAAATTGTCTTGAAAAGGGCGGCATTAATTTAGGAGAAACCGCCGAAACGCTTCGACGCAGAAGGAGCACAATTGAATAAAAGTCAAAAGGAGGGTGCAAATATTAAGTCAATATATTGACCTCTGGTGACTAATAGCAATGTGCAAATAGATTAGACAAGGTTGAGGTCTTTCTGTTTATGTTGTCTCACTGTTTGGATTATGCAGGTCATAATCAATGTATAATGATATGTGAAATAGGTTGTATATGAAGGTTAAACATTTTTTTATGATTTTAATTGTATGTATAAAAGTGTTACTACGAATGAATTGTATTTATTTACAGAACAGTTGTTTCTCTTCTGTACATGATTCATGGTGAATATAAAGCCATAATCTTTTTAATGATCAAGCCAATTTGGCCGGTAAATAAAAGACATATGTGTTTTTTAATTTAGTGTTATTCAGTTTTTCAAAAGCAACATTTATTAATTGATGTGTTTCTACTGTATTTTGAATGTATTGCAGTGGGTTTTAGAAGCTTGTAATCCACATAGGATATATCTAAATCAAGGGAATTATCTCTTTGTGTTTGGTAAATTAAATATGCCAAACAGGTGTAGACCAATCTTACCAAGTTTACCATAGAGAGCAAATGCACTTGAGCACTGATCAGCAGTGATAAAGTGCCCAGAGTCCTAAACCCACCAACAACAGGTCACAAAAAATACAGGAGGAAGGCAAAAAGTTCTGGGATGACCCTGCAAAAAGGGCCAACTCCAACAACTGGTAATGGCCAAACATCCAGTCTAAATGACCACCATCATTCTACCCAGTGACATGTTATCAGAATACCCTACTGATAACTTTCTATTCCTCGTTTTGTCCACACACTACCATTCTCTCAAATCAGTTACAAGCCACCTGATCCCATGAGGCTGTACTACAAACAAACCGTGAAACGCTCACAACTGCCCATAGCACATTTTCATTCTTATGATGTCTATGGAATTCCTGATCTGTATAATAAGATAACCTTTACCAAAGGTCACTTTGACTCATACGGCCCCTCACTTCAATTGTACCTCACACACGCCACCACAACAGTAAAGGAAAGGAAAGGGAGCAGTCATTCTCCCTCACATGCTGCTCACAACCACCTCCACTTCTGTATCAATCCCCCCAATCTTATTTTGTCTTCATCTGTGCTTGTATCATTGGCCTTTTCATATTATCTACTGCACCCATGCACATTTGGTCCTTTCTCTGATGAACCTGCCACTGTTTAGGAGTCACTTATCTCTTCTGTGAGAAGTTAGCCTGGCATATGATGTCCACTAGTTCTAGTGGGAAACTTGCACCAGTCTAATCGACCCTTATTGATGGTGGTTGTAAAGTCAACCTTATAGAAAGCTATTCTAGGGGTAGCAATGGCGAGCAGTCTTCAGGCTAAGACTTCAGAGAGCGAAAAAAACCCATTATTTTACCAATTATAATCCCTTGAGTACCAAATGAAAGTACACCACAAAAGGTATATATCAAATATATATGTATTTATTGTAAACACAACCCCTCTGCACTCTTTATGAGGTCAGAGGTAAAAGTACAATACAAGTTACTAAATTAGCATACGATATGTTGCACAGTATACGTTATGTCCTAGGGGCCTCACAAACCACATACTAAAATAGTGGTATAAGAACCACGTCTGGAATAGAAAGCAGGCCTAGGGCCTGTGGAATCGCTGGGGCTACTCTAAACGACCAAAGGTTAGGATGTAGGAGGCCCACGGGAGACGCGTGCAGTGACTAAACACAGCAGCGGGTTACCATTGACTTTCTATGGGAAACAAACAAATTACGAATTTACAATTTAAGGACACTTCTAAATCAACTACGATGGAACCCTTTTAAACATAGACACTTGGAGGGCCAATACCCTTGAGACTACCAGAGTACTCGTGTTACCTCACCCACGAAAGCGGGGTGCATAGGTGTCTTTTGGTGTCGGGTTTCGTCGTCGATTCCAATGGAGAGCTGCAAAGAAGTGCTGCAGGCGACCAGAGGAAAAGTGTCTGGGTGGATCCAAGGGTGGATCGAAGATCTGAAGAACCTGAAAGCAGAGGAGACAGAGTCCGGGCCACTTGCCAGCGACCTGAGCGGCAACAGAAAGATGCCACCAGATGTCGGGTGCTTGCAGGTGAAAAAGGTGAAGTTTGTCTCTTCAGCCACGAGGACCAGGAGGTGTCGACGACAACCAGGAGCTGGATTCGAGCTGTCCCACAAAGGATCTAGTTGACTGCAGTGTCAGTATCCGGACTGGACCCAACATGCCTTGGCAAATGCAACCCACGCAGGATGTCAAGATTGGCTTAGGTGCAGACCAGCAAGGTCTGGGGAACTTCTCCTTTGTAGGAAAGTTGAAGCAAGCCTAAAGCAACCATAAAAGCAAGTTGAAATAAAGGATTGTCTTCTTGAGGGCTCACTAGCCAACGGACTAGGAACCGCAAAGATGCATTGAGCGAAAATGCACAAAGCAAGCCCACGGGCCGCTCAAGGAGTGTGGAGCTCTGAGCTTTGGTGCAAAAGGTGCTCGGAGGTGGGGCTTCAAGCACCCAAATGCACAACTTTGGAATACCTTGGGAAGTTGATGCAGGTAGCAAAATGCAGGATTTTCCAGGTGTTCCGGTCCCACATCTCTCGTGTCCGCCACGGGTCTCAGCTTTGCTGTGATCGAAGGTCGGGTTAGAGATGTCTGGAAGTCCATGTCCTGTGTCACAGATTCTTTGGGATCAGAGTTTCATCCAGGGTAATCTAAAGTCCAAGGTAATGGGATCCTATACTTATACTAACTTTAAGGTCCCTCCTATGGGTGGACCTGGGGTGGGGGTGGTTACACCACTTCCCCTTTGTCCAGTTTCATGCCAGAGCTGGGGCTGAGTGCCCCAACAACCGGTTTGAACTGGAAAATGCATGGAGCACCTAGTGTGCCCCAGGAAGTGTTTGGAAAGCATTCACTGAATGCAGCCCTCCCGGCCCCAATACACAAAAAGCCTGTCTGGGGAGGTGCCAGCACCTCCCTGGGCATGAAACCTATTGTCCAGGCCTCCCCTGCCGGAGTTTTGTCCAGCAGCCGGAGGGCAGACTTGTGTCTGTGGCAGCAGCATCCCTTTTGTGATGCTGAGGCTCTGTTTAACTTTAACCGGGTAAACCAGTAACTACATGTCTTCTCCCTCTAGAAGGGTGGAAAGCTACCCCCACCACCAGAACTGATGGGGGGTAGTATTCCAAAGTGTTTGATACCTTACACGACATGCTTTGATAAAGCCAAACCAAAGTTAGTATTAACCACGAGGATTATAATGCACTTAAGAGTATATGGTATGGCTATATAATAGAACAGCTATAGGGAGATTGTTCTGAAAGCTGCAGAGGGGCTCAGCTCATGCTAGGGCACCCTCTCACATAAAACCAAGCACTCTGCCTCCAGGATCGTCAAGGCCTGCCATAGGAGTGACTAATAGGTGCATATGTGTCTATAGGTATATATAGATATAGGTATACTATATCTAAGTGAGGGGTGATTACACCACCTTACCAAGGCTGTGTGAACAGACCTGTGGTCTCAGTTTGGAAGGCAAACCAGGGGTGGCACAATACATACTGCAGCCCCTGGCAGGCCTAGGGTGCACCTACTCCCTGGGTACCTAGGGTACACTGTACCGGGGCTCACCAGGGTAACCCAGTAACCAATTTGGTATGTACCTAAACTACATGGAGTCCATTTTATTGAGAAAGCAGATTGGCTGGGGCCCTGAATAGCAGGGTCCCAGTCCAATAAAGTCTAAAACCAGCAAAACACCAGGCAAAAAGTGGGGGTAACCATATAGTCAGATATCCACCTTCCTACATCTACCACTCCAATCATCCTTCTGGATGATTTTAATCTGCTCCTTAACAAGCAGAGACAACACATCGTATTCTTTCAATTTTCTCTGGTCACTTGCTAATCAACTAATGCTCAGTGAGTCTGAAAAATTGTTTGCATGCCATTATTTTCTCTTTTTAAAACTCTTTGGAAAGCATGGGTGGTTTTAGTACTCTAGGGCACAATTTCAGAATGCAGCAAAAATGAAGATTCCTTGTTCGGTGAACTACCTCCACATCTTTGTTTACTATGTTAAAGTCTTGAAAAAGTTAATTTGCCACCTGTTCCCTAACATACAGATGCTATCTTTCTCATTAGGAGACACATGTGGAGCAGTGGCGGTCAGCACGGATCTGGGGTAGGGGAGGTGTTAGGGAGTCTAAAAGAGATAAAAACAAAAATACACTTACCTCCTGCCGCGTCTCTCTCACGCCGTCTCTCGTCCGCGTTGGGCCGAAGTCGCCAACCAGGAAGCACATCCAGGTTCTCCTGAGCCAATCACAATGCTGCAATGCAACATTGTGATTGGTCTGAGCGCCGTGGATCAGCACTCAGATGGAGACTGGGGGCCTGGCCATGTTCTCCACCCAGGCTGTAATGTAACCTGGGTGGAGAATGCTACGTGCTCTTGACTGTTTGGCCGGCCCTCTTGGGAGGGCCAAAGCGTCATGTGAACTTCAGTGTGCCCACCACTGTTCCCCCTGCCCTGCTCTGTGAGCATAGCAGCCTCACCCCACCAAATTGCCACAGCTAGACAAAATAAAATGCTAATAACATCAAGGTATTATCATTTTATTTTTCCCTTCTTTCAGTGTTTCTAAGTAGTGGGGCGCGCTCCTCCGCCTTAGCGGAGGAGCCGCCACTGATGTGAAGCCTGCAAGGATGTGGAAGACTCAGGATAACTATTTGCTGGTGTGGTTCCTGAATATCAAGAAGGGAATATAATTTTATTTGAATATCATAGTCATAATATCAAGCACAAAAATATCGACAGGTACATATACATGAACTGATTTTCTACATCTAACTCCACAACTATGTACCTTCAGTATACATATATCATCAAGGTTAGTTGTTGTGAACTAAGAAGCAATGCCTCATGGGCATGGTATGTGTATGGAGGCAGAAACAGTGGTCTACACCAGCAGAGGAAGCCCAAAATTGTTCAACAGAGTGTGAGGCAGATGGAGCGAGCACTACTGTCTAGGATGGGAGGGGCGAGAAGTACTAATTTAAAGTTTATTTCTGCAGCATCATCATGGGAGGGCTGGTCCCTACACTCAGTCAGACGCAGTGAGGGGGGAATAAGTGAAGATGGACATTGACGGGAAGGCCAGTCAAACTGTACTATTTTACTGCAGATATACTCACTGAAGGTGTTGTGTATTGTGTTACTTAATGTGTAAATGGGTCATATGTTGTCTTAAAGTGGATGTTGCTTGTTTTATATTGTAAAAAAATATATATATATATTTTAAAATAGGTTAATAGTTATAGAGGTAAGAACAGGCAATGTATACTTCACTATATGCACTTACCTTTCGGTATTTCTGTCCTCAATTTTTTGGCTCTGATAATAAGGTATAAAGATATTCTGCACCCCATATTCCTGGTAACAACCCTATTTGCTAAAGTCAACGTGTCACTATTGAACTTTCGTTGTTTTGTTGCAATAAGCAAGTTTTTTTCCGAAGTGACATTTTTAAATGTCGATTTAGTGAAGTTCATCATAAAATTGGGCACTTATGATAGAGCGCGCAGGTCACCCGGGTCACAAGTTTACCAATTTTCCCCACGCACTGGGCCCTGGCGTGAGTATGAGGACTGAGTTTGCGTGAACCGGGTGATTTCTTGCACGCCACTATGAGTAATTCGGGGGGTGACTTCACACCTTTGCTGATCATGTACCTGACTTACCACAGGCACATTACTCCTGACGGACCAGGAGCTAGCAGGGAATAGGTGACAGGGTTCCTAGGGAAAATACACTTTATAAACCAAAATACATTTGTCCACACTATATACTGTGAAATGACCACAGACACCTGATGAGTTTTAAAGGTTTATCAAAAAGATTTCAGTATGAATATGCCAAGATGATAAGCCAAATACACAATAACACATCAAGTGTTAAAATTAATGCCACAAGATAACTATGGATTAGGGCAAGTACCATTAGAAAAATTGAGAACACTGAAAGGTAATGGGCTATTCACCCTAAACTTAAACTAGGGCAAGGGACATGAAACAGGAACTAATATGAGTACTTAACTAAGCTAGTTGTTCTATTCTTACTAAAATTCACTGCAATCATGCTAAGGGAGAGGGAAGAAATGGAACACACTGATATAATACGACAATTTGATGGTACCCTACAGGAAGGGAGAGAAGTGGAGCAATTCTAAATAAACAATTGCATATATTACGCATTCAAAGGCGATAGAGCAATATCACTGGCAAGAGTGCTTTATTAAGATGAGGAGAGAGAGAGAGAGAGTAAGAAGATGTAAACCCACAGATTATAATTACCTAGATAGGAATGAGGACTAACCCTGGCCACGGGTCAGTACGGGAGGACGGGGACAAGGACCCTCAAGAAATGGAATACCAGAATGCGAGCAGGTACAGCTCTCGGACAGTCAGGACAGGATACCCCTCAGGTTTGGGTCAGGGCTGGGCTCACCAAGGTACGACCAACACCTACAGCTTCGGATGCAACGCCTGCGTTACCCCTCTCTGCAAGTAATCCGCCAGTAACCCCGATTGGGTTTTTCGAATTTCCCCAGCAAAGTGCTTCGCTAGCACTTAGGACTATTTTCCACCCCTAGGGACTTGTGGAAAAGTATGGACAGAGTGCTCCGCAGCACTCTAGATTGAGCACCTATAGAGTTCGTAGGGTCAGTGACAGGTCTGCTACTCGGACAAGTCGGACAATTTCTCTATGCTACACTAGGACAATTATACGGTGTGGGGACCCTTAGACCACCCACTAATGTTGCAAGTGACAATTTCCCACATTGTGATTGGTCAGGAGAGGTGATTTGGTCATTGTCACCTCCTAGACTTCAGTGTTCCCATCATTAATAATAATTTTTCATACCCGCCCCTTGGGTTCACGTTCCCAGGCATAGGAATACAGCAAACAATACAAGTGCATAGCATATAGCAACAGTGTAGCTTCGTTCAAGGTGGAATTCATCCTCCTGGAGAGGTTTCCCAGGCGCATCAGGCTTCAGGAGCCAGCTGGCTTGTTTTAGCTTCTGCGCAGTGAGGTTTCCCCCAGGTCACATGGCAGGGTTCAGAGGAGCTTCAATATGGCGTAGCTCATGCACTCCCCGGCCCCCAGAGACGCGATACATGAAAAGTAAGCGAGAACAAATTAGAATCATACATAAAAATGATCACACTGTATACCGTGATAGATTTTAACAACCCCTTATTTTATAACATCTATAGTATTAAAGTTTAGTGCGAAAAGACAGATAGACGAAAGCGGCGGCAGCAAGCAGAGAGCGTGGTGAGAGACAAGCGGCCATAATTGCATCAGTGCGCATGAGCAATACAATCCCTCCAAAATGCGAGTGCGTCACATCACATGGGTATGACCGACGCATGCGCAGACTGGATTTCTGCAAAGCAGCCATTTCCTTAGTGCAAGCATTGTGAGGATGAAAAGACACACAGGCAAGCCTCTCGGGGACACCCGCGTGTTGGGGAAAATGCTAAATAAATGACGGACAGTGAGATTAATATGATTATACGTTAGGCGAGGTTCATGAGTGAGAGCAAGTCGCTTTACGTGCGAATCCTTGCTCCATCAATCCCCTCTTTGATGATATTTACTATCATCACTACATTAAGGAAACAGGTGCCAACTTTCATTCTTCCATATCTTTCATCTCAATCTCGACAAATTTATTGTTGAGTTTTCTTTCGGCTTCTCTATGAGAGTGGTGATTCTTTACCTTCTTGTAGATTTGATTCCTCAATTCTTCTAATTCTAACTCATCAATATTTCTTTTCACTCCTCTCTTATTCACTGTATACTTTCTGCATTTTTGACATTTACAGCAGATGAATATGATCAGTACAACCACACCTATTCCAAATATTGGCATCAGTATTTTCCACAGAAGATTTCTACCTAAGTTAGAAAACCAACTACCTATTGAGGAGAGACCTCCAGTCAGTCTCGTCCAGGCACTGTCAACCTCCAATGGTTTGAGCTCTTTTTCCAAATTAGTTATATTTCTTACATATCTTTTAAGTTCGATACTTTTGTCAGGTATATAGGTGCAACAATGTTGCGCCTTCAGCATTCTACAGACTCCGCCCTCTTTTGCCAATAAGGTATCAAGAGCAAGGCGATTCTGCAAAACCATTGATCTGACCGCAACCATCTCAGTATTGACCAGCAGGAATCCAGCAGCAGTGTCAGTAGATAACCGATCCACTACTGTAGACAATCTGCAGATTCTGTGTGTATTCAGAACTACCCCCATTCCAGGTATCAGTGCACTAAAAATATCACCTATGATTTCTCCTACACTCTCACGTTTACTACGCACTAAGCCATTAGTGTCTTCATCATTGCTTCCAGCAGCATTATTCACATGGTATATTTTCGGGAAAACAATGCCAAAGTAGCAGCTTCCATACCAGTGATCCGGTAATTTAAAATAAGCCTTGTTCCCACATATATAATATATTCCGGGAAACACAGGTTCTGACCCATTTTTGAAACCCCAACCTCCAATTACCTTATAATTATGTTCACACTCGCTGGAACCAATGAATACATTGTTATAATATTCTGTCCTTTCTCTATGGAGACAAAGTTTTCCTTTCCATTCAAAATCCAGTAACAAAGCAGGATTAGCTTCGCCTTGCGAGGTGTTATCCATATGTTCTGCCCACCTAGGGACTCTATCCTTTTCGTCATTTGCCTTTTTCTGAAACTTTTCTCTCCTTCTGTCTGCCATTTTTATAAACATCTTTTCCTGCTCTTGCAAGGAACAGGTCAGATTAGCCTGTCGTGCTTCATTTAAGTCTATGTCACCTATAGTCAGGAAATATTCTCCCATATACCGGGTTACCTCGCTTCTAATATGTACAAGGTTCAGGTGTCCCCTAATAGGGAGTTCGGAAAAGACTACATCAGCATTTGAATAGTAGTACTGTAAAGTGCTTCTATAAAACAAGCTTGCCAATATACTACAGGAGATTCCGTAGGTTAGGGGTAAGTGGTGATATGTCACACCTTCAGCTACAGAAGTGGGTAGCTTCATGCAGACATAACAATCTTCTATTTCCATAGCTTCTACATAATGCACTAACAAGTTAGCGAAAACATTTAAATGCGTCCTGTTTTTCATCTTGTGAAAATGCAGTCCACCCTCATCTGATGCTTCTAAATTTGGTCGTGTGTGTTTCAAACTAACTGAGTTGTCACGTCGTTCTAAGCTTCGTGGTGTTTCTGCAGTCTGTACAACGTCTGTGTCTAATATTTCAGGTTCAGTAGGGGACAAGTTAGGATCTTTACTTATCATAAAAGGAATAAAAACTGTTAGTCCTATCCACATCACTATTAACATAGCTACACTACATAAGCATATCTTACAGCAAATTTTACAACACCCAAATCTGAACCTTCCGGCTACGCTTGAATCAGACATTTTAGCTTACAGGTGGCTTTTGCAACCCCTCTTTGTCTCCTTTCACCAAGGCTTCACTCCGTTTGGTCTCAAGGAGGGTCTTCGTCAGAGCTCCGATCAGTAACGGACTCTTCGTCACTTTTGCCACTGCAATTGGGCTCGTCAATTTCTTCCAGCACCAGGTATGTCCATTCGGGGCTCCGATACAGTCTATTCTGTTTCTTCACTCTGTCGCTCTTTCTCAGAGACTTGCCTCGGACTGCTTTTCTTTCACTTTCAGCCCTCTTACGGTCTTTCAGTTTTTCCTCGACTGTTTTTATTCGGAGTCTTAGCCTTTTGACGTACCTGGGTGTACTTTTGCTTCTGTGACTTTCAGTGGTCGAGGACACTTGGCCTTCCTCGTGCACTCTTTTTATTTTTTCTTTGGGTTTGACAGAGTCTATTTCCCTTCCTGTCTGACTAGTTCCAGGTCTTTCATCTATTTCTTCTGCCTGGTCCTCAAACTGGCCCTGTTCAGGTTCGCTTTGTAGGTTTTCTTTGCTTTCAGGTGAACTGGATTCTGATCCCTGAACACGTTCATCTATTTCTATCTGCTCTGGTTCATGCACTTCGTTCTCCTCATCTTCTTCCGCATGAACTTCAACTTTGACCACTATCTGTCCCTTTCCAGACTCCGGAGTCCCAGGAGGAGTGTCGACGTCTTGATCTGTCCGTACTTGGCCTATTTCCTGATCAGGTGTGAGAGTCTCGTTGACCTGACCTTCGTCCTCTAGTTCTGTCTCACCTGGACTATCCCACTCACTGTCTAGGTAGGAATATTTCCTGGTTCGTATTGGATCATGAACCTGGTCGTCGGCAGGGTACCAATCAACGTCTCGACTTGTGCTCGGCAGTTCGATGTCAGCGAGATCCGGACTCTCTTCGGGAGTCTCCTCAGCGGTGCTGCCTTCAGCTTCAGTCGCGTTTTCTCCGGTTACCCGCTTTGTGTGGCTGGCATGGATCCACTTCTGTACACCAGCACACTTTACAGCAGTAGTGGTGACAAGGATCACTTGTCTTGGCTTTCCCCACTTTGGTCCAAGGCAACTCTTCCGGGTATGTTTCTTTAACACCACCCAATCACCTGGTTGTAGCTTATGTGCTGGAGTCTTGGGCCAGTCGTCAGCTGTCTCTCCAATCTGGTGGGAGATAGAACGCACTTGGTCACCCAGTTGCTTGCAGTATTCTAGCACCAAATCATCAGTAATGCTTAGCAGTTTGTGTCCAGGTACCCATGCTTGTCGCATCACTCTCCCCATTAGTACTTCATGGGGGCTCAGGCCTGTTTTTCGATTTGGAATACTTCTCAGACTCATCAGCACAAGGGGCAAAGCTTCTGTCCAGTTCATTTTGGAGGAATCACACATCTTCGCCAATCTGGACTTGATCGTGCCATTTATCTGTTCAACCACCCCAGACGCCTCGGGATGGTAGGCACAGTGCAGTCTTTGCTTCATTTTAAAGGCCTTACAGAGCTCTTCTAGGACATCGTTGGCAAAATGCCCACCTTGGTCTGTTTCAATCGTCTCAGGAATTCCATACCTAGGTATCAACTCCCTGAGCAATAATTTGGCTACAGTCAAGGCATCATTTTTCTTTGCTGGGTAAGCCTCCACCCACCGGGAAAACAGGCACACTATAACCAGGACATACCTATATCCCTTGCATCTGGGCATTGTTATAAAGTCCGCCTGCATCCTGACAAAGGGACCTACTGCCTTTCCGATGGTACTTTGTTCTACTACAGTCTTCTTTCCTGCATTGAATTGCTGACACACTAGGCACCTCTGGCAAAACCTTTCCGCTTGGTTCCTGAACTTTGAATTGTAGAACACCTTGTCAAACACACGACACATGGCGTCCCTTCCCATATGTGTTGGTTCATGTATCATCCTGACCATGGGATCTATCAGGCTGTCGGGCAGCACAGGCACTCCAGTTGGGTTTACCACCACACCGTCATTTCTCACTTTACATCCATTCTCACTCCATCTACCTTTTTCTTCCCTGTCTGTTGATTGTTGTATGTCTTTTAATCTATCCCACGTTGACACATTATCAAACAACATCAGTTGGCAGCTGTGTCCACCCCATAACCCAATTTGGAGGGACATTTGGTGTCGGGCACAAACCTGTGCGATTTGGTCAGCGTATCTGTTCCCGGCTGTCACATCATCATTTCCGGATCTGTGAGCCGCACACTTGACCACAGCCAATTCTTTGGGCAATTGAATAGCTTCCAGTAATTCTTGTACCACCTTTCCGTTTCTGATAGGGGTACCTGAGGAAGTCATGAATTCTATTTGTAACCATAGTTGGCCGAAGTCATGAACAACCCCGTAACAGTACTGACTGTCGGTATAAACAGTTATTCTTTTGTTTTTACCCCTCCTACAGGCTCTTGTCAATGCGATGAGCTCTGCTACCTGTGCAGATTTCACCTCGCATAGATAAGAGGCTTCTATGGTGTTTGTCAATGTGACTACAGCATAGGCAGCACACAGACCTCCACTCTCATGTCTTAAACATGAGCCGTCCACAAAGATTGTAAGATCCCCATCAAGCAATGCTACTTCTCGGATGTCAGGACGGGGCTTAGTGTTGAATTCTGTTAGATCAATGCAGTTATGTTCCATTTCATCCTCGTCGTCTACATCCAGAGGAACAGGTAACAGAGTTGCAGGGTTTAAGACATTGCACCGAGAAATTGTTACATTCTCAGCACCAATCAAAATTCTCTCATACTTAGTCAGCCGACTAGGTGTGAGATACTGGGTCTTGGTTCTTGTCAGTAGAATTACAACAGAATGTGGAACATATACAGTGACAGGATGTCCCATGACAATATTCTCACTCTGTTCCAGACTGACGCAAGTAGCAGCTACTGCTTTCAGGCATCCGGGCAATCCAGCAGCCACCGGATCTAGAGTGGCCGAGAAATAGGCCACGGGACGCCTGACCAGTCCATGCTCCTGGGTCAGGACTGAGAGCGCACAATTTTCTCTGGTGTCACAGAACAGTTCAAAGCGCTTGGAATAGTCAGGCATACCCAAGGCAGGAGCGGTACATAGACAATTTCGCAATGTTACCCAAGCGGACATGCTTTCACTGTCCCAAC
Source organism: Lissotriton vulgaris (assembly GCF_964263255.1). NCBI lineage: Eukaryota > Metazoa > Chordata > Amphibia > Caudata > Salamandridae > Lissotriton > Lissotriton vulgaris. The sequence goes on along the minus strand of NW_028246540.1, from coordinate 312,996 downwards.
TGACTGGGTCTTCTACTCCTTTCTTGGTCATTTTTATCAAAGGTTTGGCTAGAGTTGCGAATCCCACAATCCACTGCCTGCAGTATCCCACAACTCCTAAAAACATTCTCACCTCTTTCTGAGTTCGGGGTAGGTCCATTGCTTTAATTATCTTGATCCTTTCTGTGGTGACTTTTCGGATCCCTTTCTCTATCTGGTGCCCCAGATATTTTACTGAGTTTTTACAGAACTGTAATTTGTCAGGGGATACTTTATGTCCTCCCTTTCCTAGGTGATTCAGCAAGGCGATGGTGTCGGTGACACAGTCAGTTTGAGTTTTAGATGCCACTAAAAGGTCATCTATGTACTGTACCAAAACGGACTCTCCGGGCAATATTAGGGACTCAAGGCATTTCTTTAGGATCTGGTTGAAAATCGATGGACTTTCAGTGTACCCTTGAGGGACACGATTCCAGACATAGATATGGCTGTCAAATTCAAAACTAAAAAGGAAATTGCTTTCTGGATGCAATGGGATGGAAAAGAATGCGTGGCACAAGTCAATGACAGTGAACCATTCCGCATTCCAAGGAATCTGATATAAGATCACTGTAGGGTTGGGCACGATGGGACAGCAAGGTACAACAATTTGGTTTACCTTGCGCAGGTCCTGCACTACTCGGTACTTTCCACTAGGCTTTTTAATCCCAATAATTGGTGAGTTGCAGGGACTGCTCATTACTTCTTGTATGATGTCTGCTTCGAGCAATCTGTTAATTTCAACTGCGACTCCTGCTTTCACTTCTGCACTCATTTTGTACTGTCTTGTTCTGGGGTATACAGCATTTGTTTTTATCGCTATTTTGACTGGGTCCACATTTGCCATTAAGCCCACATCTTTTCCCGTGAAATCCCATACTTCAGGTACCACTCTTAACTGGAGCTCTTCAGGTAAGTCTTCAACGGACAAGGGTCTAATATCAGAGTCGGGTCTCACTAACATCAGTTTATACAAGCCATCTTCATCGGGGGTCTGAATTTCGACACCTTTTGGTGTGCAAAAGATGGTGCAGTTCATTTTGCACAACAAATCACGTCCTAGCAGGTTCACAGGACTGGAATCACAGACCACAAATCTGTGCATTTCTTTAAAATTTCCTATGGAGATTTCCATAGGTTCAGTCACTGGAGTACTTATTATTTGATTGGAGACACCCACTACTTGGATTGCTTCTCCCGAGAGGGGTAGGTTAGGAACATCCACTGTTCTCACAGTGGACCGGGTAGCACCAGTGTCCAACAGAAAGGTGACGTCTTTTCCTTCAATGTATGGTCCAGTCTGGTCTACCGGTAAGGAGGCGCCAAGTACGCACTCCTTGTCCTCTCCTCTCAGGCCCCGTCAATCTTGTTCATCATAGAGGAACGTATCGTTCAACAAGTACCGCGGAATTGCTGCATTTCTCTCATTCTCTCCTTCCCATATTTCCGCCCTTTCATTCTGCTGGCCCTGATTCTTATAATTCTGTCTAGGAGCGCGTGGTACTGGAGGTAGCTTTACCTGTTGCTGGTTCCTTTTCGTCCCCTCTTTCTGCACCTGTGGATTTAAACCATTTATAGGGGCATTACCGGCCTGTAGGTGTGGACACTCGTCTCTCCAATACCCTATCTGGCCACACCCGTGGCAGAGGAATTTCTTCATAGCCTCTTCCCGACTCATTTTTACCCGGGGCTTCCCACCTCCCCCCGCGTTCGTATTCTGGGCATTATTATTAGAATTCAATTTACTTAACTGCTTTTCTTGCTGTTCAGCCAATTTCACTTGTGCCCACATCACTTTCTCCTTGAGGGCTTTCTTTTTATTCTCTATTTCATCTTCACAGTACTTGGCGTATTTTAGAACATCATCTATGGGCTTTCCCTGCCAACTGATTTTATTGTCTCGAATCCATTGTGATATTTCAGGCCTTAATCCTAGCACGAATCTGTAACTGAAATGGGTCATGTCTTTCATGTCCACATTATCGATCCCACTGTAAGTTTTGAACACTTGTAGCAACCTTTCATAAAAGGAGTGGACAGTTTTGTCGCGCTCTTGGGTAGTTCTATCTATCCGGGTCCAATCTGTTTCTTTTGCGGGCACCTTTTTCTTGAGGTATTGTATGACTTGATCATACTTCCTCATTACTTCGGGTGAGGGAGCTCCGGTTATGTCGTCCCTTGCATATTCCTCACTGGGCCAATCAATTTCAATTTTACACTCGGTCCATAAGTCTACAGGCACCACAATGTCGAAAAACCCATCCAGGTCTTTTAAAAGGCATTTCTGAACCTTTATGAAGCGTTCGACCTGTCTGTACCAATCAACAGGTTTCTCCCGTAATTTTGGGAAGTCATTAGTAAATGACACAATATCCTGTCGGGACCAAGGGACATGGACATATTTTCCCCCCGGGACCTCTCTCATGGGACACAATTTTTCTGCGGGAGTTACTTCTTTCAGTACATATTCTGAAGCTTGGGATTTTGCTCTGCTGTCTTCCTTTTTCTTTGCCCACCGGGTTCTCCATTTCCCTACATCCCCCCATTTCTGTAAGAGTTTTAATAATTCTTTTATCTGGATCTGTTTTCCTACCACATTCAAGCTCTCTAAGTCTTTGTCCGAAAAATCTACTCTGTAGGGTTTCTGAAGGATTTTGGAGCGACTGACATCTATTCCCATTTCTGTGGCTGTGTCCATCAGTCTCTCATGGAGCAATCTAGCGTTCCGGGTAAGGTTTTTACTGATGAACAGTAACTCTTCTTCGCTGAAGGAGTTTAAACGGTCTAATCCTACATTTCCAGCCATCATTTCTTCTATTTCTATTCTTAGTTTATAGATCTCTAATGGTTTGGGTTGGGGAGTGGTCTCTTTCTCCAACTCTTTGGTCCATCTGTCCAATTCTTCGGGAGATACTACTGTGACACTCCTAACCCCTGATGTGCTTTCAATCTGCACTTCTTTTGCCCTACTCTGACTCCTTGGACCTGGCATGCTTGCTCTAGATTCCCTAATGGGCATATCCATCAGGACCACTGACTCGCACTCACTTTCCTGATCGTCATCTATGAGCACTTCTTTTCTCGGGAGTGGAATGCTAGGAGTTGGCATGTTTGGGGTCATGACGGGAGGACGAGGACTGGCCATTCTATCCCCGTAAAGAGGAATAGCAGGCCCAATAGTTACTGGGATGGTCAGGGAATCTGGATGGGGATGTATCTGGGCTATGGTCCGAACCAAATCCTCTCGCTGTCTAGCTAGAGCTTCCTTCTCTCGCTCCCGTAAAGCCTTTTCTGTAGAATTATCATGCAACACTTGCGGTACCAAGGGAGGGTAAATACTTGGGGCAGTTGGAGTAACCAACCGAGGTGGATCTTCTCCAAACGGGCGGTAATTTGGGACCGTGGAGCTAGGTTTACAAAACCCATCTCCCTCGCTGGTCTTACTATCCGTTCCTGTTCCATCTGTCTCACTATCCCTCTGACATCTCGGGTATCTGGAAAACGGGTTTGGTGAACTCAGAGGCTCTGACTCTGCAACATAGGGAGGGGGGTTCTTCATCAATAAATCCTCTAGGTGCTCATCTTCCGAGTCCCCCCCAGCCATCAAGTGATGAGTCTTCTCTTTGCACTTCCCTTTCTTTTGTTCTAATACCCCCATCATTGGAAACAACCCCTCCACCATCATGCTTTGTCTCCAAGGTTTCATTTTCTGCTCTTTGGTTTCTCTATGGACCCTCGGATACCATTTGCTCACTCCCTTGTCCATCCGGGGTCTATCTCTCTCCAAAGCCTCAATCTCCCATTCTTCTAGGGCCTCGTACTGGGTTAATCTGGGTCTGGGATGTAATTCATTCATGCGGGTCCTTAAGTTAAACAGGATTCTGCCATTAAACGTACCATCAATAGGAAATGCTAGGACTCCGTCATCTGCAGTATACTTTGCCCAATTCTCTAGCCATACACAGGTATGATACCCTTTTTCAAACATCATGAAGGAAGCAGGAGTATTCGGTGGAGGAATGATCACACCCTCCCTCGTTCTAATGGGCTTGTCTGTTTTAAAAAAATTCTTTACCTTGTCGGCAAATGACATTTTTCTTTTTATTCCATACATCATGTGCGGTCTACCTCGTATAATCTGTTCCTTATAGAAGCCTGAGTTTTGTGGATTAGGTAAGAACTCAGGATACCACATAGGCCTTTCCAGGCTCGCTTCTAACTCGGCCTGATTAATTTTGTTTACTTTTGTACTTCCAATGCTAGCGCGACTCTTATTTTGTAGAAACCAATCAACACTGCGAATACAAAAATCCTTATCCAATGGGTGCGCGACCTTTCGCGAGACCAGGTCTCACGCTCCGGCACTCACCCCTCCCTTACAAATTCAGCTTCACTACACACCAGCTGTCCTGACCAATACCAGCGCGGCACGGAGTGACGTCAGAGCAGTCTTCCGACCGACTCCCTCCTTCACAAGGTAACGGAAACTTTTAACTTTTCCTAAAGTGCGAGTGCAAATCTTAGTTACTAACACACAACGTTTGCCACTGTGTCTGAGCGTTCTAAATAGATAGAAACATTTTCTTTCACTACAAGTAAACCACTTCTGTCTACTTTTCATTCACTCCGGATAGACTTCTTTGCCTAACCTCTCACACGAGCGATATAGAACCTGTTATTCTTCTGACTCATCCACTTCTGTCTGGGATATGTACTGAGCCAGGATTTCACCAGCGGACTATTTTACTTACCAGTCAAGCCTCGGAGACCCTATTACTCCTCCCACATGTGACCCTTACTAGGTGATATCACAAGGGAAGTTTTATACAAAGGACTCGTGGCTATCAATTATACAGATGCAAAAAGATCCTAATTAGTGCTTCCAGGTATTCCTAACCCTGCACTAATGACTCTAGACAAGTGACCTTTCCAGCTAACCGGATTCTACTCACCATTAGCTATATACTTCCCCGGGATTCGGACTACACTGAACGCTTACAAACAGTTCTTTGTTAATACGACATATAACACTTATAGCAGCAATGCAAAAATCATATACCTTTACATAAAGAAACCTTTAAAACATGGCAAAATATTTAAATCAATGCAATAGGAAAATCAGCAGCACATTCCAATTCCAAAAATTCTTTATTTCGGCCACATGGGCCATAAAAGATGCAATAAAAATACAATACATATATTACACAATAAAATGCAGTATAAATAATACACATTATTTATATATAAAAAGTCTGGAGGGACTGCATGGGAGAGGAGTGCACAGTTGTACCAGTTCAGGGGGACATTTTCTTCCTTATTATCCAAGCTGCCATTAGGAATTTTGAAACAGCAAAGACAATATGTCCCAGGGTATTAGTTTTCATGACCCTGTAGGCTTGTTGATACTCCCGAAAACCCAGGTTTCGGCACATCGGTGCTATCCAGCGCTTCCTGGGACTCTGGTACGCGTGGCAAACAAACATTATGTGCAAATCATCTTCATCCTTTGTTTTACAGCAAGGACAGAGTTTGTCACCCCCTATGGTCCATTTATGGGTGAATACTTTAGTGGGGAGTGTGCCATGCCTCCATTGCAGAAACAGTTTCCTCGCCAAAAGAGGAAAGATAAAATCCATAAAAGGTTCAAAAAGGTAAGAATTTTTGGACTCGATAAAACGTCCCGTCAAGGTGCCGCTGGTATGGGCATTATCCATGTCAGCCAAATTTTTATTTCTGTAGAGCTGGGCAAGAGTTTTACGCGTGATCCTTTGGCAACCCTGAGCTGGATCATCCCAAAGGTCTGGCAAGTTCAAACTGAGCAATTCTGATTTAATATAGGCCAGCCAGGGGATATTGTTACTACCATTCAGCCTCAGTACATGGGTAAGGTCCTGCCTGTAATGATGCAGTTCCTCGGTAGACCCTATCCGGTGCCAAAACTTCACAGGTTTCGATAGGAGATTTTCAGCAATGGAGTGTATCCCCAAATCCAATCTTAGGGGGAGGAGTGGCGTACCTTGCGGGAGAGCAAGTAGCCGTCTCAGAAAACTATTTTCCACCGCTGCCAATGCCTTCCCTGCTTTGTGACCCCACAACTCACTGCCATACATGGCTGCTGCCTTCGCTTGGGATCTGTATGTTTCAAGAGCCGGGCTTACAGGCTTAAAGGTGGACTTGTTTACCACCTTCAGGAGTGCGCCTGCTAGCTGGGATAGTTTCAGCCTTGATCTCGCTATCTGGCAGTCCCAAGCTAAGTTTTCTTGTAGCGTTACCCCCAGATATATAAAGGTCAAGACCCTCTCAAGACTAACTTCCCCCAGTTTTGGGTTGGGTCTGGTCCTGGCAGGGGGATTGAAGATCATAAACTTGGTTTTATCTGTATTGACCTCCAACCCATGTTGACGGCAGAAAAGGCCAAAACCATTCACAACCCTCTGGATCCCCATGGGGGATTTGGAAAGCAAGAGGGTATCGTCAGCAAACATGATTGCCGGAACCCTCCTGCCTGCCAAAACCGGGGCATCATTGTCCTCAACAGTGTCAAGATGTTGAATGACACTGTTGATGAAAAGACAGAACAGGGTCGGCGCCAAGACACAGCCCTGTCTGACTCCTCGTCGGACCGGGAATTTGCCCGAGAGCTTACCATCCCTCCCACACCTCACTTGTGCATAGTTGTTATCGTGCAGCCTGATGATAATGCTAAGGAGGTGGGGGGGCACTCCTAGCTTCTGCAGAACCTCCCAAAGTTTCCCTCTGGGGACTAGGTCAAAGGCTGACCTCAGATCCACGAAGACCATGTACAGTCTTCCTCCCTCTATAGTTACAGTCTTCCAATATAGGAGAAGAAGGCGGAAGATCTGGTCCATGGTCGACGTGTTCTTTCTGAAGCCAGCCTGGAGGGGGCTCATGATGTCATTGTCCTCCACCCAGTCCAGGAGGTGATTAAGGATGAGGCGCGCAAAGAGCTTTTGGGGTACATCTATTAGGCTAATAGGCCTGTAGTTGGCGGGGAGCAGAGTGGATCCCTTCTTATGGATCGGAACAATCTCTGCCCCCAGCCACGACCCAGGGATTGACATACCTCCTAGGATGGCATTGAAAAGAATAAGGAGGTATGGGCCCCAGATGTCCATGTGATGCCTAAACAGATCCCCAGGTAGCCTATCCAGACCTGGCGCCTTCCCCGATGATAGGTGCTTGAGGGCTGCCTCCACTTCCCCCAGGGATAGTTCCATTTCACAATCCTGTGTGCCACAGGGCGCAAACAGGGCTGTGTCAGGGCAGGGGTTAGTGTCTTGATAGAGCTCCCCAAAATGGGCCTCCCAAACCTCGGGGGCAATATTGGGTTCCACTGCTTTTTTGAGTTCCCCTATGCCATTATTTACAAGGGTCCAGAATTTGCGGGAATCCCTGACTTTTAGGGCATCATGAAGCTCATGCCAGTGATTCCAGTCCCACTCGGTCCTGGCAGTCGCTAACACAGCTTTATAGTATTTCCTAAGGTCACGTACCTTGGCCTTATTTGTCCCCTCTTTTATTGCAGCAATGAGCTCAGTCTTTGCTGCCCTACAAGAGGAGGTATACCAGGTGGGAACATGGGTCTTTTTCTTTCTATTGGGCACCACCGGGTAAAATACCTCAGCCAAGTCTCTTACGAGATCCTGATGGATATCACCCAGTTTCTCATTGTATTCCGGGGATCTTGGTACGTTTAGAAGTGCATCCACCTCCATGAACCTTGGGAGTGCCAACTCGTATAGCTTGCTAATGGTCTCTTCTGAGCTCACAAGCTTTCCCCACTTGACCCTGCGCCTATTGGTTGTAAGGACCAATTCCCCCGTGTCTCCCCCTGGGTTTTCTGCCACTTTGCCCGCTAAATGGATGGGCCACTGGATATTTAAACAAAGGGCATTATGGTCGCTATCTGACCTGTTTATTACCCTAAAGTCGAGGACTTTGGGCCAGAGTGTAATGTCTAACATGATGTAATCTAGCCTCGACTCGTGACCCCTCCTATTGAAGGTACACACTGAGGGAGTGTCGGAAGGGGTGCGACCATTACAAGCCCTCAGTGCGTAGTTCAGGGTTAGGGCCATAAGTTGTATTGCAAGGGGGGACCATGCTTTGGGATGGGGGGAAGACGAGGGTGGGACCCCCCAATAATCATCCTCGGCAGTGAGGGCACCCTCCGACATGCCCTCCAAAGGTTCAAAGTGGCAGTTGAAGTCTCCTCCAAGCACCACCCTGAGATCTCCCGGGATTTGCCCCAGGAAGGAGGACAGGTCGTTTAGGGTTGGAGATTCGTTTGGTGCGGCAACCGGTCGCGAGTAGACGTTCACAATGGCCCATGATGGTTTACCAGGCCATGTGAGCCGAACACACTGGATGTCCTGCGAGAACGTGTGCACCTGTTCCGCCTGGCACCCAGCGTGGCTCGCGATCCAGATTGCCAGACCACCTGACGGCCTCCCCCTCCCACCCCATTTGGCAGGGATTTCAAATACTTCAAACCCGCTCCTAGTTGCGGTGTCCCTCGCCCACGTTTCCTGGAGAAGGAGGATGTCGCTACTGCCCACTAAATGGTCCCACTCCGGTGTGCCTTCCTTATTTGCAATGCCCGCTACATTCCATGAAACAATTCTCAAGCCCTGATCTATTGGTAAGGGGCCTTGACCTACAGTAAGGGGTTGACCTGGGACTGTGGGTGGCTGAATTCCTGGCAGAGCAGTCGTACACTCCGTGATGGCGGATGGACCAGCCAACTCCGCCCCCCGAGTTGGAGGATACAGTCAGTCCCGATGTTGTGATAAGACCCCTGTAAGCCCAGACTGTCACCACTGCTAAGTGGTCGACCTTTGGCGTTATCCTGCAGACCGTGTTCAGTCGCAGGGGCTGCAGCCATTCCCACCCGATTTTGCACCTCAGCTTTAGCATTATCCTGCAGGCCCGTTTCAGTTACAGGGACTATAGTCTCTCCCACCCGACTTTGAGCGTCATCCACCCTCTTCCCAGGGCTGGGAGAGGTCTCCCTGGTTTGTGGTCAGTCGACCTGGTCTAAGCAGGAAAATCTATTATGGTGTATAAAGTTTGCCTGGGCATGTGGTGGATGGTGCCTTGGTCTATAGCGTGAGCCATCCACGGCAAAACCTACTCTAGTCCACCCCTTCTCCCCCCCTGCCTCACTGTTGCTTACATTTGGGTAAAAGAATGAGAGGGGGACAAGTTCAATATTGGACTTGTCAGGCCTTACAAGCCAGTTGGAAATGTAGTTAGCTACATGGGGGCTTTTAAAGCTTATGATAATGCAGTCCCCTGCCCTATTCTTTGGGGTGTGACCAATCCAAGGGATCCTCCTGACCATCAGGACCTCACCTTTCAGGTTGGGAGGCAGCGGCCTATTGATACTAAGCCAGCTTATCACCTTATTACGTAACGAGTCTTGGGGCTCCCTCATGTCACCAGTTAACTCAGGTACTCCCACCATGATTACCGTGTATGGGACTGCTTCTGGGGGCAGATTCACCACCCTGCGCCTGTCAAAATGTGGAGCGGGACCATCAGTGGGGCCATTAGTAGGGTTCGCTACTCCCCCTATCTGTGGCACAGGAAATTGCTTTGATCTCCTTGGGGCCGGGACAGGGGGCCTAGGTGCCGGAGGTAACAGAGGGTGCGTCTGGGGAACAAGCGCACCGTCTGTACCTGACAGCACCCTATTGGTGCCCTGAGACGGTGCAGCGGGCAGCAGACTATTCCCCGAGGAAGCCCGGGGGACTGGAGGGGCATTTGTCACATTTGTGGCTGACCCAGGGCTTTTCCTTAGGTGACCACTTTCCAGTGCCTTCAGTCTGGACTCTATGGCGTCCAGTTTAGCTGCAATGGGGTTTAGCAAATTCTTCATGATGTCTGTAAGTGATTTGACTAATGAATCAGTGCTAGTGGAAGATACCCCACCGAAAACAAAAGGGCCCGGGTGCAGGGATAGGGGGGCGGGAGCTGGAGAGCCCATGTGATTCGACCTGGACCTTGATAAATTGAGATCAGGAGAGGCAGAAATGTCTATACTGTCAGTCTGATTTGGCTCTATTGTATCGACTTTGGCCCTCTTTGCCTTCTTTGCTTTCCTGGACCTTTTCCTTTTGGGAGGCTGTTCCACTCTACTGCCTACAAAATCTGTAAGCAGGTCGACCTGGCCTGCATCTTGCAAGACTGATCCCCTACTTTCCGGAATGGCAGGATGGTCAGAGATCCCAGATAGCCGGGAGGAGTTCCTGTCCCTCTGCGTCAGGGGAGTCCTTAACTGCTGGAGGACCGACTCGATCGTCTGATCAATACTGTCCATTAGTGACATATGGGTAACATCCAGTGGGATCGGTGTACTAGCGTCTGTGGAAAGAGTATCCCCCTGGTCCAAAAACACACTTTCCGGACCCATCTCAAGGAGCGCCTCTGGGATTGACGAGCATTTGCTAGCTAAGTTACTCGCCTTAGGGAAAAAGTTTTCCAGAGTACTTGTACCTTGTTGGGCGGACTTGCTTCGTGAGGTTCTGGTCGCCATTGTGGAGTTTGTGGGGGTAGATACAGGGCCGAGAGCGTCAGAGGGGTGGCCCGGTCCAGTCTCTGCCGGCCTCTAACGGCCTAGAACGGCCCGCTCTTTGCCCGGTCTTCGCCCCGGTGATCGCCCCGCGCGCGTCCCGCGGTACGCGTGTGCGGGTTCTCCTAAGTATGACAAGGGGGCGTGGCACTGGGAGGGGGCGCGGCGCGGCGGGAAGAGGAACCAGCTGGTGATGGCAAATGGGCTGCTGGTCCTCGCAGTCCCGCTCGCCTGCGCCTCTCACCTCCGCTGCGGCCGGACTTTAGGGACAGCTTCTTGCTCCCAAAACGAGCGTCAGCTCCCAACCACTCCTGTGGCGAGCAAAAGCACAAGAGACTCCTTGGATCCTCAGCACGAGCGGCACCCGCGAAGCGGGGGCCGCGAGGATTAAAGTACTCCCCAGGCAGGGGGGCGTGGCACTGGGAGGGGGCGCGGCGCGGCGGGAAGAGGAACCAGCTGGTGATGGCAAATGGGCTGCTGGTCCTCGCAGTCCCGCTCGCCTGCGCCTCTCACCTCCGCTGCGGCCGGACTTTAGGGACAGCTTCTTGCTCCCAAAACGAGCGTCAGCTCCCAACCACTCCTGTGGCGAGCAAAAGCACAAGAGACTCCTTGGATCCTCAGCACGAGCGGCACCCGCGAAGCGGGGGCCGCGAGGATTAAAGTACTCCCCAGGCAGGGGGGCGTGGCACTGGGAGGGGGCGCGGCGCGGCGGGAAGAGGAACCAGCTGGTGATGGCAAATGGGCTGCTGGTCCTCGCAGTCCCGCTCGCCTGCGCCTCTCACCTCCGCTGCGGCCGGACTTTAGGGACAGCTTCTTGCTCCCAAAACGAGCGTCAGCTCCCAACCACTCCTGTGGCGAGCAAAAGCACAAGAGACTCCTTGGATCCTCAGCACGAGCGGCACCCGCGAAGCGGGGGCCGCGAGGATTAAAGTACTCCCCAGGCAGGGGGGCGTGGCACTGGGAGGGGGCGCGGCGGGAAGAGGAACCAGCTGGTGATGGCAAATGGGCTGCTGGTCCTCGCAGTCCCGCTCGCCTACGCCTCTCACCTCCGCTGCGGCCGGACTTTAGGGACAGCTTCTTGCTCCCAAAACGAGCGTCAGCTCCCAACCACTGCTGTGGCGAGCAAAAGCACAAGAGACTCCTTGGATCCTCAGCACGAGCGGCACCCGCGAAGCGGGGGCCGCGAGGATTAAAGTACTCCCCAGGCAGGGGGGCGTGGCACTGGGAGGGGGCGCGGCGCGGCGGGAAGAGGAACCAGCTGGTGATGGCAAATGGGCTGCTGGTCCTCGCAGTCCCGCTCGCCTGCGCCTCTCACCTCCGCTGCGGCCGGACTTTAGGGACAGCTTCTTGCTCCCAAAACGAGCGTCAGCTCCCAACCACTCCTGTGGCGAGCAAAAGCACAAGAGACTCCTTGGATCCTCAGCACGAGCGGCATATTTAAATCAATGCAATAGGAAAATCAGCAGCACATTTTATTTTCACGGTTTGTTTATCAACTATCCTGTCTACCTATCTTAACTAGTCCTAACCATAGCTCTGCTACGAGAAAATTAATGATAGAGCGCGCAGGTCACCCGGGTCACAAGTTTACCAATTTTCCCCACGCACTGGGCCCTGGCGTGAGTATGAGGACTGAGTTTGCGTGAACCGGGTGATTTCTTGCACGCCACTATGAGTAATTCGGGGGGTGACTTCACACCTTTGCTGATCATGTACCTGACTTACCACAGGCACATTACTCCTGACGGACCAGGAGCTAGCAGGGAATAGGTGACAGGGTTCCTAGGGAAAATACACTTTATAAACCAAAATACATTTGTCCACACTATATACTGTGAAATGACCACAGACACCTGATGAGTTTTAAAGGTTTATCAAAAAGATTTCAGTATGAATATGCCAAGATGATAAGCCAAATACACAATAACACATCAAGTGTTAAAATTAATGCCACAAGATAACTATGGATTAGGGCAAGTACCATTAGAAAAATTGAGAACACTGAAAGGTAATGGGCTATTCACCCTAAACTTAAACTAGGGCAAGGGACATGAAACAGGAACTAATATGAGTACTTAACTAAGCTAGTTGTTCTATTCTTACTAAAATTCACTGCAATCATGCTAAGGGAGAGGGAAGAAATGGAACACACTGATATAATACGACAATTTGATGGTACCCTACAGGAAGGGAGAGAAGTGGAGCAATTCTAAATAAACAATTGCATATATTACGCATTCAAAGGCGATAGAGCAATATCACTGGCAAGAGTGCTTTATTAAGATGAGGAGAGAGAGAGAGAGAGTAAGAAGATGTAAACCCACAGATTATAATTACCTAGATAGGAATGAGGACTAACCCTGGCCACGGGTCAGTACGGGAGGACGGGGACAACGACCCTCAAGAAATGGAATACCAGAATGCGAGCAGGTACAGCTCACGGACAGTCAGGACAGGATACCCCTCAGGTTTGGGTCAGGGCTGGGCTCACCAAGGTACGACCAACACCCACAGCTTCGGATGCAACGCCTGCGTTACCCCTCTCTGCAAGTAATTCGCCAGTAACCCCGATTGGGTTTTTCGAATTTCCCCAGCAAAGTGCTTCGCTAGCACTTAGGACTATTTTCCACCCCTAGGGACTTGTGGAAAAGTATGGACAGAGTGCTCCGCAGCACTCTAGATTGAGCACCTATAGAGTTCGTAGGGTCAGTGACAGGTCTGCTACTCGGACAAGTCGGACAATTTCTCTATGCTACACTAGGACAATTATACGGTTTGGGGACCCTTAGACCACCCACTAATGTTGCAAGTGACAATTTCCCACATTGTGATTGGTCAGGAGAGGTGATTTGGTCATTGTCACCTCCAAGACTTCAGTGTTCCCATCATTAATAATAATTTTTCATACCCGCCCCTTGGGTTCACGTTCCCAGGCATAGGAATACAGCAAACAATACAAGTGCATAGCATATAGCAACAGTGTAGCTTCGTTCAAGGTGGAATTCATCCTCCTGGAGAGGTTTCCCAGGCGCATCAGGCTTCAGGAGCCAGCTGGCTTGTTTTAGCTTCTGCGCAGTGAGGTTTCCCCCAGGTCACCTGGCAGGGTTCAGAGGAGCTTCAATATGGCGTAGCTCATGCACTCCCCGGCCCCCAGAGACGCGATACATGAAAAGTAAGCGAGAACAACTTAGAATCATACATAAAAATGATCACACTGTATACCGTGATAGATTTTAACACACCCCTTATTTTATAACATCTATAGTATTAAAGTTTAGTGCGAAAAGACAGATAGGCGAAAGCGGCGGCAGCAAGCAGAGAGCGTGGTGAGAGACAAGCGGCCATAATTGCATCAGTGAGCATGAGCAATACAATCCCTCCAAAATGCGAGTGCGTCACATCACATGGGTATGACCGACGCATGCGCAGACTGGATTTCTGCAAAGCAGCCATTTCCTTAGTGCAAGCATTGTGAGGATGAAAAGACACACAGGCAAGCCTCTCGGGGACACCCGCGTGTTGGGGAAAATGCTAAATAAATGACGGACAGTGAGATTAATATGATTATACGTTAGGCGAGGTTCATGAGTGAGAGCAAGTCGCTTTACGTGCGAATCCTTGCTCCATCACTTACACATTTTTCGGATGCAATGAGGCAATAACTACTTGTGCAAACCTTCATTAATTCATGCAACATGGACAGGCTAATGGTGTGGGGGACATTTTTTGACACATTTTGTGTGGCATCGAATTAATAGATTTATATTGCTCATAATATTGCACAACTCATTGTCATTCTTTACTTTCTTACCCTTCTATATCATATTTAACATATATAACCACAAAAGTGTTTTTCTACACATTGATGTTCTTGGGCCACCGCAACTTCATTTTAATACCAACACATTATGTACAGTACCAACAACTCGCCCTATCGCCAGAAGTTTATGAATACTGTCCCTAACATCTAAAAAAAAAACAGGTACTTTGAATGGAGTTCAACAGGTATTCCTAGTTTGATGGATGCATCAAGCAAGGACCAATCTGATTTTCCTGTATCTGTCTTCTCTTGCCTTCCCTTTTCAGTTACCTGTAACATAAAAATAACACATATGAGGTTCTATAAGACGAAAGCAATACAATAGAGAATTGAGTTAAATAGCATTTTATTATGCAAGAAGTGAAGTGAAGTATTTAATTTGACTTGGTCAAGCAGTCTCATAAATGTATTGGCTATCATCAAGGTGTAGTCTGGAATCCAGCTTATAATAATTAATTTGCGTGTTTATATAGCGCTAGAATCACTCTCGGGGGAGTATCTCCGCGCTTCGACTGCTGCGAAACCCTTCCTGGCTTCCCTGAGAGATGGTCCCTTAATGGGTATCTCCAGGGTGAGACCAGGCATCCCCGGCAGTCTGGTGGGGCCGTTAGTGAAGATGAGGCAAGCTAATGCCCAGAGTTGCCAAGTGTGATCACTGATCAGAGTGGGCACCGAGGCGAGAGAATTATCGAGTCCACTGACCCTGGTCCAGAAACCTGCCGCGCCGGGAATCGAACCCTGGTCCCGGGCCGTCCTCTGCTCTCGGGTCTGCCGCCTCTAACCAGTGAGCCACACTACCTCACTTATATCCTGAGTGTCATCCTGTCTGGCACCCTTACTAGTGGGTAAGAATATCATTAGTAAAAATATTGTTGGACAAAAAAATGGCGTTCTAAATATCACTTTCAAAAATATTCCTGATTGGGTGTAGGTTTTCTAATATTACCTCCAATGGGAAGGTATTTTGTAAACTATATTTAGGACACAATATTTCTGTCAGATATTTTGGTTATAATATTCTGATTCCGAACCTGACTGACAGGCTGTCGGGCACGCTAAGTGGCGTCATCCATGGCTGCATGAAGGGTATCATGCCCGACTGGCTATCTGGCTTCATCAGTGGTACCTTCTAAGGTGTCTTCTGTGGCATCCTGCCTGGAGCACTGTTTGGCTGCTTCAGTGGCATCCCATCTGCCATCCTGTGAACATCCTGTACCTCTACCTCCTACCAGATGTGATGGGCCTGTTGTTTTTATTTATTTATGTTTACTTGAGATTTAGCTGTTCGAGTTGGCTAACTTTCGCCTCCACCCACAAATTTTTCAGCTTCTCATTTTTCAAAGCTCATATTATCATCTCCAAATTTCGTTATTTAGCAATGTTAAAGTACGAACCGACCAACCACCAAAAGATATATGATACCGCAGTATTATCTCTTCAATCATTACTTCCAGGGTCTGCTCCGGAAATGCAATTGTTAACAAAGCTTTATTTCGATATGTGATATCATAAAAGCACAGAAAGAGATTAAAAACACAATTCATAATAAATACATAAAAAAAAGAATTTCATCAAAAGACTTTTTACAGCGGGTTAATAAAAGATATATTAAACATTTGCAGCTTTGCGAATGATTAAAAACAGTTAATTACACAAATTCTTTATAAAACCTTTCGTCTGATTAACCATGCCCAGCTTATGAATTTCGCCACCCCACAGGCTAGAGTTGTACTAGGATCAGCCTTAAGTATTCTTAGTGCAACAGAGTGGTCCCTAGTTTCAAGCTGCTGGCACACAGGTTTAAGCCATTTCAGTCTGGGTTTTGTATAGGCTGGGCAGACAAAGAAGAAATGAGGGATATTTTCAACGACTCCTGCACAATTTTGACAGTCCGCATGCGTTTGGTGCAGGGGCTTCCATTTACTGGTACGATCACGAAGAGGAAGGGTACCCACCCTAAACTGAATAAAAAGAGTCCTATCTCTCGGCTTTGTAATGAAGTCCAGATAGGGCTCCAGACAAGGTGTCTGCTAGTGTTGACGAAATACCTCTGTCAGCCTGCCTTGGTTTGGGTCCCTCTGCTCTTGATCGTCAACCCATGCCCTGAAGGCTCTCTTGGTTTCTACCTTTGATAATACTGCCCCAGACTCCCAAGCAGTTAAGAGGCCCGCGGCCAAGAGGAGTTTCCTAATGTTAGTTAACCATGTGATCTTGTAGGATCCTTGGAGGTTCATGACCTCTGTTAGGCCGTCAGCATACTTGGAAAGCTCTGGGGTACGCCATAACCGGGCCCAATATAGAAGAGGACGCAGGGTGACTATGTCCTTAATTGAACGGCGACCCAGATCACTCAAAAGTGGCTTAGTTGGGGTGTCCATCAAGGAGCGAAAGAAGTTCCCTAAAGAACTTGTTTTCTGAGGTGACTAGCACGTCAACATTTCCGAATCCCCAGAGTTCTGCTTCATATAGGGCACAACCTATGGCTTTGACAGCATAAATTTCCAGAGCAGGAGCAATGGGCCTAGTAGTAGACGCACGATGTTCCCTCCCTAATACTCCTACTACCCGTTTGTGGTTTAGGGCCATTTTATCAATATGTAACTGCCAGTTGAATTTATCAGAAATTCTAATCCTCAGATAATCAAACACTTTCACGCGCTCAAGTGGCACCCCATCAAGAGTCAAGGTAGATCTAGACGATCTACTTGGAGTAAAATAGAGAAGCTTAGTTTTGGAGGTGTTAATGACAAGACCCCTCATCTTACTTTTGTGCATTGTTTTCGCATCTGCCACTATGTTTTCTCAAACAATTTTTACATTTTTCTACAGAATCTGAAGAAAAAGCGACAGAGACATTGCACACGGTGCTTCATTTGAGCCAGTGGTTTCCGGTGCTCAGCACCAGTACTTAATTGTCAACACCGGCGTTTGTGACAGTCTGCCACAAGGTGACGCTGTTTGGCTAATTTAGAGATGACCGCAACAACAGTTAATTATTAATTCAATATACATTAAAAATGACTATTAACTGCTGGCCAAGCCATTCTTATAACTTTGGGGACCTGGGATAGTACAAATTGTCACACTTGTAGGAGTGTGATGGTTAGTAGTTGTGTTGTTACTATCATTGGCAGCACTGGCAGGGGCAATGTGTGGAACAAGCTGCAGTGGCCTCCTGACAAGACTGTCCCTTTTTATTTTACAAATTAAGCACTAAAATTTGATAAAATTACCCAGATGACAGCTCTCCAGGACAATTAAATATTAAAACCTAGGCAAGTTTTTTTAATCAAAGAACTATTGCTTAAACTCCTTGATGATAAATTAGACGGCAGCTGACCTGTCATCTAGTGCATGGAACTGGTTTCAATTTCCCTGTCCTTGCATAGTGATGCAATCCCCTAGGATTGCATACCCTAGCCTTGCTGCACCTGTCAAAGCTTGACAACGGACTTGGTCTTTGTCGACAATAAAGTGCGTGGATATGCGGCCTGCATGAGCGCGTAATACATGCAGGAAGTAAGTAAAAAAAACTGAGAAATAAATCTAAAAGAGGCCTCAACTGCGGCCGAAGTGAGGAGGAAAATACAAGAAATGGCAGTGGTGACTAAAGATGAAACCTTGAATGTTCACTATCAAAACGGATCACAAAGACAGTGTTAGAGTAACTTCCTTAATTAACTATTTTGCAAAAATGGAATAAGAACAGATTACATCAAAATTAGCGTGTAATTGTCTTTTCGTTGTATTGTCTGAGATTGTGGGGGGCATTGGGACAGATTCCGTTACGTGTATTTGGAGTGGCACATTACATAAAGTTTGCAAGTTATGGCATGAGTTAAAATTAGTGAGGAATCGATGAATCAGAAAAACAATAAAACCTTAAAAACATGAACACTTGAATTTGTGGCATAGAGTGCCGAGCTGGAAACTACATTTTGCACCTTAGGATACAGCTGAACACTGCTTCACAGCATAATCTTTAACAGGCGGAGCTAGGATTATAGTGCCTGGTGGGTTAAGAGTCCTAAGAACTAAGAAATGGTGACATATATACCCAGTCTGCTTCAACCATCTTGGAGAAAAGCCTAGACTGGCCATATTTTGAATGGCTTTGAGTTCTATTTAATGGTTACTGAATTGTATAAAATGAAACCATTATCTTTTTTTTCTTGAAAACATTTTTATTATTTTAACACCTGAGAACAAGTACAGTACAATCATGTCTTTGTCAAGCAAAAGGCCCCACCTCCCACACCACCCCCTACACATCCCATCAAAGGTTAAGTTCTCCCCACCAATAATCAAATTCACATGCAGTAATCGTTGGCCGGTACTCTCATAGTGCATAGTCTCTCGAGCTCCGGCGGCTCTGTCTTGTGTATACATCTTGGCCACACATAACCGGCAGGCCTTATAGTCCTCCATCCAGGCCATGGTAGTGCCTCCACTTGCCCCATATTCTGCTAATTTTCTTCGGGCATCCCCTCGCCTTATACGTAACCCTCTCGGCTGCCATGTACAAGTCCATTCCCCTCCTCCATCCTCCTAGTTGAGGGGTATTTGGCGCTCCCCAGTTCCTAGCTATGTCCCTCTTGGCTACTACTAGCGCTAGGGCTAAAAAGATCAGCAGAGGGCGGGGCAGGTCCACATAATTTGTCATCCCTAGGAGAATGAGCTTCGGGTCCATTGGGATAACTGTCTCCAATACCTCCCCCAGTTCAGCAGTGACCTCCCCCCAGTAGGTTTGTATATGTGAGCACGACCACAGTATATGTAAGAAATCCCCAGTTGCCATCCCACATCGCAGACAGCTAGGGTCAGACACTCTTCCATCTTAAAGAGCCTCTGCCTGTCAAAGTATGCCCTGTGTAAGATTTTGAATTGTATTAGGCGGAGTCGTGATTTGATTGCTACCTTCCTAGGGTGCATCAGCACTACCCCCCAATCCACGTCGTCCATCCCTCCCAGCTCCTTCTCCCAGGTGGCGCGGAGTCCAGTCAGCCTATCTGGTTTATTATTCATGATCATTTTGTATGTCAGGGATACAGCCTTTTCTGGGATCTTTACCTGCAGTAAGCGGCCCTCCAGGGGGGCGTATTCAGGGAGTGCCTCCTGTACTTCCCCCTCCGCCCGCCAAGCATGTCTAAATTGTATATATTTGAAAAATTGGGAGCGGTGCAGTCCAAAGTCCGTCTGCAGGGACTGAAATGACTTCAGAGTACCGCTTTTAACCACATCCCCCAGGGAGGAGATGCCGATATCATCTCATCCTCTGAAGGCTTTTAACTTACTGAGCTCTTTCAGTCATGCGCAGTCCCAGATCGGGGTCTGCCTCGAGGGCTTATGAGTCCACCCTACAGCTTTCGTGGCCTTCTGCCAAGCTCCCAATGTGAGTCTGGTGGCCGGTAGCAACTTGTTTCGTCCCCTCCCCTCGTAAATGTAGTGTAGGCAGCTATGCATGTCCATATTGTGTCTCTCTAGTGCATAAGTGGGATGCACAGCCGGTGCGTGGACCCAGTCATTGATGGGGGCCAGATGTTCCGCCCAATAGTAGGCTTCTAAATCAGGTAGAGAAATTCCCCCATCATATTGGTGTCTCTGTAGGGTCGCCAATGCCACCCTGGGGTGCTTTCCTAACCATAGGAAGGACCTTAATTACGCATGTACTTCTGAGAAGAACTTGCGAGGTAACGGAAGATACTCATTTTGAAATGCATAGAGGAATCTCGGCAAGGAGACCATTTTGAACATGGCCGCCCGCCCAAGAAGTGTCAGGGGGAGCAACTGCCATCTGCTTGCGTCTAATTTAAAGTTATTAAGCACACGGATAATATTGCAATCATAGGCTATTGTCCTGTCTGTTGTTATGAATATCCCCAGGTACGTGAAACCTACAGTAGTCGTCTGCAGTCTGTCTGGCAGGTCAGGCCATTGCGTCCGTCCCCGGGGGTCATAGAGCGTTGACTTATGCCAATTAATTTGGTACCCCGATCTAGCCCCATACTGGTCCAGCTCCGAAAAGAGTGCCGGTATAGTAGTCTCTGGCTTTGTCACATACAGCAGCACATCATCTGCATAGAGGGACAGTTTTTCCTCCTGGGATCCTGCCTGACCCAATCGGAAACCCTACACCTTAGGGTTTTGCCTAATCGCACATGCCGCGACCTCAATAGTTAGGGCAAACAGAAGGGGAGACAGGGGGCATCCCTGCCGGGTTCCCCTCTGTATGGGAAAGGCCTTGGACATCGCCCCGTTGACCCTGACTCGAGCAACAGGGCCCTAATAAAGGAGTTGAACCCTACTTCTAAACTTGGGCCCAAACCCCAGATATTCTAAGACTCCCTCTAAGAAGGGCCAATGTACTGCATCGAACGCCTTCTCAGCGTCCAAGGAAAAGAACCAGTGAGGCTTCGTCCTGCCCTCCACTTAACACAACCAATTATGTGTCCTACGAAGATTGTATCTAGTCGCCTTTTCCAGAATGAAACCTGTCTGGTCCATATGTACCAGTTGTGGTATGACGCGTCGTAACCGAAGAGCCAAGATTGCGGCATATAGCTTAGCCTCTACATTCAGCAAGGAGATGGGGCGATAGGACGCACATTCAACTGGAGGCTTTCCCGCCTTGTGGATTGGGACAATTGTGGCCTGTCTGAGGTCTAGGGGAAAGTGGCCCTCCTTCTCAGCATCTTCAAACAGTCCCAGAAGCTGTCTAGTCAGGAGATCTGCCGTTTTCTTGAAGAACTCCGCGGGGAATCCATTGGGACCTGGGGCCTTACCCGCTCAGAGTTTCGTGAGTGCTATTCTAACCTCTTCCACCGTGATATCATCCTCTAGGTCCTCGCAGTCTGTTTCTTCAAGCTTAGGGATATCAATACTTGTCATATAGGACAGTGCATTCTCCCTGATCCCTAGGTCGCGTGCTTCATAGAAGGCCCCATAATAGTCAGCGAAAGCATTCGCTATCTCATCGTCAGTACATGCCCTCGTTGTCGGGCCCGTCCTGACTCTTTCTAGCCATCTCTCACCCTTATCTTTTCTACTCAACCATGCTAGGGGCTTCCCAGAGCTATCTCCCACATCATAAATTCGATGTAGGTTAGCCAGCGCCTGCGCCTTCGCCTCCCTGGTCACAACTTGACGATATTGAGCTTGAACGTCAACCAAGTGTCTCAAGGTCCCTGGGTCTTTAGTCCACAGATGCTCCATCTCCAGCTGCACTATCTGCGTTTCCTGTGCCAGAATCTCTGCCTGTTCCTTCCTTCTGGCGTCTGCCAGCCGACAATGCGCCCTATCACGAAGCACCACTTTGAGCGCTTCCCATAGGACCACCTTGGAATCCACTGTCCCGACATTGTCTGCCAAGTATACCTTAAGATCGGCTCACAGTCCCCTCAGGAGCTCTGGGTTCTGCAGATCACAGGTCAAGAGCCGAAGGATGTTAGGCCCCATCCGCCTCTTTCTGCCCAGAGCTAATACCAGTGGCGAGTGGTCAGACACCCCTCTAGCACAGTATTCCGCCGAATCTGACGCCTGAAGCATCTGTCTCGGCATGAAGATATAGTCAAGTCGGAAATAAACTTTGTGGGCTCCAGAGAAGTAGGAGAACGTCTGCGCCGTCGGTGTAACCACCTCCAGACGTCTAGAAGGCCAAGGGTAGTCATGGTTCTGGCCAACGGGGTCAGGGTCGTGGGGCGATCGCGATCCCCTGTTCTATCTAACGGCGGGCTCATGACATCGTTGAAGTCTCCGCCAAGGATCTGCACCGTGTCTGATGTGTTAAGTATTATGTCCGATATACCCCGGAGCGTATCTGTCTGCAGTTTGGGTGGAGCGTAGGTCGAGATAAATGTGTATTCCCTCCTTCCCCATGTTCCTCGAACCCCTACATATGTCCCTTTTGGGTCGGTCCAGACTTTCGCTACTTTCATTGATGGGCACTTCTTTATCAATATCGCGACCCCCCTTGAGCCAGAGGTAAACCCAGCGTGGGCCAAAACTGTGTACTGCCCCCTCGCTAGGAAGGCACACTTTGTGCCCTTCAGATGTGTCTCCTGTAGGAGTACTACATCCGCCCTAGAGCGTTTTATGTAGTTGTTGACCAGACCTCTCTTAATCCTACAGCCAAGGCCATTAACATTCCTGGTCATCACCTTAAGAGTTTCCCCACGTGATATGTTTCTATCCGGGGTCCCCATTCCTATCCTGGTGCAATTTCAGTAGTGGGCCCCTGACGTCTCGTGCCGGTAGAGGCCGAGGGGTGTAAAAGCACTGCCTATCTCGTGTGCCAAAGAATTTCAGGTGGTAAAGGAAAATTGCTGGTGGTGTATGGTGGACATCGTGTGTGCCTGCCCGACAAGTGACTACAATACTCATATCGTCAATCTCCCTCCTCCTCCCCATTCACCCGCCCCCTCCCATTGATCCCTCCCCATCCCCACCCCAACAAACCCAACTTATCAGTGTCAACCAAATCAAACTCCCCCCCTCCCTCCCCTTTCAGTCCCATCCCTCTCTGAGGCGGAACTGTCAGTAGGAAAGGGTCTGTCGCCTTCCCAAAGGTCCCCCTCCCTCTCAACCTACGTTACCCAGCTCAATGCAAAACATATAACACATTCCCAGCGTAACAGCTTCGTGAGTCAAAGTTAAGGAATGTGTGCATAGGAAAGTCAATAACCAATGTAAAAAATAGGTATAAGGAGGGTGCATCAACTTGCGTGTCTCCGCAGCGTCGAGCTGCAATCTCTGCCACCCTGGCATCCCCTGCTTAGGACCTTGAGTCCTGTGTGTCCGGTCGGGGATCAGTTGTGTGTCCCGAGGCATCCTGCTCCAGTTCCTGGATCGCTTTCTCCAGTGGGTGGACGGAGCATGCTCCTTCCTCTTCTCCCTCCGATGAGTGCACGTCTGAGTCTTCTCTTTCATCTCCTTCCGATCGGGCAGTGTTGTCCAGGCATCTGAACCTGGATCCCATTGGGCCGCTCCTTCCGGGTTAGGCCGATCGCCCTCTCCGTCTGTCTGTCGGGCCACCTCCTGGGTAGGGCGTCAGTGGTGTCCGCCTCTTATTTCTTTGGGCCCTCTGTCGCTGGGGCCTCGGCCGTTCCCACTGTGCACCGCTCGTGGTCGGCCTGTCCGGTCCATCTCTTCTGTTGTTCTCCTGCCTATGAAATATGGGTCGCTCCTCCAGCCATTGCCAGGCATCTTCCAGGTGATTAAAGAAGTGCGCTTTGTCCTTAATAATTACTTTTAATTTTGCCGGGAAGAGCAGCATATAGGTAATGTTCATGTCTCTCAGTTTTGCTTTGACTGCGTCAAAGGAGAGGCGTTGTTTCAGTACTTCCTGGCTGTAGTCCGGGAAAATCATAATATTCGTGTTTTTTCAACGCGTATCTCCCCCAGCTTTCTAGATTCCCGTAATATCAGATCCTGATCTGCAAAGTTGAGGAAACGTGCGATGACAGGCCGGGGTCTCGCTCCCTCAGGCGGTCTTGCCAGCAGGGCCCTATGTGCCCTTTCGATGATGAAGCACGACGAGAACTGCGCCGCCGGGAAGGTTGTCGTGATCCAGTAGTGGGGAAAGGCCGCCATGTCCGCCCCCTCATTTTTGGGAAAAAGGTACGGGCAGATGACCTTTTTCAAAGTTGCCCGGCGCTAACTGCCTCTAATACCACTCAAGTTATCAAACAAAGAGGCAGGCGCTGGAGACTGGAAGGCAGGAAACAGAAGTTTTTGTTCCGACGGAGCAGAACACATCAATTCAGACAACAGGGTATCTTCACGAGGTGCTCTAACCGCATCTCTGAGGCCTGGCCTCTTATACACAGGTTTATGATCTTTATTTCAGTTTATTGCATGTGGCACATTGCCGTAAATACTTTGAAGTACGGAAAGGCATCCTCGGAATCCCCGCTTCAGGCCCGTTCCCACACACATTTACAGTAGAAATCCCCACCCCGGTCACAACAGGTGATGATTGTCGCGCAGCTGGACATTCCGCCGATTCACGGAATGTATGTGGTCGATCGGATCTCATGGGGTGGGGGCTTTGATCAACTCGTGAGTCCTTTGATGGGAGAAGCTTCCTACTGTATGGGGGGTGGGCAATAAACAGCATCCGCAGGGCCAGGTGGCGGCCTGGGAACGAGTAAAACAATCGGGCACAGAGGAAAGGGGGTTTTATCAAAGGACCCGGGATCATGAAAGGAATGGAGGGAGGTGTTGAGCTGGGAACAGGATTGGGTTCCGAGGCAGGGTTGCGCTGAAGAGGGGTTTATGGCCCAAGCATGTGAGAGCGGGGGCTGGCAGTGCGCGGGGATGCCTGCGAGGTCAGGAGAGAGAGAGAGAGACGCGCTGGCTGTTGGCGATGGGCAGAGAGGCCATGGTAATTAAAATGGCTGCCGCTTACGCGCACAAATGGACTCAAAAGGGGGACAAGATGGCGCCGATAATGTTGACACTGCAGTCTAGATTTTAACAGTCCTCCCTTTTCAAAATATCTAGCCAGATTGTCTAATCAATGTCTATCTGCATCAGATTCCTAACCTCAACGTCATACAGTGCTCTCATGCGTTCTTTTTCAAAGTCCACAGTCTTAGGGCAGATACAATTCGCACATAGCGAACACAGAGGCGGCAGGCATTGAATTCCTAAGCAGAACCCACATATTACAACTACAGGAATTAGGATAATAGTAAACAGTCTCCAGCCCAAGTTCTTAACAGTATTCCAAAACCATCCACCAAGCGACCATTCTTCTTGCTCCTGGTGAACTTCTGAGGAGAGTCTGTCGAGATGTTCGATGGCTTTGTACACTGAGGGTGAATTGTCCGATATATATGTACAGCAGCTGGACCCAATAATGCGGCATGCACCACCATGATCCGCTAGAACCACATCTAGAACAAGGCGGTTCTGGAGAGCCACCAAGCGGACCGCTTGAAGCTCGGCTGTATTGTTGGCAAGGATGCCAGCTGTGATGTTCATTGTTGTTTCGACTGCCTGAGTCAAATGTCGGATGGCATGGCTGTTTGCCATCGGGCCCCAGAGCGGAACAAGTCCCTTCATTGCATCGAGGAACTGTGCTCCTGTAGAGTCGGCTTGTTCAATGTCCTTGGCTCGTTTTTGTCTATGGTGATTCGCCGGAGCCACATAGGTCGGAGGAAGGATGAAGGAGATAAAACAGGTGCCCCCCCAGCCTTTGGGGAGCCAGGTGTAGGCTTTTGTGCCGCAAACAAAGTACATATTTAGAGAGGATACAAAGGAAGGTGGATCGGTGGAGTCCAAAGTTCTGGTGATGCGGCAGGCACTGCGGCCCACCAGCTGTGTCCCAAGCCCTTCTATGCACATAAGGCCTGTGACGTTGATGACGGATAGGGCCACAGTCAGGGTGGCAGCTGTTCGTTTCCGAAGGTAGGAGAAGGTGGGTCTGGTCGGATTGTTAAACACCTGCATTTCAATTTGTTCTTTGACAGGGATGTCCATGTGGATAGAGTCGTTGGAGGTCTGCGGGCAGAAGTGTGTCTTCGTTTTGTTTCGCCAGACCTCATGAAAGAAATGCGTCATAGTTTTGCTGGAGGTGGCATTATCCCTACAGCTCTCTTGCAAGAGGATCAGCCAAGCAAGGCAGGAGCCGTGAATTGAGAAGGGCGAAGGGATGAAGGGTATCGAATGTCCAGTGGCGTGGGGTAGCAACCCACAGATCCAGCAGTTGGTGGCATTGGTGGCAAGATTGTGCTGGTGCAGCAGTTGCACGAAAAAGTTGTTCCAAAACTCCTTTCGCCTTTCTCTGAGTTGGGGTGAGAGAGAAATCAGAAAACGTTCCTTCATGGTGGTAGGCTGTGCAGTGGTCAAGAATGTCTCATGAGTGGGTGCGCTTTCTTCCACGATCCAGAGGGTGGTCATGAGGAGGAGGCAAAAGAGGATTGCGATAAAGAGTGCAATTGTCTTTGAACTGTGGATCTTATCAGTCTTTGGGTTTTTGTAGTGAATCTTCGGGTGTCCGGTTGCTTCCATCATCTTCTTATCGGGCGCTTCCATCATCTTCTAATCGGGCGCTTCCATCATCTTCAAGGGAGCTCGGTAGCGGGCAGAACCAAAGACCTCGTCTGGCTTTCTCTCCTGACAGCCTTTGTAGTGTTAGGCCACCGATCTGAGAATTATGACTTAGTCAATGGTCTACTTAGCCGAAACTCCCTCCTTTCGTCGCAGGTTATACCCTTCTCTGGATGGCACTGTGGGGTCAGGAATCTTTGCTAGTTCGAGTGTCTCTGTGTCTGGGTAGCAGTTCAGTGATGGTCGGTCTTTGTTCAGGAGCTCTTCCTGGGTAGTCACGTCTTCGGTCGTCGTCAGGGTCGGGGGGATCCGCTTGCAGTGGTGCGCATGTACCCAGGTCCGCTTTCCTTCCACTCGAAGAGCTGTTCGGGTGGTGAGGAGGACTTGCCAGGGGCCCGTCCACCGGGGTTCCAGACTCTTGGCACGCTGGAAATTTCTTATTAGCACGTAGTCCCCGGGTTGCAGGTTGTGTCCGGGACCCCTGGAAGCGTCAGGGATGGCATGCAGCACCTGTTGGTGAATGACAGACAGAATTTCAGTCAATTTATACAATTAATCAGACATTAGGACGTCCGGGACGTCATGAATGGAAGTCGCTTTTGGTGCAGACCAGACGCTCATGGGTCGGCCGAAAACGACCTCGTAAGGTGTCAAGTGGTGTTTGGTGGGGGTGGAACGCATCGATAGCAATGCCAGTGGGAGAGCGTCTGGCCATTTCAGTCCTGTGGTAGCCACTATCTTAGCTAGTTTTAGTTTTAGTGTGGCATTGTGTCGCTCAACAAGTCCAGCAGACTGGGGGTGGAAGACTGCGTGGAACTTCTATTTTACACCCAGCCCTTTCAAGATGAGCTGGATAACTTCGGCTACGAAGTGGGGGCCATTGTTGCTCCATAAAATTCGGCAAAGGCCGTAGAGAGGGAAAAATTATTTTAATAGTACTTTTGCAGTGGCCATAGCAGTGTTGTCACAGGTTGGGTATGCTTCCACCCATTTGCTGAATGCACACACCACAACAAGTAGGTATTTCAGGCCTTGGCATCCGTCTAGTTGGATGTAGTCCATCTGTAGGACTTCAAATGGGTGATTGGGAACCCCAAACCGTCCCCGGGGTACTACAGTTCCTTTCCCGGGGTTATGTTGCAAGCATATCAAGCATTGTTGGACCAGACGTTTGGCGGAGTCTGTGATTTTGTCGTTGTGCCAAACTCTGGAGACAAGTTCGATCATGGGGGCTGATCCTATGTGTGCAGGGGAGTGTGCCATAGTCAATATGGGAATCAGGTAAGAGTCAGGTAGCAACCATTTGTTCGTGTCTTTTGTCCGCCAGCAGCCTTCATCGTCTTTCAGTCCCACCCGTGCCCATTCAGTCAATTCGTGTTGTGAGCTAGCCATTTTAATGTCCCTAATAGTGTCCCTAGCGTCTGTCCATTTCTCTGCTTGTGACCTGGTCACGTACATGCGTGTCGTCGTCCTATTCTCAGCTGTGGTCCGATTAGTGATGTCGGTTAGTGCATTTCCCTGTCCAATAATGTCTGTCACTTTCTTGTGTGCCTGGCATTTGATGACCGCAAGTCGTTTGGGGAGAAGGACGGCTTCGATCAGGGCGGAGACTAGATCTCCATGTAAGATGGGGGTGCCGTGTGAGGTCAAGAATCCGCTCTCCTTCCAAAGGAGTCCAAAATGGTGAACCACCCCGAAGGCATACTGGCTGTCGGTGTAAAGGTTTGCTGTGGTTCCTGCTGCTAGGATGCATGCTCATGTCAGGGCAATCAGTTCTGCTGCCTGTGCAGATCGTTGTGTGATGCGGGCTGTCTCTACTGCAGTTCGGGCCGTGGTGACTGCATAAGAAGCTGAGGTGGTGCCATCGGGGAGTTTGATGCAAGAGCCGTCCACCCACAGTTCTCCGTCAGGGTCAGGAAAAGCAGTGTCTCTGAGGTCGACCCTACTCCTAGTCTGTTCGTCCGCGAGGGTCACACAGTCATATACAGGGGACACATTGGGATCGTTTTCTGGTAGGGGCAACAAGGTTGCCGGGTTCAGTGTGGTGCATCTTTTCAGGGTGATGTGGGGTGCAAGCAGAGTCAGTTCGTATCCAGTAAGTCGTGCACTCGTCAGGTGTTGCGTCTTTGTTTGGTTCAGGAGAGTGTCAACTGCATGGGGTACTAATACCGTGAGGGAATTCGAGAGCACGATCCCCTCACTTTGTCGGATAGAGGTAGCAGTGGCAGCTACAGCTTGAAGGCAGGCAGGCAAGGCTCTGGCTACGGGGTCAAGAGTGGCAGAGAAGTAGGCGCACGGTCGTTGCTTTGGGCCAATTGACTGGGTCAAGACAGATAAAGCACATCCCTCCCTTTCGTGAGTGTAGAGGGAGAAGGGCTTAGTGTAATCGGGGGTTCCTAGGACGGGGGCCGAACAAAGGGCATCTCGTAGTTCTACGAAGGAGGATTGGCATTCAGGGGTCCAAGGGAGTGGGAAGGGGACATCTTTAGCTAGCAGAGAAAGCAGCGGTTTCACAATGAGACTGAAGTTTGGCAACCACTGCTGACAGAAGGAGGTGAGGCCTAGTAGGGAGCGGACTTGTTTCTGAGTCTTAGGGACAAGGGTTTCAAGAATGGTTTGGATCCGGTCGGGAGTAAGTTTCCTTCCGTCTTTGGACAAAAGGTGGCCTAAGTAAGTGACCTGGGGTTGGCAGAATTGCAACTTCTTCTTGGAGACCTTGTGGCCATTTTCCGCAAGGAAGTGCCGGAGTTGAATGGTGGCTATGACTGCAAGTGGAGTGGGGTCGGCCGCCAAAAGGATGTCATCGACGTATTGTATCAACACCACTCCATCGGGTAACTGGACTTCATCTAGTTGTCTCTTGAGGGCCTGACTGTAGATGCTGGGGCTTTCTGTGTAGCCTTGGGGTGCTCGACAGAATCTATATGAGCGGGCTTTTAGGGTGAAGCCAAAGAGGTATCGGCTGTCTGGATGGATGGGGATAGAGAAGAAATCATTTTTGAGGTCAATGACAGTGAAGGTGGTGGCAGTAGAAGGAATCAAAGTCAGGATAGTGGTGATGTCTGAGACCACGGGGTACTGGGGTAC
This sequence comes from Lissotriton vulgaris, assembly GCF_964263255.1. Classification (NCBI taxonomy): domain Eukaryota; kingdom Metazoa; phylum Chordata; class Amphibia; order Caudata; family Salamandridae; genus Lissotriton; species Lissotriton vulgaris. The sequence goes on along the minus strand of NW_028246540.1, from coordinate 283,426 downwards.
AACTACTTTGTTGATCTCTCGAAGGTCGATGATGAAGCGGTACGCTTTCTCATCTCCCTCTCCTTGTTTCTTTATGATGGGCAAGATAGGACTGTTGCAAACATTGCTAACTACTTCCTCTACCACTCCTGCGTCTATCAGTGACTGAATAATCTTTACCAATGCCTTCTCGCCCTCGGGCGATATCCGATATTGTGGAAGTTTCGCGTCCTGTCGAACAGTGATGTGCACTGGGTCAATCATCATGCGTCCTACGTCCGCATCTGTCTTTGCCCACAGATACGGAGGCAGAGTGTCAAGTAGGGACGAGTCGGTGTCAGTGATGGAAAACATGCGTCGGGAAGGGCAATGTCTTAGCAGAATTGGGTTGTCGTACAGGAAAACTCGAACTCCGTCTTGTGAACATCTAATAGTAGCTCGGAAATGTTTCAGCAAGTCAAGTCCCATAATGGCGTCAGGGGTATTGGCGGAAAGCAAAAACGTCGTGTCAGTTGTGTTGTTCTCTAAGTCGAAGGAGATCGGTGTGGACAAAGGGTTAGTGGAGGGCGTTCCATCGAAACCTATCGATGTTACAAGCGAGCCAGACAAGGGTGCCCTTGGAATCAGTCGTTTAGATAACGCACTACGTGTCGCGCCAGTGTCTACCAGAAATGGAGACTTTGTACCCAGGACCTTAGCGGTGACATAAGGGCCTTGCTGGTCTACATAGAGCTCGACTGGATCCCTCCCTTGCCCTAGGCAGTCCTATGCGAAGTCGCGGGCATCGTCACAGTCAGACTGTTGGTACTGGTTCTGTCGGGGACGGTCAAATGTATTCGGTCTGTTTGATCTATCGTTATTCGTGTCATTCGTGGACCCCAGTTGCTGCCCTCTATTTCTCGGTCCACCCGCTACGTCCTTGGGGTCCATATTTCTGTTCTTCTCCAACAGAACCGGACACTGGGATTTCCAATGGCCGAATCCTTTGCAGAAAGCACACTGGTCCTCGCTAATGTCTCTTCGTCCAACATGGGGTGTCAGGGTGCGGTCTTTAGGGGGTGCGTTCCTAGGAACATTTGTCTGAAAGTTCCCTTTGTATTGTTCTCGTCCTATAGTCACCCCTTGCAACTGAGCAATCATCACCCTTTCCTTTAAGTCTTTCTTCTTTTTCTCTGTCGCTCTATCGTTTTCATTTTTCTGGTGCTCGTAATATTGGGCCATTTGAAGGATAGCCGCAGGTTTGGAGGCTGCCCAACTACTCTCGCTGGCCTGCAGTTTCTGAGAGACGTCCTGTGACAAACCCTTTACATAATTCTGGACAAACAGATGGTGTCCGGTTGCAGTGGTCATGTCCTGGCCGCTGTAATCGGAGAACACCGTTTCAAACCGGGAGAAGTATTCCGATAGGTCTTACTGGGGTTTCTGACGGCAGGCCGTCACTATCGACCAGCCCACTTTCTTTTCTGGGATCAGGGTTTTCAATTTCTGTACAATTTTGTCTGGAAGTTCTAAAATGGATTTCAAAGGCTTCTGTCCAGGTTCTCGTTGCCTATCTATGCCATCGAGTTGTGACCAGGTATGTTCAAACAGCTCAAGGTGGTCGACTTTCCGGATTTGCTTCCACACATCAGCTGGCAGACATAACCCGAAAAACAAGTCGATGTCAGCCAGGGTCATAATCGTTGAACCTAGGGCTGTACCTAATTCAGTGTAGAAGGCAGTGGGGTTTTTACGTAAATCGGGCAGAGACTTCCGGAACGTCAGAATATCTTGCCGATCCCATGGTTGATAGACCCAGTTGTACACTACCCTCCCTCTTGCATCTTGGTGGTTGACGTCATCGTGTGTTCCCAGGCCTCGTGGGGGAACCCAGTAGGGAGCAGCCTCTCTTATTGGCATCATGGTGCTAGCTCGCTCAGTTCGTGATTCGGTTGCTACGGGTGTCGTAGGTTTAGCTTCCGATTCCTGTTCAGTGAGGTGGCGGAAAACCTCAAGCGTAACCTGTTCGTTCTTGTGGAATCTGTCTTTCGGGCCTCTGGGTCATCTAACACTGTCGCTTGTGCTGTATCTAGTACAAGGGGTTCGGCCGGCGCGGAGGCCATGGGGACCGAAGCCCTGGAACTACTCTCGCCTGTGCTTGAGGGTAGTGGGTGCTGTGCTAAGGGTTGGGAAGGGGCATATGGAGGGGGCATGTAGATGATCGGAGGACATAACAAAAGATCATCGTTGGCTCGCTGTTTCGAGGGTAATTCAGGGTAGAGCGTAGAGGGCATTCTAACTGGACACTGGCTTGATGTCGCTAATTCTTGTTTCTGTTTGGCTTCTTCTCTCTCCTTAATCTCTTCTTCTAATTTCTTAGCTGCTAGGTGGGCTGCCTTTCACAGCTCTTTTTCCAACCTACTTTCATTTCTCTTTTTACGTTATTCTGTTTCTTTGCGCCACATGCCGAGACTATCGAGCATAGTGGGCGTTGTCTTGTGTTTCCCAAGGGCTGTTTCTAGCGCGCTTATTTTATCCTCGACGAAGGATCCTATCAGTGGCCACTGACTTTTCTGATCCTTCTTCGTATATTTATGCCACAGCTTGCTATAAGCTATAGCGATCAATCCATGCTTCATAAACATGTCCTTATTAGGGGTGCCTTCCAGTGGAGCTGGATGGTTCATCTCTAATAAGCGGTCCGGGCTAAACAGGCTACCAATCAGTTGGGAGAAGATAGGCATGATGGATTACAACGGGGACAAAAGTCTGCACTACCTATCTTATCACTGCGTGCAAAGACTAGACAGAATATTTCTATTCTTCGTTATTTGCAGGCGGTGAATACCTCAAAAGAACCAATATCGAACAGTCAATGTTCGGTCAATCAAACAATCAATGGGGAGAATAAGTAGGCACGACGGGTTACAACGGGGACAAAAGTCTGCGTTACCTACCCTTTCACTACCTGCAAAGAGAGAACCTGTTCTTCCCTGTTTGCAGACAGAGAATCTCCAGAAAACAATCCGCGAACAACAGTTCGGGCCAAACAATCAATCAGTGGGGGAGGAAGATAGGCACGACGGATTACAATGGGGACAAAAGTCTGCATTACCTATCCTTCACTACCTGCAAAGAGAGAACCTGTTCTTCTCCGTTTGCAGACAGCGAATCTCCAAAGAGAACCAACAATTCAAAGAGTAATACTAGTATTTTCCAAATCAAACAATCATTTCGCAAGTTGTCGTGTTACACGACCTTACCCGGACCGCATGGACAGTTTCTTGTCTTCCGAATCCAGCGCCCGATCGTCCGCTATTCTTCGTGACCGTCGCGGCACTCCTGATGGTTCCCAGTCAGGACCGTAGATCACTCGAGAGAGGTCTGTTCGGAACCAGTGAAGTTCGGATGATCGGCTGTCAGACGAGGGTCTATCGGACAGGAGCTCTCCCGATCGTTGCAGTCGTTCACTCTGTCGTCAGGACCTCTCCCACTGAATCACGAGTCGCTGATGGGCCCCACGTTTGGGACGCCAATTGTGGAAAAAGGTACGGGCAGATGACCTTTTTCAAAGTTGCCCGGCGCTAACCGCCTCTAATACCACTCAAGTTATCAAACAAAGAGGCAGGCGCTGGAGACTGGAAGGCAGGAAACAGAAGTTTTTATTCCGACGGAGCAGAATACATCAATTCAGACAACAGGGTATCTTCACGAGGTGCTCTAACCGCATCTCTGAGGCCTGGCCTCTTATATAAAGGTTTATGATCTTTATTTCAGTTTATTGCATGTGGCACATTGCCGTAAATACTTTGAAGTACGGAAAGGCATCCTCGGAATCCCCGCTTCAGGCCCGTTCCCACACACATTTACAGTAGAAGTCCCCACCCCGGTCACAACAGGTGATGATTGTCGCGCAGCTGGACATTCCGCCGATTCACGGAATGTATGTGGTCGATCGGATCTCATGGGGTGGGGGCTTTGATCAACTCGTGAGTCCTTTGATGGGAGAAGCTTCCTACTGTATGGGGGGGGGGCAATAAACAGCATCCGCAGGGCCAGGTGGCGGCCTGGGAACGAGTAAAACAATTGGGCACAGAGGAAAGGGGGTTTTATCAAAGGACTCGGGATCATGAAAGGAATGGAGGGAGGTGTTGAGCTGGGAACACGATGGGGTTCCGAGGCAGGGTTGCGCTGAAGAGAGGTTTATGGCCCAAGCATGTGAGAGCGGGGGCTGTCAGCGCGCGGGGATGCCTGCGAGGTCAGGAGAGAGAGAGAGAGACGCGCTGGCTGTTGGCGATGGGCAGAGAGGCCATGGTATTTAAAATGGCTGCCGCTTACGTGCACGAATGGACTCAAAAGGGGGACAAGATGGCGCCGATAATGTTGACACTGCAGTCTAGATTTTAACAATTTCCCTCTCTAAAACCAACAAAGCGCAGGTTATTGCGTCGCGCCCTGTTTTCTGCATCATCCACCTTCCATAGTAGCGGAACACGATCCTGGGAGAAGGCCTCCCAAGCAGCAGGCGATCAGTCACGGGCCAGGCGCCTTCAGCGCGTGGGGTCACTCACCCCTCTCTATAATCAGCCGCCGTTGGCACAGTCAACCCTGGGGTTCACAGTGCCGAGCGCCGCTGATGTATTCCTGCCGCTCCGGCGGTCACTCCCGCCGTCCGATCCGCTGTCTCAGTGCGGGCCGCTCCCCTCCGGTTGCCTCACCGCTCACCCGGGGATCCAGAGGCCTCGGTCGGCGCCCGTCACGGAACTCCCCAGCTTCCAGGAGCCTTTCACTCTGGGGCTCCGGCCGCCCATACACTGCTCCGGAGGTCCCCCCGGCCGCCTCAGGCACTCGGCAGCTGTCCCCTCGCCTGTCGGGAGGTCCCAGCAGCTCTCTCGTCTCCGGGCAGATCTCTTTCGATTTAGCACGTTGCCGCCATCTTTGTGGTCTTGGTCGGGCTGGTTCAGTCTCCGTTCCGCTGTTTTCGGCACAGTTGTGTGGCTTAGTCTAGCAGTTGTTGCCCCCACGGAAGCACAGCCCCCTCACATTTACAGTGGAGTCGAAACGGGGTTTCAGGGCAATAGTGTGAAGTCAGATTCAGTGCAGCTCGCCCGGAGCTACGGAAGAGCATGTCTTAGCCAGCCATGCTGCTGGCCACGCCCCTAAAATGAAACCATTTTCAATGCTTAGCTGATATTATCAAATAAAGGGAGCACAACCATTCATGAACAAAACTATTGTGATAGTCTGCATAGATTTTGCCCTAGTAATGAAGTGCATGGAAACAGATAAATATCAGAAATGAAACCCTTTGGAGGAATGAAAAAGCTCTTAAACTATACTGAATCTACATGAAAACCTTGAAAATAGAAGGTTAACGCTTGCTTTATAACACTAGGGGAGATATTCACAAGGAAGTGGCGGAGAGAGGCATTAGTCTTCTTGGCTTAACGCCTCTCTCCACCACTTCGGAAAAGCAAGGATGCACCATATTCACAAGAATATGGTGCAGCCTTGCTTTTCCCCCTGCGATGGTGCTAAGTTTCACAACTTAGCGTCAATGCAGGCACCCTTGCACCAGAATGCAAGGGTGTCTGCAAGCAGGGAGGTTTGTTTATATACAGGATGGTGTCCCTCCCTGCACATAAACAAACCATAGCATTTTGGATTTTCTATGTGTGCTGCACAAGGCAGTACACATGGAAAATGCAAAAACGAGGAGAAATAAAGCATTTCTCCTCATATCGCCAACTTAAGACCAGGGTTTTCCTGGTCTTAACTTTGGCGTTAGCTCCTGTTTACGCTGCCCTTGTGAATAGGGGGCAGTGTAAATATCAATGGGTGTTGCAGTGGAACACCCACCACAACACCCACTGCTCGCCCCTTTTACTCTAAAGAAGGCAGCGTTAAGCCACTTAGCTTAACGCTGCCTTGTGAATAAGGCGATACGCCTATCGCCACCACAACGTCACTGAAAGTGACGTAGTGGTGGCGATAGGGGCTTGTGAATATGCCCCTAAATGTCTGCATGCTTTGCAGTAGTATATCTTTTACTGTGTGTAATACAATTTTAAAACAATGTGCATATTCATCGTGCTTTCAGTAGCAGGCTGTTACCTTGTAGCACTATAATACAGAAGTCATTATACCCCACTGCACCAACTAGGATTTAATTATTTTTCTCTCTGGTTACACACAAAATCTCTGCAGTAATTGTATTAACCAGTTGACATTTCAAAACGGTAACATAAAAGTACATAGTTACCTAATGATGGTAGACCATCAAAGTATTCATAGAATATTTGTCCTTGTTTCTGTTTTTTTGTAATACCAAGCCATCAAAAACCCTAGGGTACCCCACAGAATACAATGCCCTGATTCCTAAATGTAAGCGCACCACGTGGGAAGAAAGAAGCTTTATCTATAGTGCATCACATTCCTGGAATGACATACCTATTCATTTAAAAATAACTAAAAATCTCTTGGTTTTTAGTAAATCCTTAAAAACCTGGCTTTTTAATTTTATATAAAGTAGTTCTGCTGATGCTGACAAAGCTAGTAGATCTGTTAAGAGCTAGTGCCAAGACGCTGCGCTTCTCAAAACACATTAACATAACATAGACCGCAATGGCTGCTCAAGCAGTCAGACCTAAAGCCAATTTTTGCCTTACAACCACTTCAATTTCAAATTTCACTAGATAGTTAAGGCTGACTTTAGTGCAGGGTATCTGAGCAGTGTATTTCATGGGATGCTTACAGCTTGGCTTTTAACTGCATGGAGCTGTAAATTGCCAAACATCATTCAATCAATGAAGACATGCATACCATTCATTCTCTGTCTGTAATATGTTAACCCTGGGCATTTTTTCAGGTCTCATTCTGAAATATAAATTAAGGAAAACATGTCTGCCGGAGACTTTCCTTATGCTGTAAAGACTGTAACAAGGCAAAATGGACTAGGTAAGTACTTTAAACATTAGCCTGCGGGGGCGTGGCCAAGATGGCGGGCTGAGAGGACGCACTTGCCGTGAGCTCCCGAGCCCCTGGAAACCCTGCACCGCTCTACACCGCTGATCTCCCCCAGATCGAGCGGAAAACGCACCCGGTGCTCCCCGTGGTGGTGTGGAACAGCCTGCGAGCCTTAGTTACCCTGCCGCGGCGGCGGTACCGCTAGAGAGCTGGCCAACGTGGTGGCCGTCGAGGGACTTGCCGGGAGGCCCGGGAGCCACAGAACTTGAGGACTTGGTGTTCCGGCGTGGTGAGCCTGCAACACAGGGCGGACCGCCAGTTTGCACACGGCTCGGCGCCCAGGTGGGTGCCGGGACGGCTTTCATCGGCGGAGCGGAGCTGCGTTGACGGTGGAAGCGGAGACGAAGTCAGTCTGAAGCAACTATGCAAGCCCGGGGATCGGGAAGGCCTACGCCACGTGGCCGTCCCGGGGCCCCTCCTCTGGCCGCTACGGAGTGCGGCCGGGCCCTCCGGCGCCCTTGATCACCTCGGCAGCATCTGGCTCTGGCTGCCACACGCCCTGCGACCTTAGCCCCCGGCTGTGCGCCCTTCGAGTGGACCCGTGGGGGGGGACTGCCACGATCCCTGGGCCGGCACGGGCGGCCATTTTGAACGAGTGCGGAGCGGCTGCCCGGCCTCGTACGAGGGTTCCTCGCTAGGAGTGCCCCCACGCCAGCAGGAGCTGTGTGACCGGCCGCCCACTGCTGGTCCACGGCCCCGGCCTGTAGCACCTACTCACCGCGGCTGCGGACTCCAGTGATTCCCGCCTTTCTGCGATGTCGAATGCCAGGGGGCAGAGGAAGGGCGATCGAACTTTGCCGGACATGCTGGGACGTGGCGCCCCGAGACAGGACAGGACCCAGCCCGCCCGAGCCCCCCGACCAGCTCACGGGCGCTGAAGGTGGAGCGCCCCCGGTGACTCGATCGTTCCTGGAGTCCCTGTTCAGCTCCTTGAGGGAGGACTTTCAGGCCTTGAAGCAGGAGGTGGCCGGGGAGGTCCTGGAAGTCCGGAGAGAGGTGGACTCCCTGGGAGAGCGAGTCAACACAGTGGAAGCGGCTGGCCACTCCAGGGACGAGGAAATCACCCACTTGCAACAGGAGGTCCTGCGGCTGCGGGACCAACAGATCGAGCTACAGGCCCACGCCGAGGACCTTGAAAACCAGTCCAGGCGGAACAACATCAGGGTCCGGGGTGTTCCGTCCAACGAGGAAGGTGAAGACGCGGCCTCCTACTTGGGAGCCTTGTTCCGTGAGATCCTGGGAGAGTCCAAAGACTTCCAGATTCGGATCGACAGAGCGCACAGAGTTGGCCGACCTCGCAGAGCTTCGGCGCCTCCCCCGGACATTTTTGCCTTTTTACCGGACTTCCCCTTGAAGGAGCGGATTCTCCGTGAGGCGCGGCGGCAGCAGCCTTTCCGCTTCAGAGATCACCTGGTGGGTCTCTATCAGGACTTGTCCACGATCACATTGCAGAAGAGGAAGACCTTTAAGATTGCCACGGACTTCCTAAGGGAACATGACATGCAGTACTCATGGGGGCATCCCTTCCGCCTGATTTTTCGGTGGAATGGAACACTGCACCAGCTCCGGTCCCTCCAGGATGTCTGCGGGGTACTAGGGATCACGGCATCGGACACGGACACCCCGGCGCCTCGCCGCAGGCGGAGCACTCAAGACGGCTGGCTACGGATCGGGGAGAGGCGATCCCCGCCGCCCGCGAGGCCTGACTCGCCCACAATTCGAGCAGAAATGTCTAGCGCCATCCAGGAGGCCTCCAGGACTACGGCGAAGGGCGATGTGGCCATGACGGCCTGAACTTACTCATGGGGGAGTCTACAAAAGCCTATCTTCATCGCAGGTGCGGGGGTTCTGGGGGTGGCGGAGGTGCTGGTGGTGGTGGCTGGACGTCCACTAGAACGACTTTCCACGGCCTTGTCCGCTAAGGACCGGACTGGGACAATGAAGCCTTTTGAATGGTTTGGGGAGAGCGGGGTGGGAAGGGGAGTTGGACAGGGAAGTTCGGGGTCTGGGGGTTCACTGGGGGAGGGGGAGGATGGGGGGAGTGTGGAGTTGGGAATGTGGGGTTCCGGGGGGGGGGTTCACACAGTTGGGGAGTTTTGGGGTTTGGGGACTGTACTGTGCTGTGGGGTGGTTTGCTTTCTCTGTGCGATGGAGCCGCTTGCTGTGGCCTTTGAGTTATGTCCGGTGGGCCTTGCCCGCCTTAATGTGCGTTTCTGGTATTACCCTCACTGATGGCCCTTAAAATTGTTACCTTGAATGTGAAGGGGCTGAATAACCCTTTTAAACGACGGGCTGTACTGTCCCTACTGGAGGACTCGCAGGCCGACATTTGCCTTCTGCAAGAGACCCACCTGCTGGCTAAAGATTGTCCCAGGCTGCGGACCCCTAAGTTCCCCATGCAGCTCTTTTCTTCCTGTACCTCCAAGACAGCAGGGGTGGCGCTCATGATATCAAGGAGGTTCAAGGGGGAGGTTTTGCAAAAGATAGCGGAACAGAAAGGGAGGCTCTTGGCGTATAGGATCAAGGCGGGGGGTTTAGTGTTTACTGTAGACTCCATATATAGCCCCAATGACCATCAGGACCAGTTTCTACACAGGGCACTAGAAGATGTGGCGTCCACTCCTGACAGGCACATTGTCCTTGGGGGGGACTTGAATGTGGTCTTTGACGCATCTTTGGACAGGTCGGTGCAGAGGCGCCTACAATCGGGGGAGCTTTCGGGCTCGGTTCGTACCCGTTTGGAGGAGCTTGATATGCACGACATGTGGCGCCGTCTCCACCCTGCAACCCGCACATACTCCTATTTCTCCCACGCCCATAAGTCATACGCAAGGCTGGATCATCTTTTAGTGACGGGCCCGATGTTTGAACTGGCCTCGAGCGCCGACATAGGGGTTCTATCTCTCTCAGACCATGCACCAGTGGAGGGCACCTTCCGACTGCCCCAGGTGGTTCACTCGAGAGGGGTCTGGCGTCTCAGGGACACTTTGCTGCATAGGCAATCGGCGGTGAAACAGATCCGTGAGTCCATAGCGGACTTTCAGCGCGTTAACGACAACGACGACACCACCCGCGCGACACAGTGGGCGGCCCTGAACGCTGTGCTCCGTGGTGAGTTTATCGCCATCTCCTCAGCGGAGAACAAAGATCGCCAGCTCAAGAAGGACGAGCTTACCTGCCAGGTGCGGGAGCTAGAGCAGGTGCAACAACGGACAGGTGCCCCCCGGGTCTGGAGGCAGTTGAAGGCCGCCAGGAAACTCATGTCCGCGCTTGACATGGACAGAGCAGAGTGCGCAGTGCTTCGCTTGAAGCACAAGTATTACACCGGCGGGGACAGGTGCGGCCGGCTTCTGGCGCATAAACTCAGGGTGCAGCACCAACAGCACCGGGTGAAGGAGTTAGCTGCCCCCGCTGGAGGGTCGGTCATGGAGGACGGACAGATTGCGGAAGTTTTCCGCCGTTATTACGCTGATCTCTACGCCGGCGTACCCCCCTCCGCGCGAGCTGAAGCAGATTATCTAGAGTCGGTGTCGCTCCCGTCACTGACGTCGGATCAGGCCCAATATCTGGAGCGGGAGATTCGGATTGAGGAGGTGGTCACGGCGATCTCCCGGCTCAAAAAAGAAAAGGCCCCGGGACCTGACGGTTTTATCCCTCTTCTCTATAAGACCCTTTGGCAGGAACTCGCACCACTTTTGACGCGCCTCTTTAACACGTTCTCGGAGCCGGGCGCTATCCCCCCGGAATTCCTTCAGGCTACGGTGTCGGTGATTCCGAAACCGGGCAAGGACCGGACTGCTTGCGGGTCCTACCGACCGATCTCACTTTTAAACACAGACCTGAAGATTTTCATCAGTATTCTGGCAGCACGTCTGGCGCTCCACCTCCCGGGCATGGTTGACCCGGATCAGGCCGGGTTTGTACCGGGCCGGCAGACTGTCGACAACACTAAAAGGGTGACCCATGTCCTGGAGAAGGCCTCGCGGATACCCGGGGAACGCATGCTCCTCTCCATTGACGCGGAAAAGGCGTTTGACAGAGTGCATTGGCCTTATTTGGAGAAGGTCTTGGGCAAATTTGGCATCGGCGAGAAGTTCAGACACCTGGTGTTCAATTGCTATCGTTTCCCATCCGCGGTAGTGAGGGTGAACGGGTGCAGCTCTCAGCACTTCCCAACAGAGCGAGGTACCAGACAAGGGTGTCCACTGTCCCCTTTGCTTTTCGCTCTTTATATGGAGCCGTTCGCACAAAGAGTTCGCCAGAACCCCGACGTCATAGGTGTCCGTATGGGAGAGTTCCATCATGCTCTCAGTCTCTACGCGGACGATGTCATCTTGACACTCGACGACCCGCGGAGGTCACTACCTGCGTGTATCGCGGAACTAGACCTCTTTGCGACAGTGGCGGGATTCAAGGTAAACCTTGGGAAGTCTGCGGCCCTTGACATCTCGCTGTCCACCACCACCAGGGCTGACTTACAGAGGCTCTTCCCGCTGAGCTTGTCTGGGGACCGGATACCATATTTGGGAATTCTTCTGGCACCCTCTCTCCCCGCTATGGTCACGGCCAACTACACGGCTTTAAGTGCGAAGATCAAGGAGGAATTGGTCCGCTGGGATAAGGGCACGTTGTCGTTGCTGGGCAAAGTGGCCGCGGTGAAGATGACCCTCCTGCCACAAGTCTTGTACCTGTTTCGGGCGCTCCCGCTACAACCCCCCAAGGGATGGCTAGCGCAGACTCAGTCTGCTATCTCACGTTTTGTATGGCAAGGCCGTAAACCTAGGATCAAGAGAACCATTGCCACACTGGCGCCGGAGTCTGGTGGCCTTGGGATACCGGACCTGCAGAAGTACTTTCAGGCTGCTCAATTGCGCTATTTGGTGGAGTGGAGCCGGTGGGAATCGGACAAACACTGGTTGTTTCAGGACCAGGCGGTGGCGGGCGGAACGCTACAGGAGGTGCCCTTCCTGAGGAGGGCCTACCGCCCTCCCAACCTTTATGCTTCCTTCATAACTCGGGTCCCGCTCCGTGTGTGGGACTCTGTGTCCGTCAAGCACGACCTCACCACTTTTCCCTCTCCCTTCACGCCAATAGTTGGTAACCCGGACTTTAGCCCAGGTATGGAGCCGGGAGCCTCTGTCCATCACCACCCCCTTTTGTACCGCTTTTGGCCGCCATAAGTGTGGCAGGGTATGCTCAGACGTGAGTCCCTTGCTCACTTTGCCACTGGATTCAAGCAAGCCGGGCTGAAGACGGCTGGAATGCCAGAAACTGGTCCTCGGAAGCTTGTTTCTGGTCCAGGGAAGACATGGCTTGGCAGTTCGGGCTGGACTGTTCCCATGAGGCACAGGGTCAGACTGATTTGCATATAGCCATGTCTGAACTGGGTTGGCAGAGTTGGCTAAAGAACGGTGATGGAATAAACCCAGATCTTTTGACTGGGTGTGAGTGTTTGATTAATTCAGATGCTCCGTCCATCACCACCCCCTTTTGTACCGCTTTTGGCTGCCATAAGTGTGGCAGGGTATGCTCAGACGTGAGTCCCTTTCTCACTTTGTCACTGGATTCAAGCAAGCCGGGCTGAAGACGGCTGAAATGCCAGAAACCAGTCCTCGGAAGCTTGTTTCCGGTCCAGGGAAGACATGGCTTGGCAGTTCGGGCTGGACTGTTCCCATGAGGCACAGGGTCAGACTGATTTGCATATAGCCATGTCTGAACTGGGGCGGCAGAGTGGGCTAAAGAACGGTGATGGATTAAACCCAGATATTTTGACTGGGTGTGAGTGTTTGATTGATTCAGATGCTCCGTCCATCACCACCCCCTTTTGTACTGTGGCTCTATTTCAGGCAGCAGCACAAGCTGCAGTAGAAACAGGCAGTTTCCAACTGCCTACATGGTGGACTGATCAAAATATGGCAGGTGGGACTGTTGACTCCGTGTGTGCCGGTCTCAAGCCCGCTCCTCCAACCGCCATTGTAATGAGCCCCTGAGCAGAAACGCACAGCACACTGTCAGACCTGAATCAGAGCATACATAGTAAAAAAAATGTAAGTGCAGAAGTCCAAAGTTTTCATAGAAGCCCACTATGGCGCCAAATGCCAGAACTGCTGAATTCAAGGGCTTCCTTCACCATCTTGTGTTTCTCTCACCCCCCCACATTTCCTTCTATTTATCGCACTCTTTCAGGTTCTTGTTTGTCACTACTTTTTCCCTTGTAACTGTTTGCCTATCTTTCTTCTTCTTTCCCGCTTTTAAGTCTTTCTATCCTATCTTTTGCTTTTGGATAAAAAAAAATGAATGGAGGTGCCCAACGCCTACAACCATTGGCACTAAATAAGCAAAGTCTTTGAATCATGAATTCGCCTGAGTGCGGGGTCACTTTCTGCCTAACCTATGTAACACGGTCTCTGAACTCATGCCTGACTCCAAGGCAAAGGTCCCATTGGCTGCCTGACCCTGAGGTTGTACTCACCCACCTGCCTCTTTTCAACTCTCACCAAAGCGCTGCACAGTAACCTGATTCGTGTATGTGTGGGTAGACGCTTGACACTGATATCAGCTCAGATCAACAGACTCCTGCCCAACAGAATCAAAGAAAACTACAGCACACAGTGTGCAAGACTCCTCTATGATCCTTGCCTACTGCCTGCACGACTCTTGGATAACTTTCACCACTCCCTATGTCACTTCCCCCCACCCCGCCATCCTCCCAGCCTTGGAAATGGTCACATTTCTGACATTAATAGAAAAAGACCATTAAAAAGCTTTCTGATATTCCGTTCCCCCAGTCCTGGTCCCTGTCTCCCTTTGTTGCTGCTGGCACTGTGTGAATTATTGATGCGCCTAGGTGAACCTGCTTCCTCTGTAGTGGCGTTCCTCTCTGCCTGCGTCGCATCCTTCCTCTGAGCGCGCGTGCAGCCCACATCAGTGTAATTAGCGCCCCTCACATCTCCCAACTGTCAGGCCTCTTTCCATCTACTGACACGACTCTCGCTTTGCTAGAAAGTTGCTTGTGTTCGAGCAAATCTACCAGAACCTGTTTCTGAAGGTGCGTTTTAACCCTCATAAAAAATTCCAAATATAAATATCTACAGCTGATAACATCCCAGGGAGAGATTAAATGTTTGCTTTTTCCTCTTCTGCAGTGCGTGTAAACAGCAGCGCCTTCTGTCACTTTAGAAGCCCCTTAATCACCGTTTCCCGCCCCTTACATGGTTTAGAAAGCGCTGCGTTTTCTTCCTCCTTGTGATTGCAAATTTGCTGGTAGGCGAGCGCTCCTTTTTATTGCTTTGATCTAAGTGCACGATCCCAAAGATTTTTACATTTCTTTTTTATCCCTGTTTTCTATTTTTGTCACTGTTTTCCCTTATTTCTCTTCCTCGTTTTTTCTCCCATTTCTGCCTTTCTCTCTTTTGTTCTGGTTCAAAGTCTGATGATGAATAGTAAGTTCTGGTCCTAAAAATGAGTGCCGGTGCCCAACACCTGTAGCCAGCGCAGTGGTCGAAGTGGAGGAAAAAAAAGTAGGGGAACTGTGGGTGGAGAATCAGGGGCGGGAATGACCAAAGATTGAATCAGTGGGCGGAGTCAGGGGCGTGGCTAGAAATAGCAAAACATACCAATTTTTTGTAGGTTTAGCATTTCCCTGACCAGTTACAGCTTATAACGTTATTTAATTAAAACAATGGATAAACGTGTTTATTTGAGGTTTAATTCAGGAAAAAGCAAACACTCATAGGGAATACAGGTTTATGTAAAGCATGTGAAATATAAGCAGGAACAACATGTTACCTTAATGCTTTTACTCTCATTGTTCAGAAATCCATGATTATTTTTTGTCTCAAACATTGAGGTGATGAATACAGGGCTCCTCCTGTAAACATGTGTTAAGCAGGGCTCAGAAGAGAAAGGGACTCTTCAGGAGAATCTAGACTCACGGAAACCCACACAGGCTCCTTCATATTCATGTCAGCCAGCTAGCTGCTCAATCATAATATAGCAAAAAGAACAACTGGTGGACAGAATGCAGAACAATGTCATACATTCACCCCAGTACAGAGATCTGGGCCTAAATCCATTGTTTCTTTGCACACCATGCCATTCCAGTTTGAAGCCAGCCATATGCAAATCAGTCTTGATCCTGCACCCAATGGGAACAGTCCAGCCCGAACTGCCAGTCCAGGTCCTCCCTGGACTGGAAACAAGCATCCTAGGACCGGTTTCGGGCTTTCAGCCAGGATAGCTTAATTCCAGTGGCATGGAGAGCACGGGACTCATGTCTGAGCATACCTGTCCCACTCGGGGTGACAAATGCAAAAAAACAATTGATGGACAGAATGCAGAACAATGTCATACATTCACCCCAGTACAGAGATCTTGGCCTAAATCCATTGTTTTTTTGATCACCATGCCATTCCAGTTTGGACCCAGTCATATGCAAATCAGTCTTGAGTCTGCGCCCAATGTGAACAGTCCAGCCCGAACTGCCAGGCCATATGTATTCAAGTGTTATGTTATGTTATGTTATATGATTTTTGTATAGCGCACGGATGCCGCAGCAAAGTGGCGTCCCGGCGCTTTGGAGAGTAATAACACAACACGACAGAAAAAGAGGTAAGGAGGTAAGTGTCCTTTCATTCGGGAAGTGAACACAAAGTAGCACCCATTGATCTATGCACATAACATATTGCTCTTTGAAGTGCATGGTACATGTTCTTTGCAGCAGGCATATTACCCCTCTGCGCTGCCTTAGATGAATAAAACAGCCACTAGACAAAACATGCTCCCATCTCTCTCCAGCAGGTACACTGATCACCAAAGTTATCTTGGCACTTGAATTGTTGACCGAAACCTGCTGAATATACAAAGAACTTTGCAGTGTTTTTAAAACTCCTGCCCTTGTACAAAACCGGTCCCCCCAAACTAAACTGGCCCCCTACCCTTCCAGTCGCCCTGGGAAATGCCTGCTCCTGCCCTTTCACTGCTCCTGTCCAGTCAGTACTCCTGCTCATGCTCGATCAACACTCCTGCTTCGTCAATTCCCCTGCCCCCTCCCTTCTCCTGGCCCGTCACTTCTCCTGGCCCGTCACTTCTCCTGCCCTGTTCACTGCTCCTGCCCGTTCACTGCTCCTGCCCCGTTCACTGCTCCTGCCCTGTTCACTGCTCCTGCCCCATTCACTGCTCCTTCCCCGTTCACTGCTCCTGCCCGTTTACCTCTCCTGCTCATGCCTAATCACCGCTCCTGCCCCATTACTTCTACTGCTTCGTCACTTCTCCTGCCCCGTCACCTCTCCTGCCCCATCACCTCTCCTGCCCATTACCTCTCCTGCCCATCACCTCTCCTGCAGGTCACCTCTCCTGCCTGTCACATCACCTGCCTGTCATGTCACCTGCCTGTCACTTCTTGTGCCCGGTCACCTCTCCTGCCCTGTTGCCTCTCCTTCCCCATCACTTCTCCTGCCCCGTCACTGTTCCTGCCCCGTCACTGCTCCTGCCCCGTTCACTGCTCCTGCCCCGTTCACTGCTCCTGCCCTGTTCACTGCTCCTTCCCCGTTCACTGCTCCTGCCCTGTTCACTGCTCCTGTCCTGTTCACTGCTCCTGTCCCGTTCACTGCTCCTACCCCGTCACTGCTCCTGGCCCGTCACTTTTCCTGCCTCGTCTCATTTCCTACCCCGTCACTTTTTCTGCCCCGTCACCGCTCCTGCCCGTTCACTGCTCCTGTCCGGTCAGCACTCCTGCCCGATCACCGCTCCAGCCCCATCACTTCTCCTGTCCCTTCACTTCTCCTGCCCTGTTCACTGCTCTTATCCGTTCACTGCCCCTATCCGTTCACTGCACCTGCCGGTTAACGCTCCTGCCCATGCCTAATAACCGCTCCTGCCCCTTCACTTCTCCTGTCCCTTCACTTCTCCTGCAGGTCACCTCTCCTTTCCTGTCACCTCTCCTGTCCCATCACTTCTCCTGCCCCATTCACTACTCTTATCCGTTCACTGCTCCTGCCGGTTAGCGCTCCTGCCCATGCTTAATCACCGCTCCTGCCCTTTCACTTCTCCTGCCCCATCACTTCTCCTGCCCCATCACCTCTTCTGCCCATCACCTCCCCTGCCCATCACCTCTCCTGCCCGTCACATCACCTGCCTGTCATGTCACCTGCCTGTCATGTCACCTGCCTGTCACTACTTGTGCCCGGTCACCTCTCCTGCCCTGTTAACTGTCTTTCCACGTCACCTCTCCTGCCCTGTCGCCTCTCCTGCCCCATCACTTCTCCTGCCCCATCACTTCTCCTGCCCCGGCACTGTTCCTGCCCCGTCACTGCTCCTGCCCCGTTCACTGCTCCTGCCCCGTTCACTGCTCCTGCCCTGTTCACTGCTCCTGCCCCGTTCACTGCTCCTGCCCCATTCACTGCTCCTGCCCCGTTCACTGCTCCTGCCCCGTCACTGCTCCTGGCCCGTCACTTTTCCTGCCTCGTCACATTTCCTACCCCGTCACTTTTCCTGCCCCGTCACCACTCCTGCCCGTTCACTGCTCCTGCCCGTTCACTGCTCCTGTCCGGTCAGCACTCCTGCCCGATCACCGCTCCAGCCCCATCACTTCTCCTGTCCCTTCACTTCTCTTGCCCCGTTCACTGCTCTTACCCGTTCACTGCCCCTATCCGTTCACTGCTCCTGCCGGTTAACGCTCCTGCCCATGCCTAATCACCGCTCCTGCCCATTCATTTCTCCTGCCCCATCACTTCTCCTGCCCAGTCACCTCTCCTTTCCTGTCAACTCTCCTTTCCTGTCACTTCTCCTTCCCCATTCACTGCTCTTATCCATTCACTGCCCCTATCAGTTCACTGCTCCTGCCGGTTAACGCTCCTGCCCATGCCTAATCACCGCTCCTGCCCCTTCACTTCTCCTGCCCCATCACTTCTCCTGCCCCATCACTGTTCCTGCCCCGTCACTGCTCCTGCCCCGTTCACTGCTCCTGCCCCGTTCACTGCTCCTGCCCTGTTCACTGCTCCTTCCCCGTTCACTGCTCCTGCCCTGTTCACTGCTCCTGTCCTGTTCACTGCTCCTGTCCCGTTCACTGCTCTTACCCCGTCACTGCTCCTGGCCCGTCACTTTTCCTGCCTCGTCTCATTTCCTACCCCGTCACTTTTCCTGCCCCGTCACCGCTCCTGCCCGTTCACTGCTCCTGTCCGGTCAGCACTCCTGCCCGATCACCGCTCCAGCCCCATCACTTCTCCTGTCCCTTCACTTCTCCTGCCCTGTTCACTGCTCTTATCCGTTCACTGCCCCTATCCGTTCACTGCACCTGCCGGTTAACGCTCCTGCCCATGCCTAATAACCGCTCCTGCCCCTTCACTTCTCTTGCCCCATCACTTCTCCTGCAGGTCACCTCTCCTTTCCTGTCACCTCTCCTGTCCCATCACTTCTCCTGCCCCATTCACTACTCTTATCCGTTCACTGCTCCTGCCGGTTAGCGCTCCTGCCCATGCCTAATCACCGCTCCTGCCCTTTCACTTCTCCTGCCCCATCACTTCTCCTGCCCCATCACCTCTTCTGCCCATCACCTCCCCTGCCCATCACCTCTCCTGCCCGTCACATCACCTGCCTGTCATGTCACCTGCCTGTCATGTCACCTGCCTGTCACTACTTGTGCCCGGTCACCTCTCCTGCCCTGTTAACTGTCTTTCCACGTCACCTCTCCTGCCCTGTCGCCTCTCCTGCCCCATCACTTCTCCTGCCCCATCACTTCTCCTGCCCCGGCACTGTTCCTGCCCCGTCACTGCTCCTGCCCCGTTCACTGCTCCTGCCCCGTTCACTGCTCCTGCCCTGTTCACTGCTCCTGCCCCGTTCACTGCTCCTGCCCCATTCACTGCTCCTGCCCCGTTCACTGCTCCTGCCCCGTCACTGCTCCTGGCCCGTCACTTTTCCTGCCTCGTCACATTTCCTACCCCGTCACTTTTCCTGCCCCGTCACCACTCCTGCCCGTTCACTGCTCCTGCCCGTTCACTGCTCCTGTCCGGTCAGCACTCCTGCCCGATCACCGCTCCAGCCCCATCACTTCTCCTGTCCCTTCACTTCTCTTGCCCCGTTCACTGCTCTTACCCGTTCACTGCCCCTATCCGTTCACTGCTCCTGCCGGTTAACGCTCCTGCCCATGCCTAATCACCGCTCCTGCCCATTCATTTCTCCTGCCCCATCACTTCTCCTGCCCAGTCACCTCTCCTTTCCTGTCAACTCTCCTTTCCTGTCACTTCTCCTTCCCCATTCACTGCTCTTATCCATTCACTGCCCCTATCAGTTCACTGCTCCTGCCGGTTAACGCTCCTGCCCATGCCTAATCACCGCTCCTGCCCCTTCACTTCTCCTGCCCCATCACTTCTCCTGCCCAGTCACCTCTCCTTTCCTGTCACCTCTCCTGCCCAGTCACTTCTCCCATCCGTTACTTCTCCTGCCCCTTCACTTCTACTATCCGTTACTTCTCCTGCCCGTCACTTCTCCTGCCTGTCACTTCTCCTGCCCGTTACCTCTCCTGCCCATTACTTCTTCAGCCCGGTCACCTCTCCTGCCCTAGTACCTCTCCTTTCCTGTCATCTCTTCTCTGTCACTGCTCCTGCCCAGTTTACTCTGTGTACAACATTGACAAATTACACAAGGTGTCAAGTTCCCCACAGTACTCTGTCTGGGGAAAGCTCCTCTGTAATCACCAACTCTGATCTCACTGGCACTTGATATGCTAAAGGCAGAGGGCGGGCGCATTGTCATTCAAAAGGGGATAATCTGCCTCAATCGGAATGACAATGGGCCTGCCCTCAGTCTGTGGGAGCTCAGGGAGGGGCTTCTGCAGCCTCTGGGGTTCAACAGAGAAGTGCGAGCAGCCCCTGGAAGCTGAATGAAAAAAGTTATCATTTTAAGTAGGACTATTCTTGCCGTCCCGGGATGCTTTTTTGAAAGTAAGAAGTAGGGGAACGGACTGAAATATTTTTTAGAAGTAGGGGCACGCCGTGCCCTTCTGTCCCCACCCACTTCTACCACTGAACCAGCGACACAAATCAAGCATTGCACAATGTCACACGCAGTATTTGTGAGTTCATAATGCACCATGTGTGATATATCACAAGCCGTTTGTGACATCATGAGATGGTGTTTTCAGCTTCCCTTTTCAGTTTTTTAATTTGCATTCCTCTGGCAGAACCGGGCGTAGGTGACAGTGAATCTCCCCTATTGTTATATAATGCAGTGGGACATTCCGTTTCTTCTCTATTTAAGCATGTTGCCACCTGCTGTTGCTATTAATTGACATGAGGGAAACTAAAACCCTTAATGTTCAGCAGCATATGAGTAACAAGCTAGGATCTGCCAAGGCATTGCCTTTGTCCACAGAGTCTGGAAAAGGCAAGTAAAGTTTCCCATTTCAACAAAGCAAAGTTTGACTTTTTCCCTGTTTCCTGATGGTTTCCCCTAAAAGGACAGGAGGTATTTGTAAGAAATTGGGTTATTAGTTGTGAAGGGTGTGAGTCCTTCAAAGTGGTATGCCCACAATTGTCTTCTTATTTGGAACCAAGTACTCCATAGTAGCGCTTGACTCTCTTACAGTACCGAAGCAGAGGTGTCCAAGACCAACTCAGGGGAAGCAGTGTATGCTAGCAATCCCAATTTGCTGGCACGCAACAACAACACTCAATAAATTTGTGTCCAGTCAGTGATTTTTCTATAAAAAGGGAAAAGTAATTACTAAGCAGTACTAAATACAATGCATTGAGTTACAAATATGTACATCAGGTAGATGGAAATACGTTTGGTGAAGCCCTTATATCATTTTACATACCTAGTAGATCCTGGACCCCATAACAATACCCCCCACCTATACTATATGGAATATCACAATATAAAGGGGTATACTTAGTATATATAAGGTAGACTTACTGGTTCTGTCAGGGTGTCACCACATTAATAAAACAGCCATATGTTATTATTCACCATGATATCACCACTAAAACCAATAGGATCAATACTCACATTCAAATAGACTCATAAATATAAGCATTGCATCGCCAATATTTTAAATGTGTTATAGACCGCGTAATATAGCCATAGAACCAAGCACAAGTGATCCCTTCACTCCAAAGCACAAGAGGAAACTCTCTTACTCTGAGAGTGTTTACATTTGTAATACCCAAGGCACCAGGAGATTTAGGATCAGTTTTTTATAAATCATTTCTTGGGGGCTGCTGCTCTCCCTGCAGCCGCCCACAATACTTAAAAACTGTCTTAGTGCTGCCCCAACTCCTCCTTGGTGCAGAATGGAGAAAGTATGCAAATTGTCAAACTACTTGAGGCAGGGGCGGACTGGCCGTAGCTGGCACCGGGCAATCCCCCGGTGCGCCGCACGGGTGGGGGGCCGGTTTGGGGCCCCTGCTGGCTGTTTTTGTTACAGGGCTGTTTTTGCAGCATTCAATCAATCAATCAATCAATCAGTCATTTGTTAAGCGCACAACATGCCTGCGAGGGTCTCATGGCGCTGGGGGTGGGGGGCGCTACTGTTTGAACAGCCTGGTCTTAAGTGTCTTCCTGAAGGTCAGCAGGTCTTGCTGCAAAATCGGCCATGTAACAAAATCGTCCGAAAACCGGCCCTGGGAAAGAGCTCGGCTGCACCCATAACCCCCCAGGAAGGGGGGGCGAGCACTTTGCCAGGGCCGGTTTTGGTTCCCAGTCCTGCCCTGCCTTGAGGGCATTATGGGCCACCCCCTTACAGAGCCATGAATACTTGATGAGTGGGAAGCCACTCTAACAGCCTTATTCATGAAGGCTAAATCGGCTCGCAAAGGGCCGGATTCTGAGAATCCGGCCCTTTGCGAGTGCGATTTTTGCTTTTGGGATTCAGCATCCCAAAAGCAAAAATCGCTAATTGCGATGTCGCAAATGTGCGAGGAAATGACATTTAAGGAATCTCTATTTGAGATTCCTTAAATGCTATTCAACATCCTATTTCAATTTGCGATTTCGCTATTTCTAGGCGCAATTTACCGCGAGGTCAGACCTCGCGGTAAATTGCGAAAACTCAAAAAAATGCATTTAAATGCATTTTTCTGAGTTGCATGTTACACACACACACATGTCCTTTGGACATGTGTGTGTGCAACACCTGTGTCACAGATCATTTGAGGGGTGCTACAGGGTGTCCTGTGGACACCCCTGGCACCCTTCAAATCGCAATCTTATTTGCGATTAGCTAATTGCTAATCGCAAATAAGGAATACTCCCCATTCATTCCTATGGGCCTTTTTGCCCATAGGAATGAATGGCGAGTTATTCCTTATTTGCGATTAGCAATTTGCTAATCGCAAATAAGGAATCAGTAGGAATCGCATTTTATTATGCGATTCCTACATGATTACCGTTTTGCGAGTCCTTAATAGCGAATCGCTATGATTCGCTATTAGGGGCTCGCAAAACGGCCCCTTCATGAATAAGGCTGTTAGTCTGGAGCCTCGCTCTACAGTTGGTCTTATACATTTTGTTTTTTTAACTTTCAGCCTGGGTGCCCCTGCTTCTCCAATGGTGCACACGAGTTGTGCAGACAGAGAGGCAGTGCGGGGGGCCCACTCACAGGCTGCCCAGCCGGCATCCTCCATGGTTAGCACTATCCAGGGATGGCGCTGGATTGGAATCACTGATTATCCTGCCCATGTTCTCCCAGTCGGGAGCAAGTAGGATGCTATGTGCTATGCTCACCCAGCCGGTACACAGTCAAAATATCGAGTAGGAAATATCGACCTACCATAATATCGAGTCTGAAATATCGAAGGTGCATAATATCGAAGGCAAGAATATCGTAGGACAGAATATCGACCCAAGGTAAGTAATATCGAAATACTTAATATCGATGTAAGTAATATCGAAGTTAGTAATATCGATAGCATATATATTGATGTTACTAATTTCGATGACACTAATATCGATATTTGTATTATTGTATAGTTTTTTATTATGTATGTGTTATATGTTTAATTTAAGTATTTAAAATAATTACTATTATATGTGTATAAATTTTATATAATAATAAATAAATTTATAAGTAAATTTTATGTTTTTGTACCGGAGCGGGTTGTGGGTTTATAGGGGAATAGGGTGGGAAGTAATTTTATTATGGTAAATTGATTAGTAATTAGTAGGATTTATTAATAAATTATAATTAATTGGTAACTATGTAAAAATAATAGGAAAATAATTTTAATTAATTTATTAATTGATATATATGTTCTGTAGCGGGTTGTGGGTTTATAGGGGAATAGGGTGGGAAGTAATAATTATGGTAAGTTGATTAATAATTAGTAGGATTAATTAATTAATTATAATTAATTGCTAATTAATATTGATTAATTGGGAAAAAAAATAATTGATTTATTGATATATATTTTCTGTAGCGGGATGTGAGTTTATAGGGGAATGGGGTGGGGAGTAATTTAATAATAATTAATTAATTAATATATGTTTTTAAAAATTTATATTTAATTTATTGGGAAATAATTAATATTAATTAGTTAATTAATTATTGTAATTTTGTACATATTTAAAATTATTAATTAATTGGTCATTAAATAATATTAATTAGTTACATTAATTAGAGTAATTTATTTATATATAATTTTTAGTTACTGTTAATTAATTAATTGGGGGGAAATAATATTAATTATTAAATTATATTAATTACAGCTAATGTGCTAATATATTTACTTTATTTGTTATTGTTCATTAATAATTAATTGCTAATTAAATAATATTAATTAAGTTTGGGTAAAGGAGTATTTTTAGGGTTCAGGGTCAGTTTTGAGATTTTGGATAAAGGGTTTTTTTTAGGGTTCAGGGTCAGTTTTCAGTTCTTGGGTAAAGGGGTATTTTTTGGGTTCAGGGTCAGTTTTCAGTTCTTGGGTAAAGGGGTATTTTTTGGGTTCAGGGTCAGTTTTCAGTTTTTGGGTAAAGGGGTATTTTTAGTGTTCAGGGTCAGTTTTCAGTTCTTGGGTAAAGGGGTATTTTTAGGGTTGAGGGTCAGTTTTCAGTTCTTGGGTAAAGGGGTATTTTTAGGGTTCAGGGTCAGTTTTCAGTTTTTGGGTAAAGGGTTATTTTTAGGGTTCAGGGTCAGTTTTCAGTTTTTGGGTAAAGGGGTATTTTTAGGGTTCAGGGTCAGTTTTCAGTTCTTGGGTAAAGGGTTATTTTTAGGGTTCAGGGTCAGTTTTCAGTTTTTGGGTAAAGGGGTATTTTGAGGGTTTAGGGTCAGTTTTCAGTTTTTGGGCAAAGGGTTATTTTTAGTGTTCAGGGTCAGTTTTCAGTTTTTGGGTAAAGGGGTATTTTTAGGGTTCAGGGTCAGTTTTCAGTTCTTGGATAAAGGGGTATTTTTTGGGTTCAGGGTCAGTTTTCAGTTTTTGGGTAAAGGGGTATTTTTTGGGTTCAGGGTCAGTTTTCAGTTTTTGGGTAAAGGGGTATTTTTAGGGTTCAGGGTCAGTTTCAGTTCTTGGGTAAAGGGGTGTTTTTTGAGTTCAGGGTCAGTTTTCCCTACTGTTGCACTCTGTGGAGTAGGAATAGAAATTTTTACCCTTACGCTATCCAACGTTTTATTTAATTAATTGTTAAAATATCAAATGTTTATTTTATTTTTTATATTACTTACATTTTATTTATGTTACTCTTTTATGTTTGTAAATGTGTTAGTAAATTAGAATATATTTCATTAATTTATAAATTCATAAAATAATTATTAATACTTATTGTTCAGTGCATATATATTACATATTTACTGTATATATTTAATTAATGTATTCTTAATATATATGTATTATTTATTACTTTTAAACATTATTAGATACTTTTAAATATGTTTATTTTATTTATTAGTCTTATAGACTTAATTTTACATTTATATATTATTAAAAAAAACGATATTTTTAACATCGATATTTTTTACATCGATATTTTTTTTCTCGATATTTTTGTACTTACCATGTTGTAGATAGGATGTCGATATTTTTGCCCTCGATATTGTTGACTCGATATTCTTGTAGGTCGATATTTCTGTAGTCGAAATTCTGTCAGTGATTCCACCCAGCCACAGACACAGAGAGCAGGAGTGACGCACTGCCCCACAGCTACCAGAGACACGGAGATGGGGTCCCAGGTTACATTCAATACTGCTCTGTCACTGCTGAGCATTACGGTCTCGGACATGGGCTCCCAGGCCCCAGTTGCACTTCATCTGCCCTCAGGGAAAATGGGGCCTCTGATGGCGAGGTGCCCCCCTGCCCGGGGAATTACATAATCAAAAATGCTCAATCCCCCAGGCCCAGACCTTTGCTGGAGGTAATTTCTCAAATTATGGTGTGGTGTCACATGCTTGTTTTTCTTCATTTCTTTTAAAACTTGCAAATCTTTTCAAAATGCACCTCTCAGGCCTTTACTTCTTGTGGTCAAACCTCATTAAGCCTACTGGCACCTAAAGGGGGCATGTTGTGGGGAGCTGCATTGCCTGACCTTCTGCACCAGTCTTGTCCTCTGCCTGACTCCTCTGCTTTTCTCCTGATGGTGGGGACATCTTGTGTGGCCACTCCGCAATCAGCTAGCAGAGCACCCTCCTTGCCACTTTCCCAAGGCCCCAGAGGCTCCTGGCTTATTGAAGGCACCTGGGGGACAATGAAGTAGGTCCATTGCACTAGCTAGCTGGTCCTTATGGGGCAAAAGGAGGCCAACGTCACTGGCCTTGGAGAGAGTCACCCTGGTCCTGGGGGTAAGCTGGAGTCATAGTCCTTGGTCCCTCTTGTAGGGTATCAGGTGGCTTCTCTTTTCAGCTGGGCATCCTTTTGCCAATTGTTGCCTGCAGGTCCAGAATCTTTTCAACTTTCTCCCTTTGGCAGGAGTTCTTAAATGGAGGTGTAAAGTTTAAGGGGCCAGGCACCCCTGGCCAATCCTACAATACCACATCATATCTGTCCCCTTGTTTGAAACTTGCTGCACAGTCTTCTAGCTCAATCCAAAATGGTGATTTAAAGTTTTCTCTGAAAGGAGCCCCCTCTAAGTGCTGCAGCACCAACTTTTCAAGAAAACATTTGTGTATTCCATTTTCGGATTAGCAAATATACCTTTGTATTTTCTAATGAAAAAGTCTACCAAGCAGGTGCACTTGTTATATTTTTACCCTTTTTACACTTTGTGATAATAATTTCCTATGTGGAGAAACCTTTTGAACTACGCTCTCAACAATTTTAAGAATACTTCCACTTTGGAAACGGATTTACTCCTGCTGAAAGCGAATTTCTAATATTTTTTAGGGTGGGAGGGGGTCGGAGAGATGTTTGGGAAAACCGATGTGGGACTACGTTTGTGGGTGTGCACAAACTTACTGGACAATTTAGCCCTGTAACGCCCACTCTCAGCCAAGCCTTATAAGTAGATCTATTCAAAGGAAAATCTTCATATAAGTAAACACTTTTACAAATGTAGGACCAACGTTTGGAAATTTAAAAAGTGTTTTTGCACTTGGGCTGTTTGTGAGTCTAGGCTAAGGCTACATGTATAAAGGCATAGAGTTGTGTAGATCTGGACAGTAATGGGTAGCAGTGAATTAACTCAGCCTTTTATCCACAGTCAACATCTAAGCAAGGTTACACCTTCATGTTCATTCAGCTCTTTAGACTTATTAACAGGATTCAATGAAGGAGTTATCAAACCAAGCGGGTGATAAATTCAACACATTGCACCAATGTTGATTTATCTGAAAATTGACAGTGTCTTGAATGCTGTTTTTTTTATTAGATAATTCCGAAGCAAACATGTTTTTGTGATTTTCAGTGTGGGGTACATAAAGGAGTAAGCATATGCAGTCATCAGGTCAGTGGAGGCTTGGCAATGCTCACTTACCTCAGTAAGATAATTGTTCAGTCTGATTTTGCGCTTTTAGTAATTAATTTGATGTTAGAAGTGTGGCTGCATTTGGAGAATCCGATGTTCTTATTTTTATACAGGTTACATTAAAAAAGCTTATCAACTCCAAGCGTGCCCAGTTTTCCCCCCAATTTACTTATATTTTAAAAAACAAAGATAAGGTTGCATGACAACATTCTTCTCATTGTGACTTATGCAATGTATAGATTAAGTCAATGTTGCAACATCAGTTATTAAAAGAAAACAGTATATTGCCTAAATCGATCTAGAAATTCCTTTCTCCGTCCCTGAACGGCAAATGTTCCCAGTTTTACAGCATGTCCATCCATCTCCCCTGTATCTTATCAGCGGGCACCACTTGCGTGTAGACCATGCGTTCCAGAGTGGAACATCTGTCCAAGCATCGTTTCCACTCTTGCAGTTTAAGGGGCGGGCTTTGGCTCTCCATTTCCTTGCTATGTCCATCTTAGCAATCAAAATCCCCATACCAAAGAGTGTATGTGATGATCGGGTGCTACCAAACTCTTTAGGGCTCCCAGTTTTTGCCAGACAAAGTAACTGAGAACCAGGAAAACACGGTGGATGGCTCAGAACTACCCTAAATAATAAACTAACTATATAAATAATAAACTAACATACTACACCCACTGGACCAAGTGAGGAAGTTAGGATCTGAATACAGGTGTTTCTGCTAGGAATTAGTTGCACTTGGTTGGTGTGACGTGGCAAGTGAGATTACAGGCGTAATTCAGAACTTTAGGTTGGACTAAAAGGACTCTGGCGTCACCGTCGATAGGAAATTCAGCTCAGCAGATCAGCAACTACTGCAGAGTTATATGTGTAATATACAGGGAGCAAAGTGGAATTACGATATGGGCCAGCTTAAACTTTCATGTTTAAAAAGTCTTTAATAAAGTGTGTGCCACTAAGGGGAATAATTACAGCGAGTATTTAAGAATTTTATTTCAGTTGTTGTTCAGTAAATTATTTAATTGTTATAAAGTCGGCAAAGCAGCACATTTTCAATAACCATTGTCCCTCCAGGCAGTACCGGCCCGTGGTGGGAGTGCTGCTGGGCGCTGATGTGGGGTGGGGGTAGTAAACTACAGATTACGGCCTTTTAGATGTAAGTAAACACATAAAGAAATGAAACAAATTTCGTTGCGCGCGCTGCATCGCATTTGGCGATGCAGCGCGCGCAACATGTGCAAAAATTGACAAAATAATAAATGTATTACTACTATCCCACTTTACACTGCAAAATTTGATCAACCTCAACTACATAATTTGATTCTCCTCTGTTGCATAATCCTAGAGGCCCTGATTATAGCGCTGCTTTTCTTCCGGTCCTAAACTGATAAGAGAGAGAAGGGTGAGGTGGAGAGTAGCGAAGGTCAAGCAGAGAGATGGGAGGGCAATGGGGTAATAAGGATGAGGCTGACCAAGAGGGAGGATAGTGAGAACAAAAGGAAGATGCTGATGAGGCTACAAAGGAGGATACATTGGAAAGACAGAGAAGAATAAGCAAGAGTGAGTGGAGGGCGAGGAAGAGAGGAAAGGATGAGGAAGAGCGAGAAGAGTGAGGTAAAGAGAGAAGAGTGAATTGAAAAAAAAGGGTGAAGTGTAGTGACAGTAAGTTGAGGCACAGAAAAAGGTCTGCGTGGTCAGGGGAGAGAGAAAGTTGGATAAGGTGAAGAGAGATGAGGGTGCAATGAGAGAAATATGAAAGTAGAGTGGAGAAAGTGAAGGGACATATGGAAACATGAGAGTGAGGTGGGAGGAAGTAGAGGGGGAAGTGAGCGGGACAGCAAGCTGAAGTGGAGCGAAAGGAGGGTGAAGTCGGAAGAGAGGAGGGTGACACGGAGAGAAAGGACAGTGAGGTTGAGAGAGCAGAAGAGATCAAACCTGTAGGTTTAAACCTCTAGTAGTCAGAACCCGGCAATAGGTATGGT
Organism: Lissotriton vulgaris; assembly: GCF_964263255.1. Lineage (NCBI taxonomy): Eukaryota > Metazoa > Chordata > Amphibia > Caudata > Salamandridae > Lissotriton > Lissotriton vulgaris. Next base: position 254,573 of record NW_028246540.1, on the reverse strand, counting down.
ATGCAGCTCACAACCGTACAAGACCACCCAACATGCACAGACGCAGCTCCTAGACACCTGGGACTCTCTGGACAACCCCACTTATCTTTATGGCTCACTCATTCTTCTTCATGGCCCATCCAGATCTCAAATCCTTGAGTCGTGCCTGGTGACGTGTCGCAAAATAACAGGGCCCAGTGAAAAATGTTGGCAAGTGGCCCTAACGTTCCACTTTGGCATTCTGTCTCACTGCTGTAGGATGGCTTTGGATCACAATTCCTGCTTTAGAAATATATTTTCATCAGTGCTGGCTTTAAAGTGGTGTGACCGGCGCCATCACACCTGATGCTAATCTCGGGTGGGCGCTGCATTTAAAAATATCTAATAGGGTTGAAGACGACAGCTAACGGTGATGATTAATGTAATAAGCTGGAGAGATCTGAGTTTTCTCTAGTCACAGTTATGACTCATTGTAAAGCAGTGATAGAGCGCGCAGGTCATCCGACTATAAATGTACCATACTCACCTGGGCCCATAATTCAATTTACACATTTACTTAATCAGGTAACCTTCGCTGTACTATCAGTCTATTTTTCCTACTAGGTCCTATACCATCGACTTACCAATCCTTGTCACTGGTACCTATAAGCTAATGGATCAGGGAGTTAGTTTTAAAGGCAGTTTGATAAACAAATAGCATTTGCACTCATATAATAACCACAAACTCGGGAAGGTTTAAAACTCTTTATCTAATCATCATCAAAGGTCATAATCCAAAGACTGAAAACAATAAGACTATCAATAACCAAAATCAGAAATAGTGTATAAATATGCAAGAGATATATTATGCCAAGCATTTAGTCAAAAGATAAAGGGAAGGTAAGAATATGGAAAATGCTACTTAATTAAACAGACTTTGTACAATTTCCTAAGGGTAGGGAAAAGAAGGAACATACTAAATAACACAGCTTTACGTACTTATCAAAGGGTGGGTAAAGAAAGGGAACATAATATGCAACGACGAAACCAAATTTGACCATATAGCTATAGGGAAGGTAAAAATGGAACACGCTATTAAATCAGAAAACCAAGTTTAACTATTTTTAAGGGAGGGTGAAGAAAAAGGGAACATTAGTGCAATCATGTTAGCATTCAACTAAAAGGTGGGGAAGAAAGTGGAACACGCTAATAATCAGCAAAAACATGAATTTATCGTTTATTCAAGGGAGGGTAAGAAAAAGGAACATATGCAAAAAACTTTAGCAATTTAGAGAAGGTAAAGAAAAGGACGCAAGTTATACTAACAATTACCCACACAGACATATATTTACCTAGAATGGTCTGAAGACCAACCCTGGCCACGGGTCAGTTGAAAAGGACAGAAGAACCCCAAAGTTGCAGTGCCAGTAGGCCAGCAGGGTCAGATCAGAATCAAGATAGGAAAAACCCAGATTTGGATCAGGACCGGACCACCAAAGGTTAAGACCAGCACCCGCAGTTCAGTTGCAACGCCTGCGCTACTCCCGCTCTGCAGCTAACAGCCAGAACCTCGACTGGGTTATCGATTTCACCGACAAAGTGCTTCGCCAGCACTTCAGCTTCCCAGAACCCCGATTGGGTCAGCGAACCTCCCGACAGAGCGCTCCGCAGCCCTCTGCTTTTAGTCACCTATTGAGTGCGTTGGGTCAGTGACAGGTCAGCTATTCGGACAAGTCGGACAAATTAACTAGCTAAACCTACCCTAGTTATACTGTTTTTCAGGTTAATGTACCACCCCCCAATGTTGCAAGTGTAAGGATCCCTAATTTCGATTGGACAGGAAAGGAGGACAGGCCATCACACCGCCAAAATTCTTAGACTTCAGTATTGAATATTAATTTCTTTTCTTTCCGCCCCATCAATTTCTTTTCACATGACAACTGCATTTTCACCTAACAATGGTTGTTCTATTGACAAATACATTGTATGCAATTTGGCTTCTTCTAGTGGGGTCAGATGTGAGCTTCCCAGGCACATCTTGGCTGTGACTGCCTTCTGGCTCAATGCCACAGAGTTCATCTTCTTGCAGCAGTCGGTCATGCGCGGAAAGGACTTCCAAGATGGAGTAAATAGCACCTCCCAGGCCCAAAGATTACGATACATGAAAAGTAAAGGAAACAGTTTTAGAACACAGAATAAAATGAATACACTGTATACCATGACTTTCTACACTATACCCATTAATTTATACTAGACTTTCGCATTAGGATTAAGCAGAACGAACAGTTTAGCAAAAGCAGCAGTGCAAGCCTCTCGCGTGTGAGAACACAGAGCAGCCATATTAGCTCTAGTGCGCAGAAGCGGCAGTTTCCCTCCAAAGCTACGACTACGTCATGTCACGTGAGTATGACAGACGCAAGTGCAGTAGAAAATCCCACGTTGCAGCAGCCATTTTATATGCAAGCGTATTAAGGTTTAGTAAACACATAAGCAAGCTTCACTCGGACACCCCATGTCAATATAAAAAGGGCAAAATTAGTAAGACAAACATGTTGATTACACAGTTAACGTTATTCGAGGTTCATGAAGTCGAGCAAGTCGCTTCTTGTGCAAATCCTTGCTCCATCAGCAGCACAGAGGGTTAATGTTCCTGTTGCAAAGCGCAATATAAGTTGCAGATCTCAGATTTGTGTTTCATGTAGATGGCGCAGTGGGTTACTGCTTATGCCGCAGCGAGCCTTTTGATTCTTGTACGTCATAAACTGCATTCCTTCCAGCCTGGCACAACGAGCTATGAATCAGCATCAAAGAGCAACTTGCAAACTGCAAGGCCTAGGTTTAGAACGTTATTATTTTTCTCAAGCGTTCATTTTTCTAAGGTTGCTTAAAAGTGTTCCTTTGGGTATTAACACATTGTTGTTCCTAGTACAGCAGACAACCCCATCCAGTGAGTTACATTGTAACGCCTGTTTTTGTGTTTCTCCTGATGAAGCACTCTTAACATATCATGCCTACCAGTATTGATGACATGTAACTCCTGCACCTTGTAGTGTGAAAAATAAATACAATCTTGGTGAACATTATCTGCGCCATCTTGCCCCCTTTTCGAGCCCATTCGTGCGCGTAAGTGGCAGCCATTTTGAGCACCATGGCCTCCCTGCCCCTCACTAATAGCCAGCGCGTCTCTCTCTCTCTTAACCTCGCAAGCATTCCCCCGCACGCTGACAACCCCCCCGCTCTCTCATGCCTTGGGTCATAAACCCCTCTCCAGCGCAGCTTCACCACGGAACCCCATCCTGTTCCCAGCGCGACACCTCCCTTCATTCCTTTCATGGCCTCAAACCCTTTTGATGCAAACCCCCTTTTCCTGTGTCCCCGTTCGTCTTCCTCGTTCCCAGGCTGCCACCTGACCCTGCGGATACTGTTTATTACCCCGTACAGTAGGAAGCTTCCCCTCCCCATCAAAAGACCCCCGAACCGATCAAAGCCCCCACCCCATGAGATCCGATCAACCCCACGCATTCCGTGAATCGGCGGAATGCCCTGCTGTGCGACCACCATCACCTGTTGTGACCAGGGTGGGGAATCCAACTGTAAATGTGTGTGGGAACGGGTCTGGAGGGGAGATTCCGAGGATGTTCTTTCAAGTATTAAAATATTACGAGAATGTGTTATGTGCAATAAAGGTCGTAAACTCTAGTATAAGAGGCCCGGCCTCAGAGATGTGGTTAGAGCACCTCGTGACGATACTTGCTGTCTGAATTGATGTGTTCTCCTCCGGAGAGAATAAAATCCTCGTTTCCCGCCTTCCAGTCTCCAGCGCCTGCTTCTTCATTGATTAATATTGGTGGGTCATAGAGGCGATACCGCCGGGCAACATAAAAGGGTCTTTGGTTACCGGTTGTCTTTGAAACCCTTTTTAACAATTGGCGTCCCAAACGTGGGGCCCATCAGCGACTCGTGGATCCAGTGAGAGAGGTCCTGACGACAGAGTGAACGACTGCAACGATCGGAAGGTACCCTGTCCGATAGACCCTCGTCTGACAGCCGATTATCCGAACTTCACTGGTTCCGAACAGACCTCTCTCGAGTGATCTGCGGTCCTGACTGGGAACCATCAGGAGTGCCACGAGAAGTGCGAAGAGAAGAGGACGATCGGGCGCTGGATTCGGAAGACGAGAAACTGTCCATGCGGTCCGGGTAAGGTCGTGTAAACACGACGAATTGCGAAAGTGATAGATAATTGAAAGAAATTGATAATTGTTGTGAAAATACTAGTATTACTCTTTGTTAATTTATTGGAGATTCACTGTCTACGAACGGAGAAACAACAGGCTCTCCCTTTATAAACAGCGAAGGATAGGTACGCACCCGTCGGACCTATTTTTCTCCCCCACTAAACAATTGCCCCATTGCCCCATTGATTAACGGTTATAGATTGTTTTCTGGAGATTCTCTGTCTGAAAACAGGGAAGATTAGGTCCCCTCTTTACAGATAGTGAAAGGGTAGGTGACGCGAACCTTTGCGAGCCTACTTATTCTCCCCATTGACCATATTGATTTTTTATTTTCGACCTAACATTGATCGATTGCTCAGAATTGGTTCATGAGGTATTCACTACGTGCAAACAACGTAGAATAGAAATATTCTGTCTAGTCTTTGCGCGCAGTGATAAGATAGGTAGTGCTGACTATTATCCCATTGTGATCCGTCATGCCTGTCTTCTCCCCACTGGTCAGTAGCCTGTTTTACCCGGACCGCTTATTAGAGATGAACCATCCGGCTCCGCTGGAAGGCACCCCTAATAAGGACATGTTCATGAAGCATGGATTAATTGCTATAGCCTATAGTGAGCTGTGGCATAAATATACGAAAAAGGATCGAGAAAGTCAGTGGCCACTGAGAGGATCCTTTGATCTCGACAAAATAGAAACAGTAGAAATAGCCCTTCGTAGGAATGAAACAACACCTATTATGCTCGATAGTCTCGGCATGTGGCGCAAAGAAGCCACCCGACGAAGGGAAGGCGACGAATTTAGAAAAGATGAGGGGACACGACGGATAACCCTCCAAACGTCTAGTAGGCAAAGGGAAGGGCCAGCGATGGCACAGTCCCGAGGAGTAGACATGAAAAGCGAACGGTGTAAAGGGATGTGCCGACAAGCCAACCCCGGAACACAACGACCTGAAGGTAATCCCCCGACACTATGCACAGGACGAACAGATGTACAACAAAATCAATGTGCTTTCTGTAAATGTCTTGGACACTGGAAAGCCCAATGCCCGACTCTGCAAAGCATAGGTAAGAACGGAGGGTCGACAGAAAGAACAGGCCGACAGAAAGGGAAAAGGCACGAGATAAAAACCAATCAGACTAGTGCAGACAGGACCACCCCGTTTGATTATGCTCGGTGGCACAGATTTCGTCAGACCAATTTCAACGACATGTTAGAGTTCTGGGACTGATTGCTCTCTGTTGCTCCCCCACTCTGAAAAACAAACACAACTGCAGGTCAGTGTAAACAACCCCCCGTTAGAGAAAAGACTCAAGAAAGCCAAGCGTCTATTATATAACTTAGGATTTAATTACGGTAAAACACACAACCAACAGTAAATAGAATAACTAGTAGAACTCTCTAAAAAAACAACTTTACTAATAGGAAAAATACAAAACATATTATGCTCACTCCGGAAGTCTTCCAATGTAACAGTTCGACGGTCCCGCCCATCCGAAACACATAGCACGTGTGGGGCGGGGCCTGCCAGCAACCATGGGCCAAAAAGAGACCGCTGGCGAGAAGGTACTGGAGACTCCACACAGCAGGCAATGAAATGGTCTTCCCATACTGCCCTTCCAGGGATGGCGTCCCCCGGGCCGCGAGTAGGGAGGGGGCGGATGAAAATGACCCCCTCCCTCATATCTCCTGGTCCGGCCATCACGAATTCCTCCATCGAACGGATGCAGGGTGGGCAGGGAGGAAGAGGCGACGCGGACGAGCCTCTTCCACCTCCACAGGTAGGAGGCTTCCCTGCCCTGGCCCGGCGCCGACGTCCTCCAGCCGGGCGACGGCCATATACCTACGCTGCACAGGAAATATAATGTCCGGCTGGTATATTTCCGCAACACAGGACATACAATGCCCGACTCGTATACTTTCTCAGTACAGGACATACAAGACCCGGCTGGTATACTTGCGTAGGACAGGACATACAATGTCCGACGGGCATATTTACGGAGTACCGGATGTACAGTGGTCCCCCAAGAGTCGGAATCAGGGGTGTAGGGTGGTCATCATGTGCGCCCCTGATTCAAAGGGACGGCGTAGGATGCGCCGGGAGAGGAAGGCGGCACGGACGAGCCTCCCTCACCTCCCCAGATGAAGGCTCCACTGCCGCACCCTGGCGCCCCGAGCCAAAATGTCCTGCTCCAACCGCATGATGCTCTGTTTTTCGCCATCACAAGAAGTTTTCCTCCGCTCCTGATGGATACGGCAAAGGTTGCTGCAGGGCCTCAAAATGGCGTCTGGGCCCTCGAAAAGCGGGTCTAGGCCGCTGGAGTAACTTTGTCCGAAATTGCAACTCGGGCGCTTGCCCACCTGGGCGCAAGCCCCCACCATCGACAAACATCCCCTCGACTTTGAAGATTCTACCAAAGTCCCAAGAGCCCTCGGCCCCTTTAGGCTTCCGGTGAGGAACAGTTGCATTAATCTCAAATGAAATAACCACGGCACAGCAACAAGATGGCGGTGCTCTCGTGTCTGCATCAGCTTCCGTCTGAACCACCCAGGAACATTATGGGCTAACGAACTCGAGCAAGTTCCGGCTGAACATCGACATGACCCGGTAAGAGAGACTTTACCCCCTCCCTCTCTTGATTGACGGTCCACACCACCAGCCCCTTTGTTAGCACAGTTTTCTTTTGGACTACCGAAAGGGACTCTGGTCCAACCGCCAATTGTCGGGGATATTTTGCCCCTGATGCTACTTCCGGACTAAACCGGCCTCGCCCAAAATGGCGCTGGTATCAATGGAACTTACGGGTGCCTCATGGTGTTCCTTAGCTAATGAAACTTGATGTACTAAGATATATATGTATATATATGAACCATTGCGCACTCGATGTTAAAGGGAGGAGGGTGCACTTGGCAAACATTTAAGAAGAGGTTCTGTAAAAATGTTGATTTCAATGAACAATTTATTTTTGATATTTGTTGTAACTGATACATAACGTCGCTCATGATGCACGCCCGCGGTGTGCATTTAGGAAATGTGATTACGATGAGCTTGACTGTGTTTCCATCTATGAACTGAAATGCCCCTGATTCCTTCGTCACGCAATGAAATGTTTTTGGTTACTTACAAATAATTAATTAGACCTTTTTACATGATCTTGTACTACAAAATAACCCCCTACTGTATGTGCTTCCATCGACGACATGTCAGGCCAAAATATGAATTGCGCTCTCACCTTTTTACGTACTGAATAACTCTACAAATAAAAGTCTTAGAAGCTATGGATAGGCTCCGCATACTTTTGTAAATACGGGTATCGGTGGGAGGGTTTTTCTGTGCGCAACTGTTCTGCTCTCTTTTTAAGGTTATCCGAGAAATGGTTGTTCGGCCCTGGGTTGATGGTCAAAACGAAGGTATGATACGCTGCTTATGAAGAAGGACCTCGACTTCAGAGAATGGGTAAAGTAAAATGGTGTGATTGAATAAATTGCTATAAGGATATGGTGGTCGAAGGTACTAAGGTACAGGGTTGAACAAAGAACTGGTATGCCTTAAGAACATCACAGCTTTGGGAATGATTTTGGGACCCCGATGACCGGATACATCTACGAAACCGGGTACCTCGCGCTAGGCACCTCTGATTCCTCTTTTTAGCGTTTTTCACTACACACGATCCTTAACGCCATCCTCGAACCTCCCCATGAACCACCTATCACATTGCCTGCCCCCATGACTTTAAGAAACCAGAACCCTAAGGGATTATATCCCGAAGAGACAAGTACGATTATGTGGTAAGTAAAGGATTTTCGTGCCCTTACATTTGATGTGTTCGAATGTTGTCCCCCTACCCCCCCCTTTTTTTTTCTCCCCCTTTTTCCCTCTGCAGGGTACATTAGAATCCCGATTAGAGTATCATAAGGGATCTGGAACCACGTCACGCCCGATGCATGAAGACGGACTAGCGCTACAAAATGGCACAACAAGGACGCTCTCACGACCTTTTTACCAAATCTAACGCTTTTCTGTCCCAAAACCGCATGCTTCCCACCTCCTAACACAGACCCGAAACGTCTAACGTTGGGTAACGCACTGAATAGCCCAAACAATACACGGTCATTCTCTATGTCACACGTGTACTGTTTGGCCTATTGTCTGTCTCTCTCTCTCTCTCTCTCTCTCTCTCTCTCTCTCTCTCTCTCTCTCTCTCTCTCTCTCTCTCTCTCTCTCTCACTCACTCTTCCACTCCTCCACACTTTCCCTCTTCCTAGCAACTGGCACCTAATTGGCGAACCTGGTGCACCTCCTGATTGGCCCCAAATACCACAAGTATTTGTGCAAATCTGTCCTAAATAAAATTGTATTGGTACCACGTTACTACCTCTCCTTTTCTACTAAAATATGGATAAAATTTAATTTGGCCGATAGGAAAGGGACAGGTAAGACGACTAAGGTTCCCTAAATTTGACCCACTCTCAGGGAACTCTTTGTCAGTGGCTCCTATGATAAAAATGTGTCTGTGGTAATGCGACCATCCCCATTGAAAATTGTCTCCGTACCCCAAGCTGTAAGAAATGATCGAGACACCCCCATCTACCCAAAATGCCCCCAGTTTGGTATCCATCAGATCCCTCCTTCCCCGAGGATAAGTTTAATAATTGTTTCAAACCACCCCTCCCGAGTTTTTGTAGTGACCAGGTTGCGAGGATTTATATAGAAAATTAGAAGAATGTGTGCAAAGTTGAAAATTAGATGGAAAATCGAAAGAACTTGTTGCAGTAAGCCTGGTTGATGATAAAATGTTTTTATGTAATGCAGATTTGTTTAGCCTATGTTCATCCCTCAGAAGGATGCTTATCAGACTATGGTGAATAGCACATTGCACTTTTTGTAAAATACAAGGCCCTGAAGACTAGCCTAGCCTTGCAAGACTCGTACTAGAGAGATGGGTCTCTGCCAGAAGAACTGACATCTACTATAATAGACATATGACAAATGAACGTAATAATCATCAAAGCGTCAAAGAATTAGCCAACAAAAGGAAGTTGCAAGGAATCCAGCAAACCCATCATCAATTGTTTATACGTAAGCCGCAAAAGTCTCAAATGTAGCGAGTGCTTACGCTAGTCGCTTGGTGTTGGGAAAGAAAGTAGATTCATGTAATTACCTTTTTCTGCAAAATCTCTAAAGACTGTCTTTTCAAAACTCATTTAAGGGTATCACTGTCGGAGGAGAAAGAGACCGGATGTGGGAGCACGCGGCCTGACTGCGGATTGTGGAACATCAGCGACGGAGGCCGAGGCGAGACCACAGCAGTAAGGAGACGCCGGACGAGGCACTGTTTCAAACAAAACTAAGGAAAGGGCTGACCTGAAGCCCCTGCTCTATGATCAACGTGTGCCAAGAGTCCCCGCTCTCTGAACATGGTTACGGACTCGCCTGTCGCAAACTCTCCGCCTCCCCCTGATCTGTCCCCGACTTGGCCTTGCTCCATCCCCTCCTCCTCCGACCTACCATAAGGACTGTTCACACCCGCACCTTTCCACCCGAACTCCCAAGTTCCTCCAAATCCTACTGAGCTACCCAGAGAAGAGTACTCCCTACGTCAGAAGGGAGGGAGCTCCGACTAAGTAGACCACGAACTATGTTAAATCCCAGAACGGTGACCTAGAACTCCACCAAGGATCACCCCCGAAGAAAAGATAAACAAAGTCTGTGGTTCTGCCCGCTACCAAGCACCTTGAAGATGATGGAAGCAACAGGAAATGCCCACCACAGAGACTCAAGAAACGAACAGATCTCACAATTCTGGAACAATCGCATTTTTTTGCAAATCTATGCTCTGCGCTACAAAAGAAGGTGCATCTGTTCCAAACCGTAACGCATTGCTCCTATGGGGTCTGGCGAATCAAAGCAAAAGGTACCCCTGCCCGCAGACCTCCAACGACTCAATCCACATGAACATTTCTGTTGCTAGGTAATCCAGGTGCTCGACGGCGCTGACAGAAGACGACAAAGGACAACGAGAACTTTGACATATTTACTGTATCTCCTTTCTCTCCCAATCACCATTTGACTGACTATGTACTCGCTGTATACAAGAAGGACTTACTTATATGATAACTCACCAGTTCTTATTCTATGATCTGTACCCAACGCCCTCGCTACGTAATTCTAGTCTGATATTGCATTACAATGACTTTTCCTGCAATCAACTTAACGATGAACCCGCCTACTAACTGATGAGATTTTTCAATATGATGTTTATAATGTGGTGTTTACGTACAGTTCTTTCACCTAAGTTCCCTCTCCCTTACTTATGATCACTGCATATAGGGGTAGATAGGAAATAGGCCAGCAAGATGTCTTGGAAATGTTAAAGGGAGGACTGTGAAAAATAAATACAATCTTGGTGAACATTATCTGCGCCATCTTGCCCCCTTTTCGAGCCCATTCGTGCGCGTAAGCGGCAGCCATTTTGAGCACCATGGCCTCCCTGCCCCTCACTAATAGCCAGCGCGTCTCTCTCTCTCTTAACCTCGCAAGCATTCCCCCGCACGCTGACAACCCCCCCGCTCTCTCATGCCTTGGGTCATAAACCCCTCTCCAGCGCAGCTTCACCACGGAACCCCATCCTGTTCCCAGCGCGACACCTCCCTTCATTCCTTTCATGGCCTCAAACCCTTTTGATGCAAACCCCCTTTTCCTGTGTCCCCGTTCGTCTTCCTCGTTCCCAGGCTGCCACCTGACCCTGCGGATACTGTTTATTACCCCGTACAGTAGGAAGCTTCCCCTCCCCATCAAAAGACCCCCGAACCGATCAAAGCCCCCACCCCATGAGATCCGATCAACCCCACGCATTCCGTGAATCGGCGGAATGCCCTGCTGTGCGACCACCATCACCTGTTGTGACCAGGGTGGGGAATCCAACTGTAAATGTGTGTGGGAACGGGTCTGGAGGGGAGATTCCGAGGATGTTCTTTCAAGTATTAAAATATTACGAGAATGTGTTATGTGCAATAAAGGTCGTAAACTCTAGTATAAGAGGCCCGGCCTCAGAGATGTGGTTAGAGCACCTCGTGACGATACTTGCTGTCTGAATTGATGTGTTCTCCTCCGGAGAGAATAAAATCCTCGTTTCCCGCCTTCCAGTCTCCAGCGCCTGCTTCTTCATTGATTAATATTGGTGGGTCATAGAGGCGATACCGCCGGGCAACATAAAAGGGTCTTTGGTTACCGGTTGTCTTTGAAACCCTTTTTAACAGTAGCCCTCAATGTCGTACATAACTTTTCCTGTAAGTTAATTTACACACTTGTATAATTCGATGTCTCTATACCAATTTGTGTGTGACAAAAAGCACACTGACACACAACTTTGGAAGGAATTGGCTTTATAAAAGAAATTAAATGTGAAAACGCGGCTGATGGGGGCACTATGGGGGGGGGGGGGATTTATGGAGCGGATGCATAGAGACTGGGGGGAGAGGGGTTCGCCAACAAAGATCATCGCACCAGCACTAAAGCCAGCCCTGATTTCAATAGTGCATCGATGAAATATAGAAACACAAAAGCCTTGCCGAGTAGCAGTGAAATCAGCACCGTGACTGTTCGAGACCAGGCTACAGCAAAACGCTCCAAGCCTGGCATCCAAGGGTAGAAAAAATATATACAAAAGTGTGTTCCTTTTTAGTAACCCAGGCCCCGCGCGCCACCCCCCGTCTGAGAGTCGTTGAATTTCGAATGTGAACTGTCGCTCGCTTTGCTGTGCCAGGCGCGCGCCGCCAGCGTCCAGAGAAGGACCTGTGGGTGTCCCATGGCAGCTGCTGCCACTGCTGTAGCCTGCGGGCCCAGCAGAGAGCCTGGGGCAAAAATTTTAATTCAGCATCAAACTTCAGCCTACCATGTCGGCAAAATGACAAGATGTCAATATCTCTGAAGTTCCCTTTCTGAACTTCTAAATGCGGCTGGTCAAGATCAGAGCGTCGCCAGCCGGGTGGGGGCTGTGATGCAGGCACGTTGTACGACGCCTGTCCTCGCGACCTGCTTCCAGCTTCGGTTGATCTTCACAGAAAACCTTAATGACGCCATGCTCTTAATCGTCACAGGTGTTATCACTTGAGGGGGACCTTCTCCCGAAGACAAACATCCTGTTCTTTGTGCCAGGCATTGCTCGTAGGTGGTGGGTAGTGGCACGCAATTTGGGAAGGTGGTATTTATTTTTTTACCATCAGACTTTAATCCAAAGCTGGAGAGAGGAAGAGTGTAAAGAGAGGAAGATGAAGATAGGACAATAGTGACAAAGAGAGAAAGAAGAGATGAAAAGATGCCACAATTGTGGGATAAAGAGAATTATAGTTAGTGGCGTGGAACGAAAACGGCATGAGGTGCACGCATGACTCGCCCCCATTGGTAATGGCAAACCCATCATTCGGCAGTGCTGGTGGCACGCTTCTAAGAAAAGCTTGGGACCCCGGCATGCACATAATTATTTTGCAAAATATGCACTGCAGTTACCTCCTACATAGCAAAAGAGTTACCCTATAAAATCAAAGTTCATAGCACACCACAGACAGGGAAGCAGGCTTGTGTCAGGGAAATGAAGGACTCGGTGCAGTGGCGATTTTCCAGTGCTTTGATACCCTCATATGTGACAAGAAGTGCTGTACAAAGCTTCTGATTGATTGATTGTTTGATCGTTAAGTAATCTATGCATTAACAATGCATCCCGCTTGCTTCTCACAGTTCCTAAAAAAGAATGATATAATATTTTGATCATAGTCAAACAGACCAGAGAAAATTAACAGAGAACATGTAATGCTACCCTAGCAAATATTTAATGTCTCAAAATGTCTCCTTCCTACAAGGCTATCATGCTGAAGACGGCCGTATTAAAAATAGCAAAACAAGGCCGCCTCCACATGACCCTACGGTGAAAGGCAAAGGCGTAAGAAGATGGCCAAGTCACTGCCTGACAAATGTCAGAAACCGAGAGCCCCTGCATTTATAGCTTGAGAAAACAATTAACACGTGGTGGCCTGGCCCTGGACAACAGCATGACGATCAATCTGGGCTTGCTGATACGCCATAGTGATGCCTATGTAGACCAGTCTTCTTAAGAAAGTAGTAGAAGGCCTCTAACTTCTTTACCTCACAAAAAAATCAAAAAGAAGCACCTTGATATACGAAAAGAGGCCATGTGAGAAAGGCCAACTTCATTCTTCCAGAGTATCACTCCAGTGAGTACAACATCCAAGGAGACAGACTTAAACAGAGAGAAAGCAGACCTCTATTCTTTTTTAGGAAGATTTCTGATAAGACTTTGGGAACACAAGAGGAAGAGTGCTGCACCATCCATAAGCAGTGCTTCCTCTATAACAATGATCACAGTTGTCCCAAATGAAAGACAAATGTGACAGCCACCAGGAAGCAAAACTTCGCCACCAGAGCCCCCCAAGGGCTCAAAAGGATGGGAGTGTAAAGCCAGAGAAGCTGAGGGAGATTCATTGATGGGACAGGGGAGTGGATCCATGGCCAAGATGGCTCACACCAGGCAATACACGGAATTCATAAGCTCCCACTACGCCACACATACAAAAACTCATCACATAGGTTCGAGTCTTCAGATGTTTAGCTAAAAATTATGGATTTTTGACATCCTCCAACTTAAAATATCTTGCACTCTAATGCAACCAAATGTGAAAAATGAATTTCCCCAGTTGTTATCTGAGCATCTACTTCTTAGGTGTTCCCAAATGTTGGTATGTGTACCACACCTATTTCTTGCATGGGTTCACTGTCAACCTTGTTTTCCACCAGTTATCACCTAAGCTTGAGCACCCGATCCATTAGGGAACTCTCAGATCCTAAAGGGATAGCAGGAGAGGGGGTGGCATACAAATATGAATGTCATAAAAAGAAGTACTGTCAGAGGCAGGAGTAATATTGCAGAGTTGCTAAGTATCTAGATAGTTGTAATGAAATGGCGACCTCTCTCAACATGGTCCTCCTCTGTAGAACAATTCACTCATACAGGAGACCTTGAATAACTGGCAGGACCAACTCTGCCATCATCACCATCCAGTAAAGAAAGGGAAATCAAGGCCTCCTTTGCCACACATGTACTACCAAGAGACCCCTCCTTCATCATTTCATACATAATTCTGGTGATCAGTGGAAAGAAAGGAAAATTAAAGAGAGAGCGTCTACCCTTCTCCAACTCCAGACGGATGGAATAATAAGCTCAGACAAGACATTTTCAATGAACAAAAACATGACCAAAACAGGTTACCTGAAGCTGCGACAAATGACCGCACGAGATGCATGCCCTTTGAGATGGTTCCAGTGAGGTAACTAGCTCATGTGAGAGTTCTGCGCCTCAGGGTTTAGGATATAGGATTGGTCTCCGCCTAGACTCTAGAGGCACAATTGGTAAGACCCCCCCATCCAAAGACTTGGACCAGGTCCCTCCCAGGCAGTTTAGATATGTTTTAGCTACATTGTCTGCCCTTATCAGCATCGCAAGCTGAAACTCCACAAACACTGATATGATAATTAAAATAAAGCCACTGGACTGGTAAATCAGTCTCATTGGAAGAGAGGGATATGAGATGCACTTGTATCTTCTTGGTTTGGTGTCAAGAAGCAACACTTTTTCCTTTGCAATGACTAAGAGGAGTTCTCTGAATTCCACATACTGACAGGGGTTTAAACATCATCTCCATATTATTCATGCCCTCAATGAGAGCAGAGTTTACAGAATGTCCAGTGGAATTGACTCCACATGCACCAGTGAGTTATTGATGGAGTGGTGGAGAAGACACCCTTTGGATGAAGCGAACCCAACATTGGGGCTAGTATCTTGGTGAAGATCCTCAGAACTAACTTGTAAGCCAAAGGAAAAGAACCAAAACTCGTACGGGCACTCTGGGCCAACACAACAAAGACAACTCTGGTGAGATGATAGTATGGGGAAATGAAAGTTAACATTCTCGAGGGCTGTGGAGGCGCATAAGTAACCTAACAATGCCATTCTGATGTACTTGTTGATCCTCTTCATGTCCCAGAGGGTTTCGGGATAAGGTATACAAAGGAAAAACACCCCACGCCCATTCCTCCCAGGAAATACAGGGTGATGATATTGCACACAATTCAGTGCAGGGGCCTCTCCACATGAGCAGCGCAGACGTTTCCATGCCTTCGCTGCTATTAGCAGGCAGATAAAGAGAAAGGATACAAACATGGCACAGAAATAGGAGGGCCAAAACTTAGAAAAAGACAGCAGTGGCACAAGCAGATTGGGTAGTCCCACATTCTGTACTGATTCATCTGACATGTCCTTTTCCTGGACCTTAATCACTGGCTGGTGGAGAAGATACCACGACTCCATCGTAGTCAGGAAGAGGGTCAGAGACAAATCGATCCTGTTTCTGCCCAGTACAACTAACGGATATTGTTGACAAGAAATCCACATTCAAAGTATCCCAGAAACATGAATCAAACCTCGGAACCAGCATCCCTCGTGTCAGTGACTGGGAGCAAACATCTTCTCACAGACCACTTAATAATGTTCTTATGCCCTGGTGGAGGGAAAAAAGTCAACATATGAGGTCTGTTAATGCCAGAAGTTGAACAGCCAGCTTCCCTTTAAATACACTTTCCAGTCGATTCAATAATGGGTTCTTACCCAACCAACTCCAGATCCAGGTGTAGAAGACAGTGGTGGCTGCTAAATGAACATGTGTATTGATAAGCTTGACACTCAGAAAGCACCTGTTCAAAACAACTTTAAAGGAGCATTCAAATATCAGTTGCTGATGTTCATTTGAGACCGGAGCAGTAGTCTCTGGTGCAAGCACTGTTTAAAATAACTATCTTATGTTATTTAGAAAGGTTCCTAAAGTCTCTGCTTGATCCCGTGTGATTATAAGCTAGGGCGTGAGAAGGGTGAAGGGCAAGATGAAGCGGCATGCTTCCTTTTGACTACTGTATACAGCATGCAGAATTTGGAAAGAACAAGAGTTTTTCACATGTGATATATATTCGCCCATAGTGATATATGCCTTTATAGTGTTGCTCGATTCCATCTGTCACCTTTTCATCATCGTTAATTTTTTTCCTCCTGCAATCCATGACTACGGTGAACAGCGGAAGTAAAAACAGCAGTAGAAAATAAGGGCTTGATTCATAAATGGTATTTTGTAGTAAGTTTTGTAGTACTACAGTAGTACTACAAAGTGCAATTAAAAAACGGCACTTTTGTAGTAACTCACAAGTTTATATTAAGTCCCTACCTCCATTATTTTCTATGGGAGGATGATGCAGTACCACTGGTTGGCCATGTGTAGTGCTGGATTTACTACAAAGGTGTAAGTTACTACAGAAGTGTAAGTTACTACTATTGTGCTGCTTGTGATTACCGAAAAATAGTAAACTTACTCAAAGGTGTAAGTTGCCTTTGTGAATCAGTCCCCAATTGTTTTCAGGTACACCCACCCTGGCTGGCAATCCACCTTTCTTTCAAACAGTGGAGTGGGCTTGTAGGTACACAATAGCACCTGCTAGTTTTGTCATAGCAATTTTTTTTAACTTATAGTACATGATTTATAGCACATGATTTGTTGGACATATTTGACTTATGCTAGTAGAAATGGGCAACAGGTTAACCTAGTCATAGTTCAGATGGAGCCAAGTGGAGGTCCAGAACAAATGTGGAAATTATGTTTTCCCTTATGGGCCCAATGGATACATGGCATCTACATACGTAAATCCACATATTAAGCGGTGCATACTTATCTATAAAAGTGCATTATTGCCATGGAATTTTTGTAGAGAAAAAGGTGCATTTGCACATTAAAACACTGAAAACTAGATTAAGGGCCTTATTATGCTTCACCGGTCCTCATGCGGCACCACCACTGCTCTGTCCGCAGGAGGACCGCCAAAAGCCTGGTGTGCCTGCTGGATTACAACTGTAATCCATGGAAGGTGGGCGGTGCTGTGGAGGACTCATGCTGGTGGGCCGTTAGGCTCATAGGAGAGCCTAGCATGCAGTCCGCTGCTGTGACAACGCTTGCAGCACATTCATTCACGGTGTGGCATGCATGTCACACCGTGCAGGGACAGGGGTGCAAGCACAGGGGGGCATACCATGTGCCCCCCGCATGCACCCCAGTCCCAAATCTGGAAGGGGACCCTATTAATGCCCTCTCAGTTGCCTCTCCACCACCCTTTTCATGGTGGGCTCACTGTCATGAATAGGGCAGTGAAAAGGCAACACAAAATATGCTTGGCAGTGCTGGCAGCGGCGCCACCAGCTTATATTCGTGCCAGTTGATGACTGCCAGCCCAGCAGGACCTTGGATCCCGATGGAGCCGATAGTCTTGTGGCGGTCCAACTGCAGGTGGACCTACAGTGTGGCAGTGGTCAGACCGCCACCACGAATACAGCAGTCCTGTGGACTGCCGTACTCATAATTAGGCCCTAAGCATATTACCTTTTAAAACTATATCTTTCATGATACATATTTCTAGTGCAAATTGAGACAGAATCATGATAGGCATTTGGCCTGATCTCCATAGTGTGTACATTTTAGAAATTCCCCAAATGCAGAGTTTTAGTCAAGATTTTTTACTTTGCTCGTATGATACAGTTGTTACTCTGAGAAAAGTTTTGCAAAATATTAAATCCTCTTAATTACATGCAGGCAAACAACACTCCTGTGAGACCAGAGGACACATGATAATGCAGTAAAAGCCTCATGGCAAGGGCCAGACCATTGTTAGAGTTGCAAGTTAGCTTACAAGTGAATGATGTGGGTGTGTGGAATGATCTGTGACCAACACTGATATCTGTCAGAGAAGATCCTTGTTTCAATATAACAGGAAGGCAAATATAGGTGTCATTGCGCCAGTCTGCGTGAGCCCATGAGGAGTCTGCAAGGAGTCAGTGGTGTGAGTGCTAATCTGGAGGACAGAAGAAGCCACTTGAGTGGAGATGGCGACTGCGAAGAGGCATGAGAGAAGGTTAACAGTTGAAAGCCTGAGCAACAAACGTATGAAGTAAAACCACATATAAATTTACAAAATCTCTGTTAAAGTAATTTTCTCTTTTGTTCCAAGATCAAAGCATCCTCAATGTCCAAGCTTCTTGATATTTGTTGTCCAAGCCACAAGATTGCCAACACGTGTTTCGTCCACAATGAAGCGTGGCGAAATTCTAAAGGACCTAAGATTTCAAGTCAAAATGTGCGAGTCCTCATTGGCGTCTAGGACTCGCACATTTTGACTTGTTGCTGCATGCCGATTCAAAGATATTTCGGTCTATTGTGACCCTGTATGTTTTGTGAAGGTATTCTAATTCGAGTATACTTCGTGATGCTGCAACTTTAACCAAAGGATAATTGTTCTACTGTACTCGTATACTATTGAAGATGAAATCTTAGGTCCTTTAGAATTTCACCACTCTACATTGTGGATATAAGGAACTCGACTTATTGAGGCTAGTGTCTCGCGTGATGTCATTATCATAGGTTCTAAGGATAGTATTGTTAATGTCCTGATGAAGTCTTTGGCTAATCGCCTTATAGACGAAACACGTGTTGGCAATCTTGTGGCTTGGACAACATATATCAAGAAGCTTGCACATTGAGGATGCTTTGATATTGGAACAAAAGAGGAAATTACTCTAACAGAGATTTGTAAATTTATATGTGCTTTTTCTTCATACGTTTGTTGCTCAGGCTTTCAACTGTTAACCTGCATTTTATGTGGACTTTGCTCCTCATTTTTACAACATAGGGCAGTCGCTGTATGTTAGCCTGGAGCACTTACATCTCTGTGATTTTGAATTGTGATAATTTTTACACTTTCCTGCGCATGTTTTCCCCTACTGCCTTACCTTGCTAATTCCCGAGGCATGAGAGAAGTTCAGAAGTATGGTTGGCTCCTGATTTCCCATGAGATGGGCTTGTTCCTAAGTTTTTAGACAAACTTTGTATTTTGAGATGGTATGGGCTGGCTAAGCAGCAGAAAGAAACTCTACAATAACAGTGAGGTCAATATAACCCAAACCACAACGTGGAGAAAAACTAAATATATTGATTTTTCTGTTTTAAAATGTGCGTTGCATTGTCTTTTGGAGTGGAGGAGGTGTATTTTTTGGGGTACCAAGGAGACAACCAGCCAGTAGAAGCCTCTAACTGCCACTTACTTGTATGCTATAATACAAACATACACACCAAGGCTAAAAAAATCATTGCTTTTTTGTGAACTGGTTCTGGGAAGTTCATTTATGAGGTTTTGTGCTCCCTTTCTATATTGTTGCATTAAAACAGATGCAGTACCTCCGTGCACTCTGCAACATGCACTTATGAAAAGCTAAGAAAAGTGGGTGCCTTTACACTGTGAGATGCAGCAGTCCACTATGCAAGAGAAAAGGTTACAAATGAGTGCACTTGTCTCTATTTAAAATAGTGAAAATATATCAAAAAGAGTCCCTGGAAGACGAATTATTTCTCCTCTTAGACCTCTAAAGGTTCAAAGTAGATTGGCTTTTCATCTGAATGATTTAAAAGACTAAGGCAGCATTCCAAAAGGATGTCATGCAGAAAGGAAGGTAATGAATTCTGATAACACATGTTCTTCTCATGTATTACAAGATGCAGCGAAGGACTTCAGAGTGGATCATCATTGCACAGAAGGGAAATGATCAAAAGTGGTTCCGTTTAAATTGACATGCTCCCACCATTTTGTTTTTAAATTGTACAGTCTGGACCAAAATGTATTGATTAGTCCTCCACAGGAGATATTGATTCTGGTTTTGTAATTGTGCTTGAAGCCTACAGGAAAATAGAGCAAGATGGTATATTTTGCTTTTAGGTGAGTGCTTTGATTTATGAATTTGCACATTTCAATATAAGAGTATTTTCTGCATTTATTTTGACTTTTATTATGAATAAATCTCAACATCTAATGGAACATTGATTGGCTTCAATGAGTGTTAGACTTCTTTTAATGTGTAGCGCCAATTAGGCTGCCAAGCGCTAGAAAGGTTGAGCAAATGATCTGGCAAGTGGCCGAACATACTTCGTTAGTGAGGGAATACATTTCTGGGTAAATGAGAGGCCCAGTTACCCAGGCGTGCTAAGAGCCAGGAAAACCTAAAAAACATAAGTGTGAAAAGTCAAAATATTATATACTTAGAAACTTCCAGAATCAAAAAACACATATTAAAGCTTTGTCACATAATTTTTAGACTTATGTAAATAAACACAAAAAACGAAATTCACCCTTATCTCTTCTACACATATTTTAAGGGGATTCACTCTGTTTTACAGAATAATTGTTGTGCTGTTGAAAATGTTCGACTCAAATAAAAGAGAAAGATAGAAGGAATTTAGGAATAGAGGGTGACGAAAAAGAAAAGGAAGGATGGTTGAAAGCGAAAGGAAGGGAAAATAATTGAAAGAAGGGACAGAAGGGGATGGAAGAAACATGGCCCCAGCAGATTCGTTGACACTGAGAGAGCGCAATTTG
This sequence comes from Lissotriton vulgaris, assembly GCF_964263255.1. Classification (NCBI taxonomy): domain Eukaryota; kingdom Metazoa; phylum Chordata; class Amphibia; order Caudata; family Salamandridae; genus Lissotriton; species Lissotriton vulgaris. Next base: position 233,851 of record NW_028246540.1, on the reverse strand, counting down.
AATGAAACATATGTCCGTATCATATTTACAAGCCTGTAGCATAAAGTTAGCACATGTAACTTAGTAATAAGAAATGTATCTGTATTTATTCTAGAATGTGCATTAGAATTAGAAAGGTCTGTATACATAGGTTGGGCTAATATAGAAATGTGAAAATGCTTAAGAACAGTAGAACGTGCTAAACAGAGTTCATGTACGTATGTAATTATTAAACGGAGAAAGCGGTGCAATGTAAAGTGAAGAAATGTGCAGACTATATAGCACTGTGTAGGAATGAGAGTATAACATTGTATTTTATGTAACAAGGATTCGATTATAATGAATAAGTTACTAATTCGATTATATATATGTGTGTTAAAGGTCATACCGTGTAGAAGAGTTTGTAGGAATTTTAGAATAGTGTGATCATATGTGATTTTAACCTAACGGACCAAGGGTTCGCAAGAGTGTAGTCCACTGCATATAATTTAGTGGCCTCTCAGGAAGAGGGGGATAGCTTTGATCTGTACGTGCGAGCCAAGAGTCAAAGGTCTTGTTAAATTAAAGTGACAATGCTGGACGAAGTTTATGGCTTAAGTGAGATAAGGGACGCTTGGAATTTGGGGTCTTGTTTAGAAGTGACTGTTCACAGGACCAAAAGAGGTTACAATCACATCTGTAATGAATAGAGCTCTGTTGAGGTGATAGACTTTGCTCTGAAAGTGTCAACTGGAATGTCATGAGGTTACCAGCACGATGACGAAGATGGCGCCTAAGAAGCAAGGTCAACTTAACAGACGACGCGAAGAGATGAAGCTATGGAAAAACCCAGAAGCGGGATCACGTGAAATGTGTACGTGGTGGGCGTCTCAAAGGGGCGTTCCACCCATACTGTGATTTTGTATATAGGGACAGCACCCCGGGGAGAAGGAGTCAGAGCAGAGGGAACGTAACAGAAGGAACAGAGAAGAAAGAGAAGAGAGCAGTAGGCCGAGGACCCTTAGAGAGCGGATGGGTAGGCAGAAAGGGTACTGCTTCTCGACATAGGTTTCCATCAGAGATTGAGAGAGTTTGAACTTCTTTGGAAGTCAAACTGCTGACATCTTTTTAGGTAAAGGACTTGCTAGTAGGGATGTCACCTAGCATAGAGTAGGGACAGATTTAACTTGTTTATTCACTTTCTGTAAATGACGCATCATATTCATTTTGTGTCTATGCTATTCAATTTGTTGATTCTAGAATTGGTTTTAATCGTTTTCTTTTGTAGACTGAGATTCTTTAGGGAATTTATGTTCCTTTTAGTTCCTGTATACTTGTTGAATCTTATCTTGAGAGGATTGTATTTACAATTGACTTTAGTTTTATATTAAACTTTTAAACTTTACCAGTCGTAAGTGGTTTTTCAGAGTTGCGTCAGTCTATGGGGTTGATTTAACTTATGTGGGTTTGCCTTTTACTCAATGACAGTCAATAATCGATCCAAAATTGGATGAATGAGATAGGTATCTAGATAATCAGAAAAGATATCAAAATCTCATTCCCCGCAGTTGGTAGCAGAGAAAGATGGTTGGCTTCTTGAGGAAGGCAACCTAGGTTAGGTCTAGATTACCCCAAGGTCCCTAGTCATCGACGACCAGAAGAAGAATCCCTGCCGAAGAAGGTGCTGACGGTGCGAGAGAGAAATGCAGCAGAGTCGGTCGAGAGTGAGTATAAGGGTCATGCGTTGCCAGATTGCGGTGTTTTGTGTTGTACCTGTGTTGTAATGTCAAGCGGAGTTGAATGCCTGTAGTGTGATTGTGGGAAGGTTGTGAGCGCGCGCAACCGGATAAAAATCTTAAGTCCAGAGAAGGGCTTAGGTGGTTCGGGTGTATCGAACACCCAGAGTAATTGTCTACCATTGTAAAGGGGGTCATGAGGTACCATTGATCGCCCGCAGGACCGAGATAGGGGGAATGTCTGAGTGAGTGTATGAGTAACGGACGCTGGTCAGACGTTTACTGTGTGTAAGTAATCTATCAGTTAAGGCGAGCGTCTGAACGTGAGAGGAAAGACGTCTCGTCAGTTGAGGTGACAATTACAGTTAGACTGTGGACGTACAGTCAAGAAAAGTGATCGCTTGGTCGGAAGTAGTCATTTTTCGGCGTATGAATGAAAACGCATGCAAGACCGTGAGACGAGCTGAGAAAGGAGGGGAACTGCTGCAGAGGGGACGAGTGGCGTCAGCGTAGAGCCGCGCTGGGATTGGCTGGTTAGCGTAGAGTCGCGCTGCGATAGGCTGGTCAGCGAGAGCCGCGCAGGGATTGGTGGTTTGTCAGCGAGAAGTAAATAAGAAAGAGAAATAAGGAAAATCGTAGATTTTGGAAAATGAAGTGTTTTAAGCGTTTAAGGGCGATCTTTAAGAGAGATAGAGGAAACTCGTATGCAGGGGAAGAAGCCCCACCGGAGGGCACACCAGCTTATTATATGGCTGTGAATGTAGGGTTACACTCAATACTATGGATCTCCGAGTGGAGTAAGCTAACAGAAGGAAATAAGGAACTGACGTTCCCGAAATACGGGACGTTTAGGTTAGAAGCATTGAATCAGCTGAAAGCGGTAATGCTCGCAACGAGACCTCTACCGAGGCCAACACAGTTCGAAGCCCTCAGTGCATGGTTTAGGGCGGCACACGACAAGAGCTTGAATAGACGCCAAGAAAGAGTGAGACGATCGGTAAAAGCAGTGCAGGATGCTAAATGGGATGATGAAGCTAAAAAGTGGAGGGTGCAAAAAATAGAAGCAGACAAACTGTACCCAATGCTAGAGGCTACGGGAGGAAAAAAGCCTCTAGAAGAAGACGAGGACAGCGAGTCGGATGATGGTCTGATAGAGAGGCTATTAATGGACAGACCACCTCCGTACAACAGAGAAGCCGAAAGTCCCGAACTACAGCAAGGGGACGGGGCTAGGTGGGGGGAATATAAACCGCTCCCAGTAACAGAGTGGGATCCCAAGAAAGGTGAGGAAGTATCTCAATCTAGTCCCGTACAGAAAGTAGTAGGAAGATTCGTGGTCCAGAAGGTGCCAGAAACAGAGTGCGCAAGGTCGTATCAACTGCCGGATGCTCTACAAGTACCTGTTACCATAGGTCCTATAGTGTCAATCTAAAACCCGGAGGGAGCCCAGCAGGAGGAACAGGCACGGTGGGACAGGGAAAGGGCAGAGATGGAAAGTAGGAATAATACGATCAATTCCCAAAGGCAGTTGCTAGGACCAAGGAATCGGAGTACCCCATTGGGTCCAGTAACGGATCCCTGGATAGAACAGGGGGGTCAGAGAGGACAGATGGATCTGAGGGGACCGAAACCGAAATCCTTTAAGGAGTTAAGAGAGTACTTGAAAGAATGGGATGCTGCCGTAGAAACTCAGAATAAAAGAATAGAAACAGAAACAGAATGGAGAGATCAAGATAACAGGATCCTCTCTCACTGCGGAGCTGACGAAAGCAGCCCGGAGTGGGAGGGAGGGAGTCAAGGAAGCAAAGGAGATACTTGCCATACCATCGGTGGCAATAGACAATTGTGTGAAGACAAGAGTACAGGATGTGGGGGGATGCCTTGCCCCATCTTTAGTGAGGGAGAACGAAAGACACAGGAGTACCGAAATAGTTTCAGGTGCACTCACCATGCCTCGGACGAAAATGTGCGACATTGGAGTCACGAGGGTATGGAGAGTCGCGAAGGGTCTCGCCATGCATCCGGTGATCACGGACGGGATCGCGGGAACATGGAGGGCCGTGAAGGACCTTTCCGTTTATTGAGTGACACCAGACAGCAAGGGAATAGCAGTGATTTAGAACAGAACGGAGGATCCTATCTCGCATCTAGAGAGGCCGAGCTAAAAAGACAGAATGCAGTGCTGGGGAATAGAACATTGTTCCACCATACCCCTAGGGAAGATGGAAAAGCTTGGGACCTAGAGAGGTGGGAACAAAGAGAAGCAAGGAGGACTCCTCATAACTCACCTGTGCCTAGACGTAGGACTCGTAGTGGGGGTGAGAGGGATGTAAACGAACCACCTAGGAGTGAGGTACTGAGAGCTGAGATAAAAGCAAAACGGCTCGATGTAACCAGTTTGAAGTCAGATTTGGATGAAATAATAGACGGCACATTGCCAATGGAAAGGATCGATCTGTATGAACAGGATGAAATACTGTTTATATCTAAGGATGTTACTCGGAAAGCGAGGTCAGTCCATGAAAAATTATCTGAGTTGGCAGACAGGTATATGATAGACTTATCACGAACTAAAGCTTTACAGGGCAACCATAGGTTAAACTGCACGGATCAGGATCTAGATGAGCGTAGGACGATTGGGCTGAAAGTACACATAAAGGAACTGATCTTGAGTATCAGATTGTGGAGGAATTTGGATAAATGGGAGGAAAGATGGTCCAAGAGGGGATCCGTCAGAAGGAGTACACTTGCGGGGTCCCCGGAGGGAGGGCTAATGCGAATGGAAGCTTTCCCTTTGCGAGAGATCGCGAACGGAAACTACGTGCATGTGCCCTGGAGTAGGGGGGATCTAGCGGCATTTACCAATTCTTTCCCAAAGTTAAGGGAGAACCCCGTCGAGTGGTATAAACAGGTAGAGAGGTTCGTGAAGATCTCTAAGGTGCTGTGGGTCGACTTGAACACCCTGTTTGATATCGTAGTACCCGGAGATTTGTGGACGGCATGTAAGCTTAGTGTCGAATGGCCCATTTGTGAACCCGAGAGGGAAGCCCGGACGAATGGTCCATCAGAGAGAGTCATGGAAAAGTACGAGAGGGTAATTGCATGGCTAAAAGAGAAGGTGCCGTTGCAGGACATAGACTGGGTTAAGATAGATCGAACAACTCAGGAACCTAAAGAGACCGTTCACGAGTTTTATGAGAGATTGCTGAAAGCATTCAAACAGTACAGTGGATTGGATGTGATGGATCCTAAAGACATAGGACAGTTCGTGTCGAAGTTCGTCCTGGGATTGAGATCAGACATAAGCTTAATGATTCAACAGCATTTGATTTGTTGGCAAAACAAACCTTTAGATGAGATCCTGAGGTATGCGAGGTACTGTAGCGACGAAATAGATTCGAAAGCAAAGAAACTTAAGGAGAAGCTGATGTTGGTGCAGATGCAGTCAGCTGGAAAGGGTGGACAGCGGCAACAGGGAACAGGAACCCTAGGGAAGAAACAGAATAATCAAAGCAGAGATGAGGAAGAAAAACCGAGACCTAGGGTAGATATTGCGACGCTGAAAAAGACAACGAGGTGCCATCAGTGTAACGAAGTGGGACATTCGAGACGCGAGTGTCCCTATAATGTCGAGACGGGGGAAATAGAACAGGAGGAGGATGAGGTTCAGAACAGCCTGGTAAAGTGAACCGTGGTTCCGAAGGGAAAGTTTATCAAAGGGGGGACTCAGACTCCTCGAGCTCAGTTCCCTCAACTGCCTCGCATTGCAAATGGAGGAAAAACCTATAGACAACTGCCACTGTTCGTAGGAGGAGAAGAATGCTACTACGTTGATCCCCTTACGGGACAACGAGTGAATAGGGAAGAAGACTGTACTCTAGGAGCAGCCCTGGAGGTAGACCAGAGAGGACCATACGTAGAGGCTGAGGTGGCTGGATGCCCTATGACCTTTTTGGTGGATACGGGGGCCACTCGATCTACTTTGAGATCGGCGGTAGTCCCAGGTCTGCCAATGTCGGGAGAGACGATTCAGGTGGTAGGAGTCGCAAATAGGAGAATGACGAATCCACTGACAGAACCAGTGTCAGTGAAGATAGGGAAGTACAGTGATGAACATCAGTTTGTGATTTGTGATTCTAGCCCTGTGTGTCTGCTAGGAAGAGATTTGTTGTGTAAATTAAATTGCACAATATATTGCACACCTGAAGGAGTAGAAGTGCAGACTAACGATGATGATGCCGATTTTAAGGTTGTAAACTCACAGGGATGCGTGGAACTATATCCTACCCTAACGGTGGAGGAGCTTCCACAGGACTTGAAGGAGACAGTGTCAGCTGAGGTGTGGGATTTTACTGGAGAGGAAATAGGTCTGATTAAAGGGGTAGAACCGGTAAAGATCATGGTAAAACCCAATGCCGAGTATCCAAGAACACCACAATATAAGTTGACACCGGAGACAATTGCAGGAATAAAGCTTGTGATCGAATCCATGATTAAACAGGGAATACTGAAGGAGATCGTGGGAAGTCCATGTAACTCCCCGATTATGGGTTTGCAGAAGCCTAGTGGGAAATACAGAATAGTGCAGGACCTTCGAAAGATTAATAATATCGTTGTTTCATGTTGTCCAGTGGTACCGAATCCATCAGTGATATTGTTTCAGATACCGTTCCAAGCTGAATGGTTTCCCGTGATAGACTTGTGTCAGGCTTTCTTTTCAATCCCCTTAGATGAGGACAGCCAGTATCTGTTCGCTTTTAAGCTGGAAAATCGCGTTTTAACATGGTGTCGTATTCCCCAGGGGTATACAGAAAGCCCATCGATTTTTAACCAGCTGCTGAAGAAAAATCTTGAAAGTCTAGTACTGCCCATGAACTCGGTTCTGGTCCAGTACATAGACGACCTACTTGTGGCGTCAGAAACTGAGGAAGCTTGCAAAGTAGACACCATCACCCTGCTAAATCACTTGGCCGAGAACGGACACAAGGTGTCTCCAAGTAAATTGCAGTATTGTCTGACCGAAGTGCAATACTTGGGCCATAGGATTGAAAAGGGAAAACGGAAGGTGTCTCCAGACAGAATAAAAGCGATCATGAAAATGAACGCGCCTAAAACACAAAGAGAAGTCAGGATGTTTCTAGGCATGGTTGGTTATTGTCGGCAGTGGATAGCCAACTTTTCACTGAAGGCAAAACCTTTACAAAAACTGACGCACAAGGGGGTGAGTGATCCGGTACCATGGGACAAAGATTGTTTGATGGCATTTTTGCAGCTGAGGGAGGACTTGTGTCGTGCCCCGGCTTTGGGAATGCCTGATTACGAAAAACCATTCTTGCTTTACTGCTGTGAAAGGGAAGGTTGTGCTTTAGCAGTTTTGGCCCAGATACACGGAAATGCCGGTAGACCAGTTGCATACTTTTCGGCTACCTTAGATCCAGTAGCCGCAGCGTTGCCCGGATGTCTCAAATCCGTTGCTGCAACGGGTGTCAGCATTGAAAGGTGTGAAAATGTGGTGATGGGACATCAGTTAGTGGTGTACGTACCGCATTCTGTGGAATTGTTAATGACCAGGACCAAGACTCAGCATTTGACGAATAGCAGGCTCACACGCTATGAGCAAGTCATATTGGCTGCTGAGAATGTGACCCTAAAGAGATGCTCTGTCTTGAATCCTGCTACTTTGATGCCACTTCCTAATGATATTGATGATGAAATTTGTACAGATCATGACTGCCTTGATGTGACTGAACTATGCACCAAACCAAGACCAGATATCGTAGATGAGCCATTGACTGACCCTGATGAAATATTCTTTGTTGATGGTTCATGCGTAAGAGACGATATCGGTCAGCTGAGAGCAGCATATGCAGTTTGTACTATCACCGGAGTGGTGGAAGCCGCCTGCCTGGAAGGAGTACACTCCGCTCAGGTAGCTGAAATCATTGCTTTGACCCGTGCCTGTTTGGCAGGCAACAAAATTCGAGTCACCATATACACCGATAGCCAGTATGGTTTCGGGGTAGTTCACGACTATGGGCAGTTGTGGTCTCAAAGAGGTTACATGACCTCCTCGGGTTCTCCTATTAGGAACGGAGAATTCGTGAGATTATTGTTAGAAGCATTACAAGGTCCAGAAGCTATAGCGGTTGTCAAATGTGCCGCGCACACAAAGAATACAGATTTTGTGTCGCAAGGTAATCGATACGCAGATGAGGTCGCACGTTACTGTGCGGAACAGGGGTATTCTCACACCAAGGTAGAAGTGGGGGGAATACAAGAAAGAACTGATTTGACTATGCTGTTAGACACTGTAGACACGTGGGATGAATTGAAGAGTGTCCAGGAAAATGCACCAGATTTTGAGAAAAAGGCATGGGAAACAGCTGGGTGTACCAAAAGTGAGATGAATTTTTGGATTTCTGCAGATGGGAGAGCAGTTTTACCAAACGAACTTGTTAGTCCAATGGCAAGGAGATTGCATGGACCAGCACACATAGGTAGAGATGCCATGGTGAGAGTATTCAGACAAACGTGGTACAATCCGAAGTTTAGAGTAGCGGCAGAAGCAGTATGTCAGCGTTGTGCTATCTGTCAGCAACTAAACGTAGGAAAAAGAACACCAGTCACTTTGAGTCACATAGGGAGGTCTGGGGGGCCTTTCAATAGAATGCAGCTGGATTTTATTGAAATGCCCAAGTGCAATCGACTCAGATACGTCTTAGTGATTGTCTGTATATTTTCCAGATGGGTTGAAGCTTACCCTACACGCAGGTGCGATACACTTACAGTAGCAAAATTGTTGCTTAGAGAGTTGATACCGAGGTTTGGGGTGCCAGCCTCTTTGGAATCGGACAGAGGAACTCATTTCAACAGCGAAATAGTGAAGATGCTATGTTCAGCCTTAAGTATCGACCAGAAGCTCCACTGTAGTTATCGACCAGAAGCTTCGGGGATTGTAGAACAAATCAACAGCACAATAAAATCCAGACTCGCCAAAGTTTGTTCATCGACATCCCTGAGTTGGCCTGATGCACTTCCATTGGTCCTTATGAGCATACGTAGCACACCCGATAGAAGGACAGGTCTCTCTCCACACGAGGTGCTAATGGGGAGAGCTATGAGACTGCCATCGGTTCCGACTGCAGCATTGTTGAACATCACAGACGATTTGATCTTGGACTACTGCAAGGGACTATCTGATGCCATTCATTCTGTGTCCCTCCAGGTCCAGGCTGCAGAGGTTCCATCAGCACAAGACTTGTGCCATGACCTGTGTCCGGGGGACTGGGTCCTGGTGAAGAAGCATGTCAGGAAGAACTGTCTAGATGTGCGTTGGCGTGGACCATTCCAAGTCATACTAGTTACGAACACTGCAGTAAAGTGTGGAGGCTTGCCCAACTGGATACACGCCTCACACACCCGAAGAGTTCCAGCACCTCTGGAAGAAACAGCTCCTCTCTCGGATGAAAATCCAGCGGAAAGCGGAGAAGCCACAGAGAGGGAAAGTCGAGCTGTAGAGGTGATCGAAGAGGCTGAGCCTGTGTCGGAACAGGCTGATGACGGTCAGGACACCAGTGAGACCGAAGTTGCCTCAGAAGAAGAAAACAGCTGGGAGTTCGAGTCAGATACCGAACAAGCTGTAAGTGATCAAGAGACGAGTCCAAGAACAAGGAGCAGGAGGACAAGGAATGGAGAAGCTAGTTGGCCGGAAAGAAGAAGAAGGTCTACCTTGAGAGCAAATTCAGAGAGAACCCTTGTCCCGATCTCTGAAGATTCAGATCTAGACGAAGGAGCTACGGACTCAGGCTCTGAGAGTCCGAGAAGATCAAGAAGGGTACGTGTGCCCTGCAGAAGATATGCCACCCCAGAATGGACTTATCTAGCAGATGTCCTGGAGACAGAGATCTGGGAGAGTGAGAGAAGTACAGGTGACCAATCTCGATCAAATTGTGATAGTGGAGATATGGATGTTGACTCCTGGAATCGAGTCTGAGGAGTTACTGATCTTTACAAGAATTGTTGTAGATGCATAAAGACTTTTTATAATTAAGATATAAAGAAGAAGATAACCTAGCCCCGAGTGGAAAGAAGAATCAAATTAGGGACTACATTTAGAGGACGGAGAAGGTTTAGGGTTGTCTGTTGCTAAAGATAAAGGACATTGTTGTGAAAGAGAGACTTTTATTGATTAAGAGCGCTTCACAGACTGAGAAAGCAAATAAAGCAAACAAAGATCTGAAAGAGAAAACTTTTCCTCGAAAAGAAAGAGCTACATTGTTTGATAACATGGAGAATGGCAACCCAAACCGAAAAGCCAAATGCATAATAGGTACACTAATAGCAGTAGTAATTTTTCTCATTATTACAGTAGTTACCATATCATACATAGTAGGACATACAAGCGTAAAAGAGACAACAGATGTAAAGCCTGTAACGACTTTGAAACCTGCTCTTGTTGGGAAGAAGGAGGAGAGCAATGTAATTCGTGAAAAGGCGTTACTGGCAGATGAAGCTCGTAGGTTACACGTAGACGAGTCGCAGGGAAATTTTAGATCAAATGCATATGCCAAGTTATTATATGAGTATATTGATGCCATGGAGGCCAAAGATTGTTATGTTTGCATGCAATTGCCGGCTTCCGTAGATGAAGGCATCAGATATCATCATCTCCCACTGACATATGGGATAACATGTAGTTTATTGCTCAGTATATTTTATGGTAGAGAAGGGTTTGAGTACTACTTTTCAAATTATGATTCGGTACTGCCTGAAGTCCCGAATTATAAACAAATGAATAAGTGGGACTATCACAAAAAGGAAGATAGATTAGCAAAATTCTTTCTTCCTTGGGATACATTAGATACTTCATATGCACGCAGAAACAATCTGACTTGCAAAGTGTCAGAGGTTGAGAAGAAATTTATTGGACAGGTAGATGACCGGTACAGGAGGAAGAAGATTCTAAAAATGTCAGGACAGTGGAAAACTGATTGGACCGAAGAGGAAAAAGCACACAAAAGGAAGGGTAGCAATGGTCCAATAGCTTTGGATAGAACGCAGAAAGGAAAGTTATGCTTAACTCGAAGCAAGACATATTATGAGAGTGTATTTGTAGGTGAAGTTAGTTGTGAACATGCTTTTCGGTTAGAGTATTATACGAAAGATTTCATGAAAGGGATGCAAGCGATTCCTAATGTATATTTTGTATGTGGAAGAAATGCCTATGTAAAATTGCCTGACAATTGGTATGGTTCGTGTTATTTGGCAATTGTCTTCCCCAAAATATATCATGCAAAGGATTTAGAGATCATAGAAGGAAAGGCTTCGAAAAAAGCGAAAAGGGAAGTAGGAGATGCTGAAGTAGTTGGAGACATATTTGGAGCAATGTTTCCTCTTTTAGGTTTAATACTTAATGATGTTAAGATCAGGAGACTAGCTACAGTTGTGGATAGATTGTCTGCAAGTACTGCAAGGTCATTGATGCTAGTAGAAGGAGAGATGCAGTCGATTAGGGCAATGGTTCTTCAAAACCGTCTTGCTTTAGATGTTCTGCTAGCGAAAGAGGGCGGAGTTTGCAAGGCTTTGAAGGTCCAGGAATGTTGTACTTATATTCCAGACAATTCAAAACCACTTGAGAAGGTTATACGGAACATTACAGAGATACATCAAGAAATCGAAGATTTAACAAAAGTAAATGTTTGGGAGAAAGTAGGTCATGGAATGGGAAAGGTTGGAAGTTGGTTTGCCAACCTTGGTAAAGGTATTGTTTGGTACATCTTGAAACCTGTCTTAATAATATTGATTTGCATAATCACATTGTTGGGTTTAGTGAGACTGTACAAATGGTATAGGTCAAACCGGTTACAAAGGTCCATGAGAGAGCAAGAAAGGAGATTAGCTGCTTTGCAAGATCAGCAGTATAGAAGTTTAAGAGCTCTCGAGACGATAAAAAGAGGGAACCTTGTAACTAGTTCTGTGTAAAGTGACATTCAAATTGAGGTGTTTGTGATGACCCCTAGAGGTCATCAAAGGGGGGAACTGAGAGAGCGCAATTTGAATGAAACATATGTCGGTACCATATTTACAAGCCTGTAGCATAAAGTTAGCACATGTAACTTAGTAATAAGAAATGTATCTGTATTTATTCTAGAATGTGCATTAGAATTAGAAAGGTCTGTATACATAGGTTGGGCTAATATAGAAATGTGAAAATGCTTATGAACAGTAGAACGTGCTAAACAGAGTTCATGTACGTATGTAATTATTAAACGGAGAAAGCGGTGCAATGTAAAGTGAAGAAATGTGCAGACTATATAGCACTGTGTAGGAATGAGAGTATAACATTGTATTTTATGTAACAAGGATTCGATTATAATGAATAAGTTACTAATTCGATTATATATATGTGTGTTAAAGGTCATACCGTGTAGAAGAGTTTGTAGGAATTTTAGAATAGTGTGATCATTTGTGATTTTAACCTAACGGACCAAGGGTTCGCAAGAGTGTAGTCCACTGCATATAATTTAGTGGCCTCTCAGGAAGAGGGGGATAGCTTTGATCTGTACGTGCGAGCCAAGAGTCAAAGGTCTTGTTAAATTAAAGTGACAATGCTGGACGAAGTTTATGGCTTAAGTGAGATAAGGGACGCTTGGAATTTGGGGTCTTGTTTAGAAGTGACTGTTCACAGGACCAAAAGAGGTTACAATCACATCTGTAATGAATAGAGCTCTGTTGAGGTGATAGACTTTGCTCTGAAAGTGTCAACTGGAATGTCATGAGGTTACCAGCACGATGACGAAGATGGCGCCTAAGAAGCAAGGTCAACTTAACAGACGACGCGAAGAGATGAAGCTATGGAAAAACCCAGAAGCGGGATCACGTGAAATGTGTACGTGGTGGGCGTCTCAAAGGGGCGTTCCACCCATACTGTGATTTTGTATATAGGGACAGCACCCCGGGGAGAAGGAGTCAGAGCAGAGGGAACGTAACAGAAGGAACAGAGAAGAAAGAGAAGAGAGCAGTAGGCCGAGGACCCTTAGAGAGCGGATGGGTAGGCAGAAAGGGTACTGCTTCTCGACATAGGTTTCCATCAGAGATTGAGAGAGTTTGAACTTCTTTGGAAGTCAAACTGCTGACACCTTTTTAGGTAAAGGACTTGCTAGTAGGGATGTCACCTAGCATAGAGTAGGGACAGATTTAACTTGTTTATTCACTTTCTGTAAATGACGCATCATATTCATTTTGTGTCTATGCTATTCAATTTGTTGATTCTAGAATTGGTTTTAATCGTTTTCTTTTGTAGACTGAGATTCTTTAGGGAATTTATGTTCCTTTTAGTTCCTGTATACTTGTTGAATCTTATCTTGAGAGGATTGTATTTACAATTGACTTTAGTTTTATATTAAACTTTTAAACTTTACCAGTCGTAAGTGGTTTTTCAGAGTTGCGTCAGTCTATGGGGTTGATTTAACTTATGTGGGTTTGCCTTTTATTCAATGACAGTCAATAATCGATCCAAAATTGGATGAATGAGATAGGTATCTAGATAATCAGAAAAGATATCAAAATCTCATTCCCCGCAACACTTTTCTGTGAGGCCTCGATTACTGTGAGCAAAACATACTTAAATAACTCTCATTTTCTGCGCTCTGATACTTGACAAACCACTCCATTATCTGGATTTCATCCCACAGCATATTGTCACTGTAAAGGTAGCTTCAGCATATCCATTATACACTGTGCACCCATCTGAAAATTTGGAAAATTCTTATTCATTTCATTTCATTTATAATCTTTATTTCGGCACAATAGAGCCATAAAAGATACATAAAAACAAGAATTACAGCCAGTTCTAAATTGATAAATTATACACTTAGAGGTAGCACAGATGAGGTTAGGAAATCGTAACATTAAAAATGTAGTTTAAATAAGCTAAAAAGGCATCTAATTAAAAAACACATAAGGATTATGCATAAAAACAGTTTATAATTAATTTCCCATTACAAAAGGTACTTTTAAAATCTAAGAATATATGGACATGATAGCAGCAACATTTTGTGATCAGTTTCAATAAACTTTCATCACTGGTTTCATTATAGTTTCAATCCCACTTTGTTACGTTAAAAAACGTACATCACTGGTTTCATTATAGTTTCAGGCCCCCTTTATTATGTAAAAAACTTATTGCTAATAAGAATCTACTGACACCAAAAACTATCACCTGCCTGGTGTCGGTTTTAAGGATCCTTTCCGCTTCCTTGTATGAACGCACACCTAGATTTCGACAGACAGGTATAATCCATCTTTTCCTAGCTACCTCATAAAATGGGCAAAATATAGGATCTGAGCTTCATCTTCTTTTGAATTACTCGTGCAAAGGGTACATAAATCACTAGTCTTCTCTTTACAGAGACTTGTCCAGCTAGCAACGGTCTTATTTGTTTTCAGAATTCCATACCTTAGCTTCATAAACAATGTTTTAGCCAAAGGTGGTTGAACATCATCTAGGAATTGTTAGAAGTAGGGACTATCTTTAAATGCAAGGAAGCTATTTATCAAGGTTCCACCTATTTGATCATTAAACATACTGTTGTCAATGTACGCCCAAAATGCAGTTTTTAGCAGTTTTTTCGAGTCTTCGGTCAATATTAAAGGTTCTTCCCAAAACTGTGTCAAGCCAATTCTTTTTAACCATGTACGCACGTGTTTTAGCCAAACGTTTGTAGCATTGCAATCTATTCTCATTATTTCCTGGAGACCATTTTTATAATCATCTAGCTCTGGTGTACACCAGAGTCTCACCCACAGAGATAATGGTCGCAAGATGGCATAATGGTCCGTGCGCTTCATATTTAGGTCAAACATTACGGGTATTAGTGGTGTACTTATTGGCAGTCTCAGGTCGCGAAAGCATTCCTACACATGGACCCCCATATTTCTGCCTCATATAATGCCGCAGACTGGGCCTTAAACTTAAAAACCTCTAGTGCCAGAGATACTGTCTTGCTAAGACTCTCTCCATGTTTTTTCACAATAGGCAATGTATTCTGTTGTAGTAGCATTTTACTTTTTTCTTCTTGGGTTTTCCACGTTAGTTTGGACTCCAGTGAGACTCCCAGGTATGTAAAGTTCTGTACAGGTTCTATTGTTTTATTATTTAACAAAAGATTACCCCTAAAATATTTATGAGGATTTATGGCCATATATTAGGTGTTGTTCGTATTAATTTCAAGGCCCTTCCTATTGCAATATGCTTGAAATAGATTTAAGAGAGATTGCAGTCCCCTGGGTGTTTGAGATATCAATATAGTGTCGTCTGGAAATAAAAGGGCAGGAACCCTTTGCCCATTCAATTTCGGTGTATCATTATTACAACCCTCCAGGTATGATGGAATGTTAGTAACAAACAGTGAAAATAGTGTGGGGGTCAGCACACAACCTTGGCGTACTCCCCTCTTGATTGGAATGGCTTTTGTTAATTCACCATTTGGACTCCATCTCACTTTGGCAAAGTTATTTTCATGCAACCTTATAATCTGTTGCAGAAGACAGTCAGGAAGCCCTTGGGAATGCAATGACTCCCATAGCAATTCGCGTGGTATGAGATCAAAGGCAGCCCTAAGATCTACAAATGCAACATACAAATGTCCCTTTCTTATGTTAACATATTTCCAGCATAGGCAACAGAATCTAAAAACCTGGTCTACAGTGCTTATTCTCGGTCTAAAGCCTGCTTGAAACATCGTGAGGATAGAATGTTCCTCAATCCATATATTCATACGAGCTACAATATGCCTTGCATAAATTTTTTGTAAAATGTCCATTAATCTAATAGGGCGATAGTTCCCTGGATTACTCCCTTTGCCCTTCTTAAAAATTAGTACGATTTCTGCCCCTCGCCAGCTATCCGGAAAATCTGCTCCTGCTGCTAACTATTTGATGTGAGGTGTCCACACATTGATTTTGTGCTTGTATAGATCACCCGGGACTTTATTAAGTCCAGGTGCCTTTCCATTTTTGACTGCATTAATGGCTGCCACTGTTTCTTCCAATTCGAACACCAGTTTTGTAACACTGGGGATTAACAATGCTATGTCCTTATCCGAAGCCCCAATATTATCAGGTGCCCTATATAAGTGGGTAAGTGTTCGACCCAGGTCGTTTCATCTAGAAAAACATCCCTAACCACTACTCCCGTACGGTCCCCCTTTGCTATCAATCTCCAAAACCCCACTTGGTCCTTATTCTTAGCTGCCATAAGCAAATCTGACCAACTTTCCTCATCCCCGTTTGACCTTGCCTTCTCTTGTATTTTCTTATATTCTCTTCTAGCCTCCTTGATCTCAGTAGAATCCTTCTTTTTGATTGCTTTTAATAGTCTAGCCTTGCCATTACGGCAATCCTTGTCATACCATGGTTTCTTGTTTGTCATATTTTTTATATTTTTAGTAGCTTTTCTTGGCATTCTAGTTACTAATGATACTAATGATTCAAACAAACCATTGTGTAATTCTATGAAGGCATTCCCTTCAAGTGGTGTACTCAAATGCCTAGCAATTGTGTCTGCCAGTAGGCTGTGCATTTCTGCTAACACTTCGCCATATATATGGGCCCATTTTAATGAGCGACGGTTGTTGGTGGCTAATATGACATCATTGCTTACATTGGTTAGTTCGACTACTTCATTATTGTTCTTGGATGTACTAGGCAATAGACTACTAGAAACTAACAATTTGAGCGGGTAATGATCGCTCTCAATCGTGGGCATGATCTCTAGGTCTTTTACATGGGACCAGATATCGAGGGAGGTCATAACAAAGTCTATTTTGCTTTGGCAGTTATTCCTGTAAAAGGTAGGGGCTTTTGATGAGTCTGATGGTAATCTTCCATTGCATGCTCTCAATCCATGGGTAGCAGGTAACCTCATGATTTGGACAGCTAATGCAGTGCAGGGGACCGGACTAGTGTTATTTAACATAGGGATGCTGTTGGCACTATCTTCATCTTCGAAAATGTCTCCAAGCCCTATAATTGGCTCAAAATTACAGTTCAAATCGCCACCTAGTATTATACTTGGTCTCTCATCCAAACAATTTAGGAATGAGTCCAGCATTTCTATTACCGGTGACTCTTTTGATAGAGGGCCTGATCCATTACACACATTAAATAAGTATAGCACCCTTCCTTCCTTCGTGTTTATCCGTAGGCCGAGTATATCCAGTGAGCTAATGTTTAGTATTGTTATTCTAATCTCAAGGGTTACCTTTACCCATATCACAAGCCCCCCCGAAGGCCTACCTCTTGCAGATGGAACTGCATCAACATTAAATGTTCTATACCCCACTCTAGGCGGGGTTTTTAACGCCCAGGTTTTCTGCAAGAGACAAATGTCACTTTTTCAATGTACTCGTTCCATTCCGGGTCACTGGCATTTTTCCTAAGCCCCGCTATATTCCATGAAATGAACTTTATTCCTGGGAGGTTATTACCACACATAACTATGGGGGATTCGTATGGCAAAATATCATTTAAACTCATATTTTCCTCTAACAAGGCTGCTTCACCACCCACATTCAATACAATTTTCCAATAACTGGCCATTTCCCGCCTGTATCTACCTCCTGCACCGTTAACACTTTGGTCTGTGTTACAGTTTCTAAACCCACTTTTACCCCCTTAATTTCTGTTGTTGTTGGTGTAGTCTCTATTCCATCCTCCAAAACCATTGGTGAATTCAGTCAATCGACTGCTTCCAAGAACGATAGTTCCTGGAACCTGTTGGAGGTTTGGAGGGGGAAGGAATTATCACAGTTCTTGTGTGTTTCTTCTCCATCCGGTCTATAGAAATACCCTAAGGGGAGGGCATGAATATTAGTTCTCTGTGTCGGGGTTTCCTCATGTGCTCTCAGGAGATTACAAACTATATGGGGGTGCCTGAAATGTACGACTATACAATCGCCTTCGATATCTTTCCTGTGGATCCCCACCCATCCTACCCTACGCACCATTATAATTTCGTTCATTTTATGTGGGCTAAATCTTTTGTACCTTTGGAGCCAATCTACGACCTTGTTCCTAAGGTTTGGCCATGTTTCAATTTGGTCCTTCCTTAAGGCCGGGATGCCGGTTAATATTAGGACATACGGACCTGCAGCTGGGAGTAGATATAGATTATCGTGATTGGGGATCAGAACAGTTTCATTTGTACTAGGTATTGATACCCTCGTATTGCAGATATCAGAGTGATCTATTCTTTTTACAATGTGGTCTACCCTTCTATCGCTTGGGCGAGTAATCTTGGGTTGGGATTCATCTTTTCTTATGGGTTGAGCTCTTCTCTCCACAGTACCAGTATCAATCATGGGGTCTGCTCTAGGTTGGACTATTGTAATTCCATCGGGGCTCACATCCATACCTTTATGAAAACTATCCCTATACTCTAGAAATAATTTAGCCCCTTCTTCAATATTGACTCTCCCTTTCTCAATCATAATATCAAGTTTGTGTATAGCCTGGTTAATTTCAACAATGTTATCATCTAATTTCTTTATTCTACCACCCAGGCATTCATTTATTCGAGACTGGACAGAGTCTAGAGTGGTCCTAAAGATATCCGCAACAATATCTTCTAAAGTCTCAACCATACTGTCTACTTTGTTAAGATATAAGGAATTATCAATTTCGGTTTGCGTTCCAAAGGATTTACATGATGCCCTCATGCGTTCAACCGACTCTGTATGCCCTTTGTTTGATGCTCCTACTCACCCAGATTCCCCAGTTTTTTTGGTATTCCGTTTTCCTTGTGGTGTGTTTTTTTTTGTTTTTTTAATTGTCGCTGGACCCCCCTGCCTTAGCCCTCGGAGCCTTGTTACTATAGAGGGTATTGATGACTCTCTCTCCTCAGGCTGTACATTGGCGTTGGGGGTACCATTTACCACGGTGCTACCTAAAATAGGGGACGTCGATGCAATACGATCGCTCATCGTTGTTTGCAATAAGTCAGGTGAATTTGGCCAGGCAGATTCCTTATATGTCGGGAGTTTAGATGGATCTAATGATAATCTTCGTTCCGCAAGAGTAATTTCATGGGATATGAGGGATTCAGCTCTTAAAATAAAATTGTCTAAGGTCCCCGCTATACATTTTTGCTTGCTCATGATAATATACTGAATTAGCGCTCTCAAATACACAATGCTAAACTGGTATTGTTCTGCAAATCTGCACTAACGAAAATTTTCGCTGTACCCAATCAAATGCCAACTATACATACATTCGGATTAGTCGTTACAGTTCTAGTCCTCCAATTACACTGGATTCAGTATGCCAGCAATGAGATATACCCCTTTCTTCTTTGTCACCTCCAATACCTTATTATACAATCAATTAACGTGATGAACCAATGCAGGAGGAGACCCAAGACTATACAAAGGCAATTCTAGTGAATGAGATAATTGACAGCAGATTTGAACAAGTATTCAAACATGTGTAATCATACCCAATGGAATTCTATGATTGAATATAGGTACGTTAGCCAAGGGGGGTGGCCCAGCCCAGCTTCCTCCGGCCTCGGACGGCCTCAGAAGGCCCCGCCCTTGTCCTGGGCTTCTCCCGGCACGTCCAGCGGGACGAGGATCCAATCAGCCTTTTATGCGCCGCCTGGCGCATAGTTACTGCGTCAGCGGCGTCCTCGCCGCGAGCGGGATGCCGGGAAACGTGGTCTGGTGTCGGAGCTGGAGCTCTGGTCCCGCAGGTCCCGGTGGTCCCGGTGGTCCCGGCAATAGTTTATGGCAGCGTCCCCGGGGCAGTTTGGCAGCGTCCCAAACCAAAGAACAGGGTCTCCAAAATTCTTATACTTTCCATAGAATTGTTCTGCAAATCTGCACTAACGAAAATTTTCGCTGTACCCAATCAAATGCCAACTATACATACATTCGGATTAGTCGTTACAGTTCTAGTCCTCCAATTACACTGGATTCAGTATGCCAGCAATGAGATATACCCCTTTCTTCTTTGTCACCTCCAATACCTTATTATACAATCAATTAACGTGATGAACCAATGCAGGAGGAGACCCAAGACTATACAAAGGCAATTCTAGTGAATGAGATAATTGACAGCAGATTTGAACAAGTATTCAAACATGTGTAATCATACCCAATGGAATTCTATGATTGAATATAGGTACGTTAGCCAAGGGGGGTGGCCCAGCCCAGCTTCCTCCGGCCTCGGACGGCCTCAGAAGGCCCCGCCCTTGTCCTGGGCTTCTCCCGGCACGTCCAGCGGGACGAGGATCCAATCAGCCTTTTATGCGCCGCCTGGCGCATAGTTACTGCGTCAGCGGCGTCCTCGCCGCGAGCGGGATGCCGGGAAACGTGGTCTGGTGTCGGAGCTGGAGCTCTGGTCCCGCAGGTCCCGGTGGTCCCGGTGGTCCCGGCAATAGTTTATGGCAGCGTCCCCGGGGCAGTTTGGCAGCGTCCCAAACCAAAGAACAGGGTCTCCAAAATTCTTATACTTTCCATAGAATCCTCTTTCCCCATATTTCTCAAAAATACATGAAAAACAAAGCTGTATGTCAAAATACTTTCAACAGAAATATTGGCTGACAGAGATATTGTGTCTTAAGTATCGTTTACGAAAATATCTTCCTAGTTGGTGTAGAATTTCTATTATTTATTCCAGTGGCGGAATATTTTTGTCGATGACAGGTAGGACGCAATGTTTACGTCAGACGATCTTCTGACACTGGTAATCTTGTACCACACGGACAGATATGCTTGATGCTGTCTAGGTACAAAATGTTCTTGGATAGTTACTGTAGTTTACCCACAGTCACCACAGTGTCATTGATCTGTTGGCCATCTTGGATTGGTCACTATATGAACACAGTGCATAGGGAACTTCACAGTAAAACCCACATTTCCTTTGAAATAGTATCCACATATAGGTCATTAAAACATCTAAACAAAAAGCTCATGTTTCTCTGTATATTACATATGACTATATGTATGTGTTGGTGTATGTGATGCTTTTTGGGAAAATAGTTGTGTTTGAGTAGGAATATATACCAACATATATGTAGTGGTGCTGATGCATGTGTAGTGTGGGGTATGAGGTAGTGTATGTGATGGTTTTTATATGATCCGATGTTGTAGTGTATGTGGACCTGGTTGTGATAGTGTGCATAGTTTATATGGTTTAAGCATTTGCATATCCATAGGTATACATTTGTGGTGTGCTTTTATGCAGGTGTTTGTGTAAGTGCAGATAAATCTGTAGGTAAATCTTGCCAGAGAATATGCTGATGTTTATGATGTTGTAAATGTAGGCACTTTATAGTGTATGTGTGAGTATATGTGGTGGAGTAAGTCATGTGCATGTGGTGGCACACATGTAAATACATAGTGCTATATCTTGTGACCAATGTGATGATGTATTTTATTTCTAAATGCATATGCATAAAAAGTAGATTTATATGTGACAGTGTACTGTAGTGGGTGTGATGCTAAATGTGGTGGTGTTTATATGGGTGCTCTGGGAGTATGTCATGTGTAATGAATTTTTGCAGGGTTCACCCTCACTTTTTGCACCACTTTTTGGTAACTTTGGATTGATGCTGCTGGTTTTTCGGCTCTGAAAATACACTGAGACCTGCTAAACAGGCTCGGTGCCAGAGCTCTACCTTCCAAAAGTACATGTACAATTGATTGACACTCAATTGGCATAAACTAACTTACTTATAAGCCCTTAGTATATGGTACTGAGCGTACCCAGTGCTTGTAAGTTAGAGGTCACTTGTGGACTGCTACAGTGATTTTGACACCACGAGAGAGACAGAGTAAAACATGACACTTAGGCTGCTATTGCAGACTGGCAAGACAGTTTACACTGCTAAACCGACTCTGCCAATTTAATTAGTGGTAAAGCCCAAACCTTCAGTTTAATATATTCCAGGTCACCGCTAAGGTAGACCTAGAGAGCCCTAAAAGTGGCATTATGTTAAAAAGATGATATGTGTTTTTATGTTTGACATGTCCTGACAGCAAAGACCTCACCTTGTCATTTTTACTGTGGAAAGGCTAGTAGCCCCATTGCCTAATATGGAGTTAAAAGCTGACAACTCAGCTGTGCTAACTCCCAAGCAAGACTGCTAAAGTTGGTAAAGGTGGGGCCCAGCTACTTGGGTCTTGGGGCGAATTTACCTGGAGTGGAGCCGCTGCTTCTTGCTTCCCTGTCCCGTTGCCGCACGTGTGGTCCCCTCCTGCCCCCTCCGCCCATTACACCCAGCGAGGCCGGCGAGGCACAGGGAGACCATAATCCCCAGCACTCCCTGCGGCGGAAGCTGCCAAAAAACACATCGCACCCGGAGCCGCATAAAAGCACAGCTGAGCCCCGGTGGAGTGGGGGCCCAGCTACTTGGTTCTTGGGGAGAATTTACCTGGAGTGGAGCCACTGCTTCTTGCTCCCCTGTCCCGTTGCCGCACGTGTGCTCCCCTCCTGCCGCCTCCACCCATTACACCCAGCGAGGCCGGTGAGGCACAGGGAGACCACATCCCCAGCACTCCCTGCGGCGGAAGCCGCCAACGAACACATCACGCCAGGAGGCGCATAAAAACACAGCTGAGCCCCGGTGGAGCGGGGGCCCAACTACTTGGTTCTTGGGGCGAATTTACCTGGAGTGGAGCCGCTGCTTCTTGCTCCCCTGTCCCGTTGCCGCACGTGTGGTCCCCTCCTGCCGCCTCCGCCCATTACACCCAGCGAGGCTCAGGCAAACCACAATTCCCAGCACTCCTTGCGGCGGAAGCCGCCAACGAACACATCGCGCCCGGAGGCGCATAAAAGCACAGCTGAGCCCCCGCATCGCAGGATCGCGCACGGGAATCGCCAGGAGAAGCCTGGGACAAGGGCGGGACCATCTGTGGCCATCAGGGGCCAGAAGAGGCTGGGCTGGGCCACCCCCCTAAAGCTCACTGTAAGGAACACTGTGAGTAGGCATAATTGCAACTTGCTTAAGTAACATTTTACTAAGTGGGATTGTTTGATCGTCTTTCCTGTTTGTGCTAAAACCTGACTCACATTGACATCGAGTGTTTGTACACCGGTTGGGTCCTCAAAGGCACAAAGAACTTACGGAAATAACATCATAGTACAGAGGATAATAGGAACTATAAACAATCGATACTTGGGTGGTCCCAATTTTGTTGGTATTAATACTACTGTGTTTCTCGCTATACTCACTATTTTCTCGTTTGGTTTAAGGTCACTTAAACTGTAAATTACTTGTCTCATTGGTTGGGGAATCCATTAGGGCACCACGCAAAGAGAAAGACACTGGTACAACCGGGATGACTGGGACCCTAGATGCCTACTTGACTAGGGTCGAGTCAGCTGTTAATAAAGAAATCTGCCTAACTGAATGAAGGCTCTCTATGGATCCTCTATCTGGAAGAGCAATAGCCTCCCCTGCCCTATTGAGTAATGAGTCACTAACAACCCCCCCACCTGGCCAACTAACGGTGACGCAGCCAGATAGTGACACTTCCTCAACGATAGCCTAATTAATGGGACACCTGAACAGGCCCGAGCCCGATCAAATCTAGACTAAGGGCAAGTAGCAAAATAGACAAGCCAGTTTTGAACTGATAAAAAAAACACCTTCCTAAAAAATACCAGGGTGCCTAAACAGAGCTGCATAGCAACTGTTAATGAGGTTATAACGGTAGCAGATATTCATGTCACCTGGGGAAAAAATGATAGTGGTGTCACCCGAAATGTACAATGTGATGGAACAGCACAGATTTTTTACCTGGCTGGGGGAGAGTTCTGGGGGAAATTAGAAGGTATCATGCAAACGCTGCTGGCCCCAATCATGTTGAAGCTCACTGGGTTAGAATCCAGGCTCTTGCTCCTGGAAACTTACATGGGTAATAGAAAGCAAACAGAGGCTACAGCTCCCACTACTAACATTGCAAATCCTCCATCTTCTACTAGTAGGAAATCCAAGACACCCAGCAGTAGCATCAATCTGACTGCCCCAACAATTAATAACTTAAGCCCCCCAGGACCTTCTGATGCGGCCGATTCTACTGCAAACTAGTCAACTACTAGGAGGGATATGCCCTCATCCAACCTCCAACCGAGACCGGATGAAAGAATCAGTGCTACTCGCCGTCCCATAGTTATTGATTTACCCCAGGTAGTGACCCCATACATGGTCATATTGGGGAATGCTCCTGCTCTCCCACACTGGGAGTCAGAGAGCTATGAGCAACTATGGAACAAAACAACCTATTGGCTTAACCAAAACACCTTATGGAGGCTGAATGTCGCAATTTCGCAAATAATATATTGATGTTACGTAGGGTCAGTTGGATTGGTAGCACAAACAAAAACGGGAGTGGGACTGTATTATTGTTAATTTTGATAACCCTTCTACTGCTGTCCAATTACTATCTGACGGCCAATGTCATCAGCGGATGACTGGTACTGCAATTGAATTGCTCCCTCTAGGCTTTTTTTATAGGCCAGCGTATGTGAGAGGCATGACACGACCTATCCAGGGAGGTAGCTGGCGCATAAGAGATAAAAAAAGGGCGAGATCCCTCACCAGCTATCCGCCACCCGGGCCACAACTTAACAATCTTGGTAACCACTGTAGGAATGGGTTCGATGTCCCAACCCAAAATAGATTTGAACTTTTATCAGGCCTAGAGGCTTGTGATTGACTTGAGGGCTCAGGGAAGACAGGGAAGGGAGAGTTTGGATCAACCTTGGTGTCACAAAGCCACTTGGGACAAGAGGAGCCCTTACACTGTAATGTCCTGGAACATTGCGGGCTTAGGTGCCAAGATGCAGGATTGTAATTGGATTATTTACATTAAACAGTATCTTATCATTTGTTTGCAGGAGACTTGGTCTATTGAATGTAATCATTTTTTAGAAGGGTATAAGGCATATTATGTCCCTGCCATTGCAACCAACAGGGGAAGACACAAGGGGGGGGTGGTCACGTATATTTCTGTTGCACTGACTTGTAAAGTACGTAGAGTACCATCTGCTAACCCTGGAATTCTTGGTCTAATTTTAAATGGAGAAAACTGTCTAGCTGGTCTGGTAAATTTTTATAATTCAGTTAACACATGCTCAGATTTTAGTCAATTATCTGCTTTGAATGTTTTCATTATATGTCAATGAAACAGAGTCTACAGAATCTTATGATCATGGGTGACTTTAATGTTCACCCTTGTGGTGACCCCTATTTAAATGCATTCTAGTTCTAAACTGTGTACGATCTAATGGTTTACATTTAGAACACTCAATTGAGGGGGAGCTTTTCAATGATTTATTGAATGATCTGGATGTGACACCAACCATGGCCTTGATGGATCCCGCCAAGAGATTTGAGATACCGACTTTTAAGGGCCATGGGAGGGGAACTTTCATTGTCTTTGTACTAATTTTATTATCTATGTAGTCTTTTCTGGACTCTTTTATCATTGAAGAGAGTGAATTTAGTGATCATAACCCGCTCACTGTATGCTTGCTGGGACCGTGGATAGCTAAAGAAGGGCTGAACCGCAGTCAGGGAAGGCTGAGCACAACTGACGGGAGACGCAGACTGAGATGGTCTATGATCACCCCAGATCTGCTGTACAAAGACATCAAAGCCATATTTGCAGACGAAATTAACACCTGCACCCAAGAAGGCACACAGCCTAGAAAGGTGCTCGGGCGATCCAGTCACTCTCAGATAAGGTCTCGAAGCTGCTGTCGGTACCAGCTAAAAATCTAATCAATGTGGGCCCAAAGTGGTTTAATCATGACTGCACCAAAGCAGCAAGTAACCTCAGGCTGGCTTTAGTAGCTAAACCAAGAGAACAGGCAACTGTCCAACTTTGTCGGAAAGAATATAAATCTACTATAGCCAAACGCAAGGAATCCCTAAGAGAAGAGGCCTGGAAGGAGATCCTGTATCCCACAACTCTAAAGAGTAGCTCCAGATTTTGGGCCGTAATGAAAAAGCCTTTTCTTGTCCAGGAGACCGGCGATGGCCTCGAATGCCATATACCCAAGGGGACTGGGAAGCGCACTCCAAGCAATTATACTGTAGCCCGATGGAAGAAACTTCTAGCCTAGCATCTTGTACTAATGGAGAGGAGATTAGCATTGACAGGGGTGAGGTTCTTGAGGGTATTATGGCACTAACAGCCGGGAAAGCACCCGGACCCAATGGGATTCCTCCGAACTTATTTAAGTCTGAGCCTTCCTTCTGGGCTCCTATTCTAGAGTCTGTATTTAATGCCGCTGTGCAAAGTGGTTGCCCACAATCCTGGGCGGTTTCTACAATTGTCCCGGTTTTCAAAAAGGGGGATAAATGTAGCCCACATTGTTATAGACCCATTTTGCTTATCGACTCAATGGTAAAAATAATAGGAAGGAGACTACTGCATAGAATTTCAGATTGGGTGGTGGAAAACAACATCATGTCCATCTCCCAGTATGGATTCTGCAGTGGTCGCTCAACAATAACCCAATGCCTTAACCTATTTTTAATTTTAAGTAAGTACACAGTGGCTCATAGGGTTACCATCCGCCTCGCCTTCATGGACTTGTCCTCAGCTTTCGACTGTGTGAACAGGTGGAAGCTGTGGCAGTCCATGAGGGCGAAGGGGTTGGACAGTGGTATTGTTGATTTTCTTATAAATCTCCACAGCAATACCAGAGCTAATGTCAAATACTCTCAAGATCTGAGCGTAACAAACAATTTTGATATCAGAAAGGGAGTCCGCCAAGGATGTATTTTGGCTCCCTTCCTTTTTAACTTTTATATTAATGATCTGGATAACATTTTACAGGAGGTGCCGGCTGACTGTCCTAGAGTCGGGTGGCGGGGTATTCCAGTACTTTTATATGCAGATGATGCAGTTTTAAAATCTAGGACTGAAAGCGGCCTTCAAGCTCTTTTAAATGCTTTCAAGTCCTTCATGACAGATAGAGACCTAATGATTAATAACTCTAAATCATTTGTCATGCAAGTAGGTCAACAACCCAGAAGAAATGTTCTATTTAAAATAGATGAAGCGGTAATCCCGATATCAAAAACGTTCTCCTATCTTGGGGTCCTTTTTGATACTAAATTAAACTGGGGCCCGCATCTTCTTAAAAGAAAAGGAGAACTGGTCAGGGTGAATGCCTCTATTTTTAATTTTGCCTCGAAGCTGGGAAAAAAATCAACTGCTGCCATGCTGCAACTCTATAATGCTAAATCAGTGGCAATGGCTACATACGGTAGCGAAATATGGGGGTATATCGGTGGTGAGCAGCTGCAGATTGTTGAAAATGTTTTCATGACACATCACCTGTGCGTCCCCTCAGGCACGTCCAATCTTGCAGTTCATGAAGAATTGGGGACACAATATATATGTGACATCTTTTCCCTACGCCCACTGACCTGCTGGATAAAACTGCGGTTGAATCCTGACATCCCACCTACACACCTGATTGTGAGGGACTGCTTGTCTCAGGACAAGGCACTGGCTATCCCATGGATAAAATATCTGAAATCCAGTTTCTCTAGACTGGGGCGCCCTGAATTGTTTATAAATCCCAGTCAGATTGTCAAGGGGGATTTGGAGGTAATTAAACGGACCTTCCTCATGGACAGGAAGACCCAGAGGGAAAGAGTGGAGCTCCAGAAGCCGAGTGTCAGAAATTATGTTATGTTGAAAACGTGTGTAACTACCGAGCCGTATTTATTGGGTTCCGTGACCTCTCCCGAAAAGTTTTTATTAACCAGGTTCAGGTTGAATCTTTTTCATCATCTGCTTGTTAGGCCAAAAACTGCTAATTTTAATAAGACTGCAGCTCCCTGCGTCTGCGACGGAAAGTCTCCGCTGGATATGCTGCATTTTATATTTTTATGTAGATTTTATGAATACCCCCGCAAGCGCTATCTGGTGACTCTTTTAAGAAAACTTAATTTTACTCAGATCAGACCGGCCCTGATGTATTTACAACTTTTGCACAATGATAGTATTCTCCAAGTTATTGCATTTTTAAAATTAACTGTTAAATATAGAAAATGTATGGATTTGTAGTGGCCCTTATGTAATGAATTTTTCCAATCTCCTGGTCTTTATGTAATGAAGAAATTATATCCTTGCACCTTTTGCACTTTATTAAGATATGTGTTTTTAACAAAAGTATTATGAATTGTGAGTAATACTGTATATGTACTTTTATGGTTTTGAATAAAAACCGAAATAAAGTTTTATTGAATTGAATTGGTACTTCAAGGTGCCAAAAGAATCAGTGCATTACCACAACTTGTTGCCCAGGTCAAATTTAATCTCACTGGTTTACAAAGTGCATCTTTAGAAACATGCCACTTTGTTGATCAAAGTCTCCAGTAGCCATTCATAGTTTCACACAAGCTTCTGTTCTTGAAACAACCTTCTGCCCACCTGGGGGAAGGTGAGAACGACTCTCAGGAAGCCAAACTTAAGATCTTCTGCAGGGAAAGGTGCAACCTATTCCTGGATGAATGGCCAAAAGTGGGTATGAGCACAAAAGGCGGACTTCAAATGGGAAGCTGGATTTTAAGGGAAAAAAGCAATCACACATGGCAGTGTCTGCTCTTTTGTTTAGGCAGAGAGGCTGGCATCTCAGGTAGAGAGGGAGAAGCTGCTGTCAAACCAGTTTTTCTATAATAATAATAATAATAATAATACAGAGTTTTATAAAGCGCGAACAGCTACCTCACGAGGAGGTGTCCCGGCGCTATAGCAACAGTGTTGTGCCCGTTTAGGTAGAAGAGCTGGAGTCTAACGTGGTGCCTAGCGTGGTTGGGCAAACAGCCAGGTTTTCAGTAATCGCTTAAAACATGCTTCGGATGGAGCCTGTTGGAGAGCAGGGGGTAGCGAATTCCATAGTACCGCCACATTGGCCGAGAAGGTGCATCCACCTAACCTGGCTCTTTTTGCTCTAGGGGCTGTAATGCGAACACTGTTGTTGGATCTAAGGGACCGGGCTTTTCTAGGGTAGTATCACCCCCAGGTAGCCGCGCCTCTGGGTTGGACTAGGGAGCTCCACAGTTGCAGGCGGCCTGACTCGCGGGTCGGGGTGTCACGCGGGGGGTGGGGGGGTTATGTGGAGGGTTTAATTTTAATTATATTAAAAAGAAACGTACCTGTGTCGTTTGTGCTCCTCGCAGCCACGGGAAGCAGGCATCCTCCCTCCCCTCACCTCCCCTAAGCCAATCACAATGCTGCAATGGCAGCATTGCGATTGACTGGGACACTGACCGCACAGGCGTCTATGGGGAGGCCGTTTTCTCCATGCATGCTGCATGCAGCCTACATGGAGAAAAGGGAGAGTGTGCATGACTGGTTTGGTCGGCCCTGGGGCCGACCAAACAGTCAGCACCCACATCATTAGGCCAGTCACTCCTCCCCGACCAGCCACCGACCTGCCCCCAACCAAACCCTTCTGCTTTCTCGCAGTGCGAGAAGCAGAAGCATAAAATGGCATTGTTAATACCATTTTATGTTTCTGCTTCTCGCACTGCGAGAAAGCAGTGGGCGACGCTCCTCAGCCCACGTGGAGGAGCCGCCCCTGGAGCTCCATACACCAAAACAAGAGTTCTGCCCTGTTGGGAGTGGGCAGAATGGTGCATTCTGTGCTAGCCAGATCCACACTTTGCAGAAAAATATCATCAGGTGAGACGGACCTGGTAGCCATTTTGGCTAGTTATCTGTCCGATCCCCTGGGCTTGTAATGGGCATAAAAGTGGAACGTCTGGCACCCAGACCCCCTATTTACCTCTGTCATGGAGGAAGCACCAAAGAAAGACTGCCCTACTGTCTACGTTGACCCAGTGCAGGTGTAAGTGGTGTTTATGTAGATGAATGTGCAGGTATTTGTGTAGGTGTGCAGTAGTGTATGGGTTGGTGCTTAGGTTGGCATATGTGTATGTGGTGCTTTAGGTGTTGGCATGTGCAGCAGTGTGTGTGGAAATATATGTTGTGGTTTATGTGATACTATGTAAGTAGGGGTACGTGTAATGATATGCGGTGGTAGATATGGTGACATAGTTGTATGTTTATGATAGTGATTTGTTAGGCATTTGAGCAAACGTGTTTGTGTGTGTGTGTGTTTGTGAATATACGCCTGTTTTTAGATGTATTTGTATATGGTGGTGTATGTGACAGATGTAAACTGTGTTGTACGTAGAGGCATTCGGGAGCTAAAACTGAGAGCTTTATTGTCAGACTCATGCAAGGCACACATTATTCCCATGAAGCGCATCATAAGGACACGTCGGAGCCCTTTCCTGTTATGTATTGGAAAATACTATATATGTCATTTTGACTGCACCCCCGGGACTTTAACCAGCAGTGAAGCCTAAAATATCCTAGCAAATTCCCTTCTCTGCCTGGGCTCAAAGATCAGTTTTACAATTTTCGTTTGTTTGTCCAACTATCTGCAGATTAAAACATTAACGACCTTGTACGCAAAATGTTTTTCTGACTGGGCTAATTTTACGAATTATAAAATGTATATTAAAGTGACATTGTATAAAAAACAAGATTTTGAATTTTGGTTTGACAGGAAAATTCTAAACAAATTTGCTATCAGTGTGTTACTAATTTGTAAGTACCAAACATTTCCAAATTGTAAAATGTCACACCTCGATCACTGATTACGTAATAGTACCCAGGAGATCACAACATTCAATCCAAAGCCATCTAGAGAAAAATGGCGGAAGGAGAGTGCATTGAGAACGTTCAGCCTAGCAGGAAGTGCACAACAGAATCCATGAGGATGAATTAAACACCCAAACCAGCCTCTCCAAAGCGGGCGAATAGCTATCAATTCAGCACCAGGTGCAGTAGCACCGAGACCCAGAAGTCTGGGGGACCCAGCACTTCATCAGTTGTTCAAGGCGGCTGCATCAGAGAGGCATGTGGATAGAGTGACATCAACGAGGTCACCAAGTGTGGTCTGTCTCTTTCCCTGCCTTGCGCCAGCCCACCAAGCATGTTACCATAACGACCAGCAACCCTGGTCCCAATTTTGGAATAAGGACAGGTCTGACCTATGAAGCCATATGGCTGGATAAGCAACAGGAGTGCAGTAGATTCACCAGAGCCCACCTCGAGTATCCTTCACCAATAGATCGTGATGTGGTGTTGTCTGGTGGGGACAGGCTTAGGGATTATGTATTTGATGTTGGCTTGGCTGTCAGCCTGATATGTTCAGCAGGTAGGTGGGCCTTGGTGCCAAACTGGCAGTGCACAGAGTCAACACCAAGGAGAGAGCTAATGCAACCTCATTTAAGATCCAGATCACCAGAGCCACAGATTGCAGTCCAGCAGTCTGTCCCTGACACAATCATTAACCGCAGGTATCTTTTGATACAAAGTATTAAGGTTTATGTTTACTGTTGCAATGTCTAACAATTTGGGTGGCAACTGTATTTACTTCCCAATGGGGCATCCCTGACCCACTGCTAAGAACCATTGCTTCCATGTACTCAAGAGCCTGGATTAAAGGTTGGTACTGGAACCAGGGTCTCAGGTCTTATAATAAAAATTGCGGCCCGCAGCTGGGATGCCTGTTAGTACCCCTCCTGTTTGTCTTTACACAGTTGACCTCCGGAAAGCGCTTCAACAATCAAGGTGCTTTCTTTAAAAAAGAGATCATAACTTGATGGCCAGTAAAAAAAAAAAAAAAATAAATAAAGATCATGATTTTGGTAGGCAGAGGATCAATCCTCAATATTGTGTTATCTAGTGACAGGATGTTGAGTTACGCATGAGTTTATAAGTATCTAGCAGTCTAGATGTCAGATACGGTCTCCCTAAGATATCTTAGGACCTCTTTTAAGAACAGAGGCACGGATATCACATTTATCTTCTGTAGATTGTATATAAGATTATATAGTCCATCTGCAGACCCCAGTATTCCATTTTAAATCTGACACAAAAGTGGAGCTACTGCAGTGTTTCGCACTTAGGAAAATCGAAAGATTATCGTTGGCTATAGCTAGAGCTCAGCATAAATTTGAATTTGGTCTTGCAAGGTAGGACTTGACTTACAAAGCTGACTTTTTGAAATATAGCTTTCAGGCAAAAATCAGAAAACAAGAACCACTGGAGGCTGTTATAAAGATTTTTCTGCAACTTCTAATGGCTTTTAGAAATTATCTCATTTGGCTAACTTATTGCAAACGATGCCTCAGACTCCATCTGAAGTGTGACATCTTGTTATACTAAGTGAATGGATTTAAATATTCATGTCTCACTAGAATGGAATTTAACTGTGTCCCACAGAGTAGGATGAAGACTTTCACAGACTGTTCGAAATAAAGTACTCACATTCAAGGTGAAACCTAGCTGGCCCAGGGAGAATCACATGCTATGTCACTTTATTGTTCCACATGCAGATGTTGCACATGAGAAGCTCAATGTAGTAGAATTAGAATTTTATCAAGTGTGTCCAGTTGTAAATATTTCTCTTTTGCTAATTTTTACTGGTTAAGGGCCTGTGAACCAACTTCTACTGTAATGAATATATGAGATCCTTTGTTCAAAACCTTATATAAGAGTGTGATTTCTTGATGTAGAAGCAGCCATTTGCACTTACTTTAAAAGGCGAGTTTATGCTGGAACTCTTCCCCATCTTGTACACTGTATTTTACTCACCTGATCTCTACTGAGTTCTTGATTGCTTCTGTTCCTTACATGGGCTTTGCGCTCTGCTTTATTGACTAATTGATTTGACAATATTGAATTTCTAAAAATAAAACATTTAAGGTTGAGACTTCATTGTCTGTCATCCTTTTAGGAAGAATGTGCTCCGCATTTCTGATATTTGAACTTGCCACTTTAAACTTCTTAAATTGGACAGGTCCAGCATGGAAAACCAAAGCCCGTCTAGGGACTAAACCCCTCCCATCCAAATAAGGTGTGTTTTGGCGAAAGATTTAGGTGGGGTTTACGCACCGTCAGCTGTTCTCTGGCATATTCTGGAACAGAGAAATGGGTCAAAACACAATCCGTGGGCCAGCAGTTTAACTGATGCTCTAGACGATCTAGGTGTTGAAACATCTTAGTTGGATAACTCCTCATATTAAGCCATTAAGGCCACTATGAAAACATAATTGTTCCTTAACACACAAGCAAAAGGTTTGCCATAGTAATCCGCATATGTCTATATAATGTGCATACCATGAGAGAATCGAGCCTAACTGCTTAAATATTAATGCTGTTTCTTAAGCAGAACGACACACAGGTTATACTACCTGGAAGCCACGTACACATTGTTTG
Organism: Lissotriton vulgaris; assembly: GCF_964263255.1. Lineage (NCBI taxonomy): Eukaryota > Metazoa > Chordata > Amphibia > Caudata > Salamandridae > Lissotriton > Lissotriton vulgaris. The sequence goes on along the minus strand of NW_028246540.1, from coordinate 200,832 downwards.
TTATGCCATGTTAACTGGCAAAAAAAGGGTTCAATCTGTCGTGTAAGTTAGCTGTAAAATAAACGCCTACTGGCGCTCCTTAATGATCTTTAGTATGTAAATGCCACCACTGTACCATCGGAGGATGCAACATGCTGTGACATATTGATTGAACACGCGTATGTATTTCATATCATCATTAACACAATGCAATGTTACTGCTATAGGAATGTTTGTAATATACAAACGAAACATAATTACGAAACCAATAAAAGAGATTCAAACAAAACAAAAGATTTGGCATTGTAAAAAGAAGTGAGTGGATTTACCAAATTAATTTTTTAGGGCCATATGTATCCTTCCAAATTGCGATCGCAAACGCCGACATTCGCAGAATTTCGGCGATTCGATCGCAATAGGGCTTAGTGGTATGTATTAATGAACAACTAGCTCACAAAATAAGGAATCGAAAAATTTGTGATTCCCTACTTTGCGATTGCATTTAAGAAATCGCAAATTGGGATTCCTTAAATGCCATGTAAGAAGCCCTGAAAAGTGCAGTCTGGCCTTAAGGAATCGCAAATTACCACCAACTTGAAGTTGGTGATAATTTGTGATTTCTTTGAAAAATGCATTCTTTTACATTTTTCAAAGTGCAATGTGATACACATACATGCCCTTAGGGCATCTATGTGTGCCACATGTGCACCCATGCTTATTTCAGGGTGCAACAGGGTGTTCTTTTGACACCCATGCAACCTTGAAATTGAATTCTCAATTTGGGATTCTCTAATTTAATCAGAAAATTGAGACTGTCTTCCCATTCATTCCTATGGGCCTCTAGGCCCATAGGAATGAATCGGGAGGGTTTCCTTAATTGCGAATCTCACTTTGAGATTCGCAATTAAGGAATATGTAGGATTCGAAAATCTTTTTGCAAATCCTACATACATCACGTTTTGCGATTCTCAAATAGCGATTCTCTAAAATTCGCTATTTGAGAATCACAATACCAAACTTTTATACATATGCCCCCTTATGACTAAACAATGTTACCTCACAGAACTAGTTATAAGATAACGCACATAAATATTGCACTTCATGTTATTACTGGTGCATGAAATCAAAGGCACTTGGGCCAAGCTACATAGTCCAATAATTGTAGATTTAGACACAACAAATAATTAGTCACTATCACTCATTTTATGCTGTTGTCTTGGTCATTTAATGAAAAGCCTGATGTAATCTTCATATTTTTCATATTTAGACATTCCCTGTTGCATTTCAGTTATTTATGTATTAAACTGTACTTTTTTTCAATTACATATGCATAGCACTTAGCATTGTTCAATATTTGTTGAATTACAGGTCGATAATTCAGTATTCATGAATATATATAGGTGAATATTTGTTTCAGAATGATCCGTTGGCTCAGTTTGCAAGCATGTAGTGTTTGACGTTTTGACAGCTCAACAATTGTTTTCACAAACATTCAATAATATTTCATTTGATTTATTATTTACTTCAAGTGTTTCAGTAATCATTGGTACCTATAAATCAGAAGTTAATAATCTTTCAGAGAAACATAAGTAGGTGAAAAAGCATGAAGCTTCATATATTGATTGTTCATTTTGATAACACTTCATAAGCTGAAAGAAGTATTTAAGTTGCATATAGACAAAGTACAGTCACTGCACTAGTTAGAACTCTAAGTGACTTGTGCTAAGTTCTGAAAAGGTGTAAATAATGGCGGCTCTTCCGCTAAACCGGGGGAGTGATGCCCCTCTGATGCTGTACAACAGTAAAAGAAAGGAAAAATAAAATGATAATAACACAATGTATTATCATTTTATTGTTCCCTGCTGCAGCAGCAAGAGAGCTGCATGGGGCTGCTCTGCTGACAGAGCAGGGGGGAGTGGTGGGCACACTAAATTGCGCATCATGCTTTGACTGGCCCTCTTGGGCCGGCCAAACAGTCATGCACACTTTAGCATGTTCTCCATGCAGACTGCATTACAACCTGCATAGAGAACATGCCCAGGCCCCCAGTCCCCATCTGAGCGCCGAACCACGACGCTCAGACTAATCATAACGCTGCATTGTAGCGTTGTGATGGTTTAGGAGAAGCAATCACAACACTGCATTGTAGCTTTGTGATTGGCTCAGGGGAACCTGGCTGCTTCCTGTTCAGCGAAGTTGAGATGATGTGGGACAGAGCGGCGAGGAAGTAGAATTTTTCCTTTTTTTTTACAATCATACCTCCTAACCCCCTCGTTTCCCTGCCAACCTACACCAGATCCGTGCTGGCCGACACTGGTGTAAAAGTGAACATATTCTTATAATTCTTTTTTAATCATTTTAACTAATAGATTAGAATAAATTATAATTTTACCACTACTCCCTGACACGCATCATTAACCTCTTGTGTGCCCATAACAAGCTCAGCTCGTCATGAGGCACAGTGATGCTGTGCTGATGACGCGCTGAGCTGGTCATGACCTCCGCAGAACACCCACACGAGGAAAATTCCCCTGCTGTCCTGGGCGTTCCATTCAAACGTGCGTGGTCATGACGAGCTCAGCTCGTCATGAGCACAGCGCCACCGTGCTGCATGATGAGCTGAGCTCATCACGAGCACTGCGGTGCCGCATGCGGCCCCCCTCCTCCGTGTCTTTGGGGGAATTAGCCCTGCGGCGAAGGAGTTAAGTACATATCATATTAGACTGGTAGGTAAATTGTTAAATTGTGCAGCAATGGGAGAAACTAATTGCTAGTCACTGCATCTGCCAAAGTGTGCCAGAATCAATGGTATTACACTGTGGGGTATAATCACAACCGAATGTCGGCGTGCGGAGCTACGCTAAGTTTGGCAGCTTTACACTCCAACATTTCCAAAATGCAGGGATATGCCGTATTTACTACAATACGACACACCCTTGCTCCATATTGCTAGGGTGCCTGCATTGCAGGGAATTATTGTTTATGTGTAGGAAGATATCCCTTCCTGCACATAAACAATCCATAATGGTTATTTGTTACTACTATGTGTGCTGCAGAATGCAGCACACATACAAGTAGCAAATAGTCATTATTTAATGATTGATTGTTTATGTGCAGGAAGGGACACCTTCCTGCACATAAACAATCATTATTGGCATTTTGCTTTTTCAATGTGTGCTTTTTCTATGTGTATATGCAGCACACATATAAAAAGCAAAAACGAGGAGAAATAAAAGCATTTCTTCTCGTTTCACCATTTTAACGCATGTTCTTCCATGACGTTAGTTTTTGGCGCTGCCTCAGATTTACACTTCCTTGTAAATCTGGGGCAGCGTCAAAAACAAAGGGTGTTGCGGTAGAATGCCCAGAGCAACACCCTTTGCACGCCCCTTTCACACAAATACCGGCATGTAAGGGTACCATATTTTCAAAGCGGCATTAAACCACGAAAAATGGCTTAACACCACTTTGTAAATATGGAGCAGGGCATTGTGCCACAGGAACATTGTTAAAAGTGGCGTAATGCCCTTGTAAATATGTAAATATAGAAACCATTTAATTTAATTTCTCTTAGCACCACCGCCCATTGATCTGATCTTCTTCAAGGCAAACGGAAATACCCTAAAGCGTTGCTATGATACGTAATCAAGCACAGTTAGCCATGAATTTGCAGCGAGCCGAGTCACACTGCAAAGGGCCATACTGCAAACTAGATTTAAAGAACATTAAAGGTTCGATTCATTACACTGCTGTGGTGCCGGCCCGAGGAGGGATATAAGGAGTGTTTAAGCATACATCTGTGTGTACCATAAGCACTGTCACCTGGAAGAAAAAGTCATTTTGTTATCTGTGTGTGGATATTAGATGGGCACTAATATATCTGTGGAGAAGTGTGGCTCACTGGTTAGAAGCGGCAGACCCTGATGCAGAGGTCTAGCCCGGGACCCGGGTTCAATTCCTGACTCGGCAGGGTCTTGGGCTCAATGTCCACGGACTCGATAATTCTCGCCTCGGTGCCTACTCTAATCATGGGTCCCACTCTGTGACTCTGGGCAATAGCTTGCTTAATCTCCACAACGGCCCCTACAACACTGGGATGCCTGGCTTCACCTTGGGGGTGCCCAGTAGGGGGCATCTCACAGGGAAAGCCAGGAAGGGTTCCACAGTGGTATACAGCGCCAGGATGCCTGAAAGGTGATAGTGTGCTTTACAAGTATACATACACATCTGTCCTAAAGCACCGGCTGTTAAAGCTGTAAAGGTAACCGGATGCCACAGATCAGTTCGATGTAATCGGCGATCGTCCATGTGATGTCATTGGAGTACTTTGATTATGATTCACCTATGTAAATAGTTGGCATGCTTCAAAACATTTTTAAAGTGGGCAGGAAAGGGATGGAAGAACAGAAAAGACATGGCACACTTTCTAAGCAGATCCCTTAGGAAGATAATGCAAGGCGTGTATCGTACAATGTCTTGTTGTAAATGTTGCAGCGTTTTTGTTAAACTAGTAATTTTAATTTTTACTCTTGCTTATGCACTAATGAGTGATTCGTAATTTTGTTTGATTTTTTTGTTAAGGTTGTTTTGTTCGTGAATTCATTAGTTGTTGGCATGGCAACTGCAATGCATTCGTAGCTTGACCACTATTTTTAGAGCCGTAAATGGTTTGCATGGACTATTAAGGTTTCTTTCTTCTGAAAGTGGGCATTAAAAAAAAAAAGCTTGATGCCGTGGGCAGCTGCAGTAATACATATTCCAAATTAAGAAAAAAACTAAAAGCCCTCTTGACTTTTAACAGGCTACACATGCTGAATAATTGATCACCGTTTGCACTTCCAAAAATGTTCTGTTCCCTCGGATGACGACGCCGTGGTTTTCCCCCCATCTCTTTCGTGATGACATTTTGCAGGCGGAGAGATATTGCACTTTTCAATTATTCATGCACAACAATCCACTTTAGGCCGTAGTCTAAGCCTATGAGACGTCTGGGCACAGAATAAAACTTCTGCTTACTTTGACAACGTCCCCTCTCTGTTTATCTGAAGGCAAGGCGAGGAAATGAGTTGGGAGGGGGGAGAGGGAGGCAAGCAAAACCGACACCATTTTGTGTGTGAAAAAGGCCGCTTTATTGAAACAGGTGCACTTCACATTATTTCCCAACTGGCAAACCTCCTTACAAAACTATTTCCTCTCTAGACATCAAATTACCTGACCCCCCTTTTTGTCTTTCTCCCTCCACCCCTAAGAACCCACATGATAATATCCCTCCACCCGCAACATTACAATATATATATATCACAGCTTTTACATCCTATGAGTATCCAACTTTGTCCCCTACCTATTAATTCCAAACCCTCACAAATGCTACCTTCCTGTCTGTCCTCTTGCAACTGTAACCAAAACTACCCTCTAATGTAACCCCCCAACTATTTACCCCTTTCCCCGCTCCCGGTCCCCAAGTCCCCAACTTAACGCCAAAAACCAAACTCCAGCCAAACTTGGCCAACATCCCCACCAAAACTCCGCCTGCACATGCTTCCAGCGACGAAACCATACAAACATCTTCCTCCCCAGTGTACCTGTCCCAATGCAGCCGCCAACCAGAAACCTTAAAAAATGGGTGGGGTGGGTGGGACAAAAACTATCTCCTCTCCCAGCCACCAGGTACAGTTACCTAAAATGGTGGCTGGGAGCGTGGTGAGGCGCCCTAAAAACCCCCACGCCGATACTGGCGTAATGTACGCTTTGGGCTGCCCCTGGTTCCAACCAAAGGCAGCCCAAACGACAAAATGGCAGCGCCCATGCTGCGTTCCCTCCCCCTCCCAAAACTACCCGGGGGGCAGACCTCGCGGCTCGGTTGCCCCCCAAACCCCTCTTGGGAGGGGGGAGAGGGAGGCAAGCAAAACCGACACCATTTTGTGTGTGAAAAAGGCCGCTTTATTGAAACAGGTGCACTTCACATTATTTCCCAACTGGCAAACCGCCTTACAAAACTATTTCCTCTCTAGACATCAAATTACCTGACCCCCCTTTTTGTCTTTCTCCCTCCACCCCTAAGAACCCACATGATAATATCCCTCCACCCGCAACATTACAATATATATATATCACAGCTTTTACATCCTATGAGTATCCAACTTTGTCCCCTACCTATTAACTCCAAACCCTCACAAATGCTACCTTCCTGTCTGCCCTCTTGCAACTGTAACCAAAACTACCCTCTAATGTAACCCCCCAACTATTTACCCCTTTCCCCGCTCCCGGTCCCCAAGTCCCCAACTTAACGCCAAAAACCGAACTCCAGCCAAACTTGGCCAACATCCCCACCAAAACTCCGCCACCCAGGGAAAGGTGGATTGCCGGTGAATACCCCGCCTCCCCCTTTCCCTGCCCCCCCACCCCCGAAGAAAATCTTTTTCCGACCAGACCCCCGCTGCGCACCCCAACCAACAAACAGTTCCTACTCCCGGCACACGCCCAGCAAACGAGACAACACTTCTCGGAGTTCTGAAAAGTACAGGTCCATCCCCATCCTCGAGAGATGTACCCCATCACCCCTGAACATCTCCGGTGCGTCATAATGAATATCCCGATGCCAAATCCTCGTGTACCCAAGATGTCGACAAAACCGGACCATCTCCACATTGATCTTTTTCCGAGCCTTATCGACAGCCTGCGGCCGACTCGCCCCGCGCCGTACCCTTCTCGGAACCAGCTCCGTCCACACCACCGAACACCCGGCCCAACTCCTCCGCAACTCCGCCAGGTCCCTCCGCATCGCCCTCATCAACACCAAGCCGGTCTCCCTGACCATATCGTTTTCCCCCAATTGGAGAACCAAAACATCCGGGCACCGACCCCTGTGCACCATGCCCTTCAACGTGGCCATCAATTCCTTCCACCGCATACCCCCCTCCCCAACCACACCACCTGAAGCAGTGCCGGGTTGAAACCTAGGTTCTCCCCGAAATAGCTGTCCTGGGCCTGTAACTTCGCCCTTTTCACAAAAGAATGGCCCACAATCCAGATCAACATGCCCTGAGCCGCCGGGCCTGCCACCGAACCTGAAACGAAAAACAGATGTGAGTAACATAGTCCCTCCCCACCTAACGCGCGTTCTTTCAAACCAGCTCCGGGCCTCGCACATACCGCCTGTAGCAAGCTGAGGACCACCTTCCCAACCACATGATGGCCCCTCTCCCCCACCCTCGCCTATGCGCCTCCGTTGCCGCCCCAATTCTAAAAGAGTGGGTGCCATACTGCCCGCCATCTACCCCCCAGTCTGCTCAGGGCCTTCCTCAACACCCCCAACAACTGTGCCCCCGTTGCCTGCGCACCATCCGCATGCCGTAAAACCAACCCGTCCCCCTGCCGCAATCCGCTCCAATTTCACCCCCAGCGCACCGGGCACGCCACTCCCCCCCCTCCTGCAGTGACACCCAGGTGCCCACCCCCCTCTGATCCGTCTTCGACCGCCGCAGCCAAATGCGCACCGCCCTATGCTCCAGTTGTATTTCCGACCAACTCACTCCCTGACCCCCTCTCCCACCAACCAGCTCGGACACCAGAAACACCCCCGCAAACATCCACACCATCAGTGTTGCAAACAAACACTCCTCCCTCTCGTCCCAGCACACCCCACGTAGCACCGCCAGCACTCTCCCCAACAAATCTTCCATCAGCGGACGACGCAAAACCACCACCCGCCCGCATTCCCGGGCCCAGCCTTCCAACATCCTCGCCCCGAGCTCTCCCGCGGACGGTACGTACCCCCAGTACCACTTTCCCATGAATGCTACCCCTGCCAACTTGCCGGCTATGGTCACCTTCCTGAGGCCCCTATCAATCAATGAGAGCACCTAGCGCACCACATCCTCCTGTCTCGCCGCTCCTGGCGGCCGCCAGCACGCCCCGGATGCCAAGAACTCCCCCCAAGCCGAAACATACATTGCTCTGGTCGAGTTCGCCAATGATCCTAGAACCAGCTGTAACATCCGGTGTTGCCCACTTGCCACAACTGCGCCGGCATCGGCGTCGGATCCTGATCCGCGTCCACAGCCAACCCACGGAATCTCCCCCACTGCGAACGAGACAAGGCATCCGCAATGTCATTGTCCACTCCCGGGACGTGCACCGCGCAAAAGGCAATGTCATGACGCAAACATCCGAGCACAAACACACGCAGCAGCTTCAACACTTGTTCATCCCTAGCAGACTGGCGGTTCACCACCTGTACCACTACCATATTGTCCACATGGAACATCACCCTCCTGTGCGCGAGCACCCCACCCCACAGCCAAATCGCTACCACCAGGGGGAACAGTTCAAGAAACGCGATGCTCCGGCCCCCGCCTCTCCACTCCTCGGGCCAACGCTCCGCACACCATTTCCCGGCCCAGTACACGCCGAAACCGTCGCTGCCCGCCGCGTCCGAGAAGATCTGTACTTCCCAAACCATGTCCACGTCCCGCTGTAAGGGCACACCGTTGAACTGGTTCAGGAAAAACCGCCACATCCGCAAGTCCTCCCGCACGCCCGCCGACAGACGCACCCGGTGGTGAGGTGGCCTATTGCCTGCCAGCGCCCTGCCCAAACGCCTACAGAAGGTCCTCCCCACGCGCACCACTCTACATGCAAAATTCAAGTGACCCAACAGCACCTGAATGTCCAGCACCGCCACCTAGGTCTTGGCCACCATTGTTTCCAGCAAGCCCAGCATCTGCCTCTTTTTGTCCTCAGGCAACCGTGCCTCCATCCGCACCGAGTCGAGCTCGATGCCCAAAAATGACAGCGCCGTGCCTGGCCCCACTGTCTTTTCCGGCGCCAAAGGCACCCCTAGGTCCTCCATGAGCTCCTGAAACCTGTCCAGCGCCACCTGGCAGTCCGTGGAGTCTGGGGCCCCGACCAAGAAAAAGTCATCCAAGTAGTGAGTCACTCCCTGGTGACCCGTGCGTTCCGTAAAAAACCACTGGAGGAACGTGCTAAAACACAAGACATGGAGCAGCCCATCGGCAGCGCCTTGTCCACATACCAGCGGCCGCGAAACTGGATCCCCAGTAGGCACCAGTCGTCTGGGTGGACCTGCAGCAGCCGGAAAGCTGACTTAATGTCGCAGTTAGCCATTGTTGCGCCTTGGCCTGCCTGCACCACTAAATCCATCGCCGCCTCCACTGAGGAGTACGACACCGTGGCCTCCTCCTCCACAATGAAGTCGTTCACCGACCTCCCCTCCGGCCAGGACAAATGTTGTATAAGGCGAAACTGACCCGCCTCCTTCTTGGGCACCACCCCTATGGGGGACACAATTAAGTGTTCCAACGGCCACTCTGAAAATGGCCCCGCCATTCTGCCCTCCTGCACCTCCTTGTCCAGCTTGGCCTGCACCACCTCCGGGTGCTCCTTCGCGGAACGCAGATTGTCCGCCCAATGCCTCTGCCGCGGCCCTGCGTAACCTAGTCAAAACCCCACCCGGAAACCGTCGCGCAAGCACTCCGTGGCCCCCACGTCCGGGTAGGATCTCAGGGCCGCCGCCAACCGATCTAACCTAACCGGAGTACGAGCCCTGTGACCCAGAGCCCCTACCCCCTCGCCCCCCGCCCGCCTGCGGGGCGGGTCCCGGGCGCGCGCCAGCCCCGGGCGCCTGTGCTCTCCCGCGTGTGGGGCCCCAGCAACGCACCACTGGGTGTCCTTACCTACCGCAACCCGAGCAGTCGTGCTTGAAACGGCAGTGCTCTCTGGCACACGCTCCCCGGTTGAAATCCCAGCAGGTGGCCGCCGCTCCGGGTTGGCTTCTGGACCCTGCCCCCACCCCCCAACGGGTGGGGCGCCCTTGAAAGGGCTGGTACACTATTGGCAGACCACTGGCGGTGAAGATAGCCTTCCCAGACCCCGCCAGCCCCATCGTGTGCTGCCATAGGTCGCAGTCCAGCTCCCCCTATTTAGCCTCCGGATCCCACGCCATCCTAGCCCGAAACTCCTCGTCGTATTGAGCCCACGCAAACCCCCCCCCTGTGATCTGTGCCTTCCGCACCACGTCCATGTACTTAAACATAAACACCGACCTCTCCGGGAACTTCTCGCAATAAACACTCGCGAAGATTAGAAACGCCGCCGTCCAATTCTCGATGGTCAAGGATACTTGCGGCCGCTTCTGTAACTTATACTCTTCCTCCTTCGACCCCTCTTTCGACCTGACCTCCCTATGCAGTAGCTTCAACAGCTCCACATATTCCCCTTTCCAAATCCTTTCTTTTGTGGATGCCATCAAGTGCGCCCCCAGCGGTTTCGTGACCCCCATATAAGGTAGCCGCTTTATCTTCAGTTCCTTACTCTCCACTTTGTCACCGCCGTCCCCCCCTGCCGCCTGTCCCCCCGTCCCGGGTGCGTCCCCGGCCGCCGCCGCCGCCGCATGACCCGCCGAGTCCGCCACTGGCTCTTCGGGACCCACCCCTTTATCTGTCACATACCTGCCTTTGCACAAACGATACCCCCCCACCGCCCCCCTCCCCCACCCCCACTGACACCGTACGCGCCGCACTGCTTTTACCTGGCACCAATGTGTCCCCGCAGCGCTCCGCACCATTCCGCTCCCTTGTGGCCCCGTTTCTGGACTGTGTCCGGGCCGCTGTCGCACCCAGGCCCCGTGACACCTGCAAAAAAGAGCTAAGACCATTAGCGGACCCCCGTCCGCCCTCGCCCTCCCTCAACTCTCCTTCTTCAAGACTCTCATCCTCCCCCTCACATAAGTCTACTCCTCCCCAACGATACACTTGGCGCGCCAGCGGCGGCGCCGACTGCACCCTCTGCACCAACCCGTGTCCACCGCTACCACCCGACCACACAAAACAGTCCTCATCCCTGCTGCTCTCTGTCCTCCGCTGGACCCCAGGCCGTGGGGGCCCTGTGCGGGGATGGACCAGCGAGCCCGCCAGGGGCCTTCGTGTGCCGGTCATGTCGAGATCCCTCGGCGTCTCCGGGCCTGTTGCAAGAAACACGGCCCTCCCTTCACCTTGGCGCCGGTCCGCCGCACCAAGTCTGGCCAAGTCCGCAACCCCGCGCTGACCCTCAGCCTGTAACAAAAACGGCACTGCTGATGTGCTGGGTCCCTGCCACTGCGCGGCCCTCCCCCCTCCTGTCGCCTACCTAGCGTCCCGCGCGATTCGCCCTCCACCTCCTTGTCGCTCCAGGCCAGTCCCCCCACCCCGGCCCCCCCACCCCGGCCCCCCCCGCCTCCGGGGTTACCTCGCCCCCCCCCACCCGGGACGCCCCTGCCCTGTCCCCACGGCCCTCCCGCAACCCTTCTTCCCACGCCTCAAAAACATCTAGGCCTCTCCAATCCTGCTCCCCCTCTCCCGCCTCAATCAAGAGGGGGGACACCAAACCGCTCCCACTCAACTCCTCCCTCCAACCACCCGTTCCCCCCCTCCCCCCAGCCTGCTGGCCGCCTGCCCCCCCCGCCCCGCCTCACGCCCCCAGGGCCCCCCCCTCTGACCTCCTGCCTTACCCCCTGTCTACCCCTCCCCCCCACCACACTACCTTCCTGTCTGACAGGCGACTGGCTCTCCCTCCTCCCCCCTCTCAGGGGTTCCCCCACCTGCCCCCTGTCGGGGGGAACCGCACGCTTCTGCGCCTTTTTTCCCCCCTCCCCGTGGCTGCTAGGCCATCCGAACCCCCCTCGCCCCCTTTGCCCCGCCCCCCCCTGCCTTCTGACGCGTGCCCCTACCTCCCGCCCCCGCCCCTTGGCCCGCCCCCTCCTCGCTCTCCCCGCCGTCTACCGACGTGCTGGGAAGCTCGCTCCGCTCCAGCTGCCGCCCCCGCTGTGCCCGACCTCCCAGCCCATCACCCCGCCCCGCCACAACCTCCCGGCCTTCCGCACGCAGCGCACTCCGGCCCGCCCGCTTCGAGGTCGCGGGCTGCCCCGCCCCCCCTGCATTACGCGGGCCGCGCTCAAGGCATCTGCGCGGCCCCCTGAACCCACCTGCATCTTCGGCGCTTTCCACGGCGGCGAACACGCCAGGATCGCGGCCGCCACCCCGCGGCGCCGTTCCCACCAGGAGGTCCATCCGCCCCGCCTCGCCGAGCAGGCGGATGGCCTCCAACACACGATAATCACCATCAGCCGACATCGCCGCACTAAAGAAACTCGAAAGCAACGCTCCCTAACTGCCACGACACAAAAACTATCTCCTCTCCCAGCCACCAGGTACAGTTACCTAAAATGGTGGCTGGGAGCGTGGTGAGGCGCCCTAAATACCCCCACGCCGATACTGGCGTAACATACGCTTTGGGCTGCCCCTGGTTCCAACCAAAGGCAGCCCAATCGACAAAATGGCAGCGCCCATTCTGCGCTCCCTCCCCCTCCCAAAACTGTCCGGGGGGCAGACCTCGCGGCTCGGTTGCCCCCCAAACCCCTCTTGAGTCAGCAGCAGAAACGCTTATTTTTTTTTCTCCAGAAAATTGACAGGTTCATCTGATATTACTTTCATTTCTGTGAATTATATTCGACAATGGGAAGTCTAGTACCAGCTTCTTACCCTGGTTTGCTCTCTGATACCTCTGTCACTACCCATTTTGCTCCTTGTTTTGTTTCTGTGGTCATAAAAGCATGGCCAAGAACAGCAGTTAAACAGTACTATAAGAACTTTGTCAGCCTTCCAAACCCCTCCCAGGGCCGAGTCCCCCCCTTCCTTCTTAGCGCCCTGCCCCAAACTGCATCCCTTTCCCCATCAATCACTCAAGTGTCGACATAATATGGTGCAAAGAAAGCCGCCCTCCTCTCTCACTTCGACCTCGCGGCTGCGACGCCTGCTTCCTTGTTGGCAGGGGTGGGTGGGATTCTGCTTCAGGTTGGGGACCTACAAACCCTTTAAAACCCCCCTGGCCCCTTACCACCTCCCTCCATTATTTTGTTGCTAGCAGCTGGTTTGGGGGCAACCAATCCAGTGCTCCCCCCTTTTCGATGGCTTGTCCGGGGGGTCCCGCCTCCGGGAGGTATTCGATACAGGCCCCTATCGGGTCTGGTTTCGCCTAACCCAGCACATGTTCCAATCCCTCCCACGGGCGATTCCCCCCTCCTTTTTAGCACCCTGCCCCAAACTGCGTCCCTTTCTCCATCAATCCCTCCAGTGACAAAATGATATGGTCCAAAGAAGGCCGCAGTTTATTAAAAATGGTTTGTACACCTCGCAACTTTTTGGTGGTCATTCATAAACATCCATGTCATTTTTACCTCGTGCATTGTCCTCTCAAACTTGTTGTTGTTCCTTTTATGACAGCATTACCTTTGGTCGATGTGTCCCTTTAAGCAAGGCCTCTGTGTTTGAGCTTCCAGGCTTTCCTTGCTACCAAATTTGTGGGCGTCCGTTAGAACCGGCCAGGACTGCAAGTGCAGTTCCGCTTGCCCTGAACCCTTGCTGGTCACTCGTCTGCTCCTCAGCGCCCCTGCTGTGTGGCATCCCAAGGACCCTGTGCGAGCATCTCCTCTACTCTGTCTGTGGCTGTGTGCTGTCATTCGCTCACTCGGTGTCCCTGCTGTGAGGCATCCCAAGGACACTGTGTGAGCAGCTCATCTACCTATAGAAATCTGCCCTTTTGGATGTTTTTCTGGGTTTCCTCCGCCATGCTGCCTACGGTTTCACGATCAGAGGTAGCTCCCCCCCTTTACCGCCTAGCTTGCCTTTGCTCAAGAGAAACCCAGCTGTTCCAGGACTCCTACAATGTTAAATGTGATCATTTGTGTGCCCACCCCCATCAGGTGCACCCCATCTTCCAAGTGGCAACCCGGGGACTTCAGGTTAATGAAGTCGTGCCTCACAAAACCCCAGCTATTGACCCTACATACTTTTGCCATGGTAATGTTCAATTTGCGTCTGGATTTTTCGACCGCTCCCTTGTCTATGGCTCCCGTCCATTCCCTGTGCACTATTGTTTAAACCATATTACCTCTGCCGGGTGGATTAACTTAGCTGGTGATCCGAGGTCCCTAATAATTTTTTCCATGAGGTCTCTCCTCCCTATGGCTGCTAAGTCATTGCCCCCAAGAAGAACCACTACCACGTCCGGCCCGTCGCCCTACCGCAGCGCCCTTTGCACCCAGAGGAGTAGCTGGTCCCATCTCATCCCCGATTGTCCCAGCCAGGTCACCTCCATGTTTTCCAGAGCCAGATTCCACTAAATTTGCACCGTGCCGCCGCCCATTGTTGTGCCCGACTTATGTAAGAGTGCCCCATGATCCATTCTCTCTTGCGACCCTCCGGAGTACCTAGTTGGTGGGGAGGGGGGGGGGTAAAATACCATAGTTCAATAAACTCAAGGGTGTATGTACTGTATGTGCCCAATTGGGGACCTACACCCCCCTTTGAACGTCGTTTACCATCTCCCACTGTGATTGGGTGGCTAGTGGCTGATTTGGGGGGGCTTGTCAGGGGGGGTTCCCGCCTTCAAGAATTGTTTGACACGGGCCCCTATCGGGTCAGGCTTCGCCTCCCCCAGTCCATGTTCCTACTATACAGTCTATGGGCCTTATTCACTAAGGCAACTTACACGTTTGAGTAATTTCCACATTTGAATAAGAATAATACTTTTTGGCAATTCACAAAATTTGAGTGCAAATTTACCCCAAAAGTGTAATTTTCGTGTTGCCACCCAGTTGGATAGCACCTGCAGTTTGTGAATACCCCAATGCTCTCATGTTTGGTAGAGACTTCAGAGGTGATTACGACCTCTGTGCAACGCGCTGAGCGGGAGCCTTTGCTTGCCCTGCTGAAACTCGCTACAAGGACGCAGGCAGCATTCATCTGTGACTGTGATCACTTTTAAAAATAAATCGCCGTATATTTGGAAATCGCCGCTTTATATCAGGCTCACATTCCCCACTTACTTGCACTGTAAAAATTGATTTGGGCACCCGCCGCTTGAGCGGGAACACTCACTCCCCCCACACAACAGCTCCATCTTGGGTGGGGAGGCAGGCCTTACACCAGTGGCCGCCATAGGCTGGGAGGCGCTCTAGTCTTTGGGCCGGGTTTGCAGCAAGCGTCATAAAGGTGAGTCCTGCTCGCGCGCTGGTAAGGACTTCAGAGGTGATTACGACCTCTGTGCAACGCGCTGAGCGGGAGCCTTTGCTTGCCCTGCTGAAACTCGCTACAAGGACGCAGGCAGCATTCATCTGTGACTGTGATCACTTTTAAAAATAAATCGCCGTATATTTGGAAATCGCCGCTTTTTATCAGGCTCACATTCCCCACTTACTTGCACTGTAAAAATTGATTTGGGCACCCGCCGCTTGAGCGGGAACACTCACTCCCCCCACACAACAGCTCCATCTTGGGTGGGGAGGCAGGCCTTACACCAGTGGCCGCCATAGGCTGGGAGGCGCTCTAGTCTTTGGGCCGGGTTTTCACCACCTATATATCTTACTGCTTATGCTGGCGCGCAGCGACGGCACGCAGCGGGCGCACCGATGGCGCGCCGGAGGTGCGCCAGAGGTAAGCCCGTTTGCGCCCGTTTGCGCCCGGTCGGGCCCAGGGACCAGGACCTCTGCCCTACTAACCACTTCCCTACAAACATACTCTCGCTCGACACTTCTTGCCCTGAAGGGGGCACTTCCATCTTCCTGCAGTCACTCTGTGGACCTTGCGCTCTGCCGCTTCTCTTGTCAACATTGTCCTTTTAGGGCGACGGAGGTGGTTAATAATCCAAGGAAAGTAGAGGCAGCTCTGAAAATGGCATTGGTCAATTGCCGTTCATTACCAAAACACGCAATTAAAATTTCCCTATTAATTCAAGATCTGGACCTCGATATTCTTTTTTTAACTGAAACTTGGCTTGGATCCACTTCTGGCCCAGATATTGTCCAGGCTCTCCCCCCTGGATACCTGATCCAACATAGGGATAGAGGACCTAAGGTTGGAGGAGGGATCGCCATTCTTTATAGGGATCATTTAATCTGTCGTATGACCGATAGTTCTACCCCAGACTGTGAGAGTGCACAATTCTCTATCACACTATCTCCAGAACTGTCATTCTCAGGTCTTCTAATCTATCGCCCACCTGGCCCGACAGGACAATTTCTGGAAGGACTAATCGAAACTACTCTAGAGTTAGCTAGCACGGTTTCTAATTTCATAGTGTTGGGAGACTTGAACCTCCATTTTAATAATCCTTTAGATACCACTGCAACAGAATTGACTAAGGACTTAGCCGCTTGTGAATTGAGCTTAATAGTTTCACATCCCACCCACTCCAAAGGGAACCTTCTAGACTCTATATTCTCAAACATTGCGGAATTAACTTCAGCTGAACCATACTCGATTCAATGGTCAGACCATATGGTAATCCCCTTCACATGGAAGACACTCAGATCCAGCTCAACTAAACCTTTTCATAAAGGCTTAGGTAGGCGCTGGACGAAACTAGAACTGAATGATTGGCTAGAAATACTGAAGAAGAGTGAGCCTCTGGTTAATCAGGACATCGATAGGGCAAATAAAGACTTCAATCAATGGATTGAACAATCGTTGGATAGCGTGCTCCCAAAAAAATGTATCACTAATAAGAAAGTCCCCACTAAACAACCCTGGTTTAACTCAGACCTAAGGTCCCTTAAACAGGAATGTAAACGGGAGGAGAGGCAGTGGCGAAAACATTTTGATGAGGAGAAGAAAAATAAATACAGATCCACCATAAAGAAATATAAATCTGCCCTTAACATGGCCAAATCCACCTTTTATGCAGAAAAAATTGAGGTCTCTGCCAACGCCCCAAGAGAGATGTTTAAGATAGTTAAATCTCTGTTAAAAGCCCCGGACCCGCCATCATCATTGTTATCCTCTGATGAATCGGGTGTTCGTTGCGATAAATTAGCAAATTTTTTTGCCGCCAAAATCCAAAAGATCCTCCTCTCCCTTCCCCCCCTACCCATGGCTGAATTAACTCCCTCTCTGGTAGGTGGCACTGACTCCATTCTGCCTCACCTCTCTTTCTTCTCCCCCCTCAGTGCAGAACTCTTACCCCCTCTTATTAACTCCATAAAGAGCGGTTCCCCGCTCGATCCTGCCCCTATGACCATTCTAAACCTGGCTCTGCCCCACATCAGTACGCACATCATCAACCTAGTTAACACCTCGCTTGAGTCAGGTACGGTGCCACAAGACTGGAAGTTGGCCATGGTCAGGGCTCTGTTAAAAAACCAAACCTTGACCCTGACGATTTTTCCAATTACCGCCCCATTTCCCTTCTCCCTGGCATCAGTAAGCTTACCGAAAAATGGGTGAATAAATAGCTGGCATCTTTCCTAGAGACCCATGATTTGCTCCATCCAACTCAAACAGGATTCCGGAGAGGACAGAGAACTGAGACAGCACTGTTGAGGGTGGTAGAGGACTCCAGGAGGATTCTGGACGCGGGTGGCAGCGCAGCCATTATCCTCCTGGACCTCAGTGCCGCCTTTGACACGGTTAACCACCGTGTCCTCCTATCTCCCCTTGGAAGGATTGGGGTCACGGGCAAGGCCCTTATGTGGCTCGAGTCTTTTCTTAGTGATAGAGTTTTTAAGGTCTTTTCGGAGAACAGCTGTTCCCTTCCAGTACCATTACAGTGTGGGGTGCCACAGGGCTCCTCCCTTAGCCCCACACTGTTTAATGTGTACATGGCGCCCCTGGCAGAAGTAGTGGCCCCCTTTGGAATCCAATTAGTAAGCTACGCTAATGACACTCAGCTAGTTGTCTCCTTAAATCAGGTGGAACCCCTTCCGACCAATCTTTGCAGTTGCCTGGAGGCGGTAGCGAAATGGATGGACTCGTCCCACCTGAAGTTGAATGGGGGGAAAACTGAGCTGATGTTACTAGGGAAAAAAGCCACATTTAATAACTTGACACATTGGCCTTCCTGCATGGGGCCTGGGCCCACTCCAAAGACCGAGATTAAAAGCCTTGGCTTTTGGTTGGATGCGGAATTGTCATTCAAAACCCAGGCAAGAAAGACAGTGGCTGCTTGCTTTGGATTGTTGAAAACAATCGGCAAAATCCTTCCTCAGCTACCCGAAACAGCCAAGAAAACCATAGTCCAGTCCCTTATTCTATCTAGGCTGGACTATGGAAATGCGCTTTATCTAGGAGCCCCTGTTTTGGTTACCCGGCAACTCCAGGTCGCCCAGAACTCTGCAGCGAGACTACTTACGGGTACCAGCTACCGCACATCAGCTGGACCCGCGTTGAGCACCTTGCATTGGCTTCCGATAAGGGAACGGGTTCACTTCAAAACCCTTTGTACGGTCCACAAAACACTCTATGGGAGGGGCCCCCCCATCCTAGATGACATGATTAGGCCATATAAACCATCTAGGAACCTTCGCTCCAATCAGCAAAACCTTTTAGTAATTCCCAGGATTAACAGGGCCCGTACAGGGGGCCGCCTTTTTTCGCATAATTCGGCTAAGTTATGGAATGCTCTTCCTCCACTCCTCCGACAAGAGCCTAACTTACTCGCATTTCGAAAGAAGCTAAAAACTGCCCTGTTCCCCAAGATCTAGACGAGCATAGGCTTCCGCATCTTCTGCAATCTATTTCCCTTTGGTTAGTCCTAAGCGCTGGGATGCTTCCGAGTAGCCATGCGCTATAGAAGAGCCTTTACAATTACAATTACAATTACATGTAGGTTACACTTTTCGAGTAATTTACACTCTTATTTTGTGAATATCCAAAAAGTAGTAAACGCACGCAAAAGTATGAATTACTCACAAGTGTAAGTTGCCTTTGTGAAGCAAGCCAGAAGCTCATGTCGTAGCCCATCAATAGGAAATAGAAGGCTGCAGCAGGGTTAAAAGTGAGTTAGTCCTGTAATGAAATCAGGGAGGAAGGGTGCATAAAATCAGATTTGCCAAATATGGCATTTTGGTAAAACCTCGCCCAAGGGTCAACCGAGTCCAGGGAGGAAGGGTGCATAAAATCAGATTTGCCAAATATGGCATTTTGGTAAAACCTCGCCCAAGGGTCAACCGAGTCCAGGGAGCAGGCACACGTGCATTGCAATTTGAAACTAATGTATGCTGAATTGTATCCCATCTTCGGTTGTCATTTGTGAGAAAGTGCCAACATAGGGCAGTGGTCTTTAAAATATTTCATGCCAAAATCACCTTGATTAAATACATGTAGTACCTTAACATCAACATTCCATACTTTATCACAATTGGTATGTAAAATTCTAAATAAAAAATTGTGAGCAAATTAAACAATTTGGTGGGAATTAAGGAAATTTCCTCAAAAAAGGTAGACAAAGGCTATTATTCTGTAGTACATTCAATTACCACAAGCAAGCTGAGCATGTCTAGTGCTAACCCTAGGGGGCATCTCCAAAAAAACGTACAAGGCCCATGATGCTTTCTACTATTACCATAAATCAGTTTAATGGTATTACAATATATTGTAAGGGAGGGAGCAGAAATATGTGAGTGACTTTTTAGAGGCAGAAGCTCCATTTCTTCGAAAAAATGTTGGCAATAATTGATGTTCATTGATATTGTCAATTATCACATATTGCTTAAATTCTGGCTTTATGTGGTAGTCGGCCCCCAAACTGTTGGGACCGCGAAGGCCCCAATGCCGGACTACCCACAAACTGCATGCCATACTTAGAGATCTCTACTTTTGTGATCGGGATTTATGGCCAAAAATGCTCCCACTGACACAGTCATGGCAGACCGTCTTAATTATTTTGATTTTCAGAATTTTCAGATTTTGTTGATGAAAATGTTAAAAAACAATGGGGCATATTATCAAGAACGGCGATAAAATTATCGCCGCTTTGGCGGCTAGAAATTACAGCTAAAGTGGCGATAATGGGCTTGATAATATGTCCTTGCGAATTCCAATAGCAGCCCAGCTTCTGGTGTTAACATGGGCTTCTATGGGAATTCACAAGGGCATGTTATCAAGCCCATTATCGCCGCTTTAGCAGCAGTTTCCTGCCACTAAAGCGGACAAAATTTTATCACCGTTCTTGATAATATGCCCCAATATCGCTGATGTGAAAGGAATATTCTTCCTTTGGGATAAAGACATTTAGCTCTAGTAACGACCATGTGCCATGTCGCTATTGAAAATGGGAACACTCAAAGTTGGAACCCTAACCCTAGATACAACAGGACTTCTGATGCTCAAAATTCCGATGGTGAAAAGCCTCAGGTCAGTGGCAGATGGACCTGCAGTTAGGGGTTTCTGATAGTGGGGCCAGTGATGGTTCTGCTGTCCTTAACTCAAAAGTACCGAAACTCTAAAGGAACTGCTACAATGGCGGAATAGGTGACATCCACCAATTCTGAAGCAGATCTCATGTTTCAAATGTGCCCCAAAGTCTTTCAAACATTGCAATTTCTTCAGTTTCCCCTTTCAGTTAAAATTTTGCCAAGGACGTTAGCAAATTGCTATTGATTTTTAGAGTTATTTTTAATGTGGCCGGGACTGCTCCAGTCCTGCTCCTAATGTTTGTGGAATACTTTGATTGCTGTTTTGTTGGAATCTACGTAGGGGCACACAGTATATTCCTGGCCACACATCCTCTTACCTATAGACTCGAAAGGCCAAGGATATTAGCTGACACAATAGGAACCACTTGGTTACAAGAGGAAAAAATCCTGAAGAAGAGATGGAAAAATATATCCTATATGAATAAAAGAGAAAGTAATAACTGAGGGTGGAACTAGAGAAATAGCATAGGACATTAATACAAGCAGAAATCAGGTGGAGCAAATTAGTTCCTTTAGGGAGAAAAAACACAAATCAACTCAGTTGGAGTCTAAAACTAATAACGTGTTTTTATCCACAAAGAACATTATACAAGAGAGCTCTGTAAGAAGCCCCCAGGAGCCCTCATTATCAAAAATCTTTAGAGAAAAACACCACTGAAAAGTTGCTGCAATACTGTTTGAAACTGATATAGAATTGTTTTATAGAGAAAACGTCCCTAAATAACCCACGCGCTATGAAGTAGTAATCCATTTTGTTATGAGCCGCCATCATGGATTCTCTGTTGGTGTCTTGCAAGTTGCAATGTTCCTGTCTTTCCCTTTTTTCTCTGCAGAGGCCACCCTAGTCTGCTGTGCAACTGCCACAGGTAATGAGTGCATGGAGGAGGCAGTGACACCCAGTGGTTCCCACCAGACACGGCCCGTCCAGGTAAGAGCGGTAGGACTGTGGGGCCGGGTGAGGGGGACTTCAACAGACGATGACAAGGGAAAATGTATTATTTATCTAATTTTCCCTCGTGGTCGTCTGTCGAATCCCCCCCCCAACGCGGTCCCAACGCTCTTACCTGCACCGGCCGCTCCTTGTTACCACTGCCATCGTACCACAATAGAAGCGACCAAACTGCTGAGGTTCTGTAATTCTCGAGACTGACACCATTTTATATTGTGCCACCATTTTGTGTTGCCCTCACGTAGGCCTGTGAAGAAAGCCTGGCGAACAAAGTGGCCTGGCCTTCTTAGTCCATGAATACATTAACTAAGGTTTCTTTTTGATTCTGAAATGAACTGCAAGAAACTGACCTCTTCACCTGAAAGTGACCTCGCAAAGCCAATTTCCCTGATCGATCTTTGTCTGAGATTGCCAATCAATGTTCAGGACTACGTTAACTTTTAGTTTCCTTGCACATGCCTTATCTTGTTCATCATCTGTTACTGTTTCTTTTTATGTTTCTTCA
Organism: Lissotriton vulgaris; assembly: GCF_964263255.1. Lineage (NCBI taxonomy): Eukaryota > Metazoa > Chordata > Amphibia > Caudata > Salamandridae > Lissotriton > Lissotriton vulgaris. The sequence goes on along the minus strand of NW_028246540.1, from coordinate 179,154 downwards.
TTACAAGGGTTATGCTTTCAATTATAGGTTTGTCCGGCTTTTGGAGGTTGAATGTGGGACATTCTTAATGAATAACTTTTGGGTTGGGATACTGTACATGTAATCATGCCATGCCCTGCAGTGCCATCTAAATCAGATTAACCTTTGTGAACTATGTAATTATAATGTTTTGCCAATATCCTGCTAAAAAACCCAAAGGCTACTCACTTGCTGGCTCTCCAGATTTTCCATTTGTTTAGGAATGTAATTGGTACAACTCCCTTACATGCCTGGGGCAGGATAAAGAGTATATAACACGTGAAGTAAGACCATTCTAACAGACTGCCTCATTCAGTTGCTAAGGCTTCTGTGTGACGTAGTCTCACTTATTTGAGTTTAATAATGATGTACTTTTATATTCCAGCTTCTGTGTCAAGTTCTTTGTGAGTTTAAAAGGACTAAGTATCAGTGGAACGCCTGAGAAGTGGATTTTTGATTTCTACAAATGGCGCGGCCAACGCGACCTTCATCAGAGAAGTGGCTATCTGAGGGAGTGATCTTGTCAGAAGACAGAAATCTACTGGGGAGGACAGGACAGGACTCTACTAAGGAGGTACTCTGTGCACGGAGGTTCTGTGGATTCTTTGTCTCTGCAGCCCAGTATATTTCTGATCTTCCTTATTTTGATCCTCCACATGATGTCACTCCTGACTGAGAACCTTTTTGGCGTGAGTATTTAAAAAAAAGACCAATAGGTCATTTAGAACTTGGCAGTTAGAATTTGGACAACCATTTGTTTGGTATAGCTTCGGAATTTTGGAATTTGTATTGGCCAACTTTGGATTTGTATAGGTTTGTATATGCGAATTGCAATTTGTGTAGGCAGGTAATGAGGAGATTTTTCTCTATCTGGTTTTGTTGAACGGTGCAACGTACGAAGAGTACTTTAAGCACTACTTTGGGTATAATATTGTATATTCTGCAATATTTTTGGCATGCCTGTTTTCAAGCTCACATCAAAGAATGTGTTGCTTTTTGGAAGGTACCATAGTGAGATGTGAATTAAAATTAGCTAGCTCCCCTAGAGGGAATACATAAATAGGTTTGGGTATAAAAACATATTTCTTCCTTGGTGAATTTGTATCCCCAGGGAATTAAAATATGGACATAATACATATAAGGATTTTTTGTTCTGTGCAATTTTATGAATGGAGATATGCAGAGCGATTTCTGGTGCTCTGCCAGCCAAAACTAGTGAATTGAGTGCATTTTGGCTTCTTGGACATACAGCAGTCTGTTGGACTGTTTTTTTTTACAGTCTTTTGGATTACTATTGAGAATCGTTTCTTGTAAATATGACTTACAACTAGTATTTACAAATGGTTTGGTTTAAGTACAGTCTGTGGGCTGTCCTTTGTTTCAGTCCTATGTATTGATCTGTGGTTTAAATGTGTGTTTAAATGTCTATGTAGTTTTTCCCATTAGTGGAACTTCTGTAAGTGAATAGCGATGGTGCAATTTATGAAAGAAATGGCTAAAGCGCTGTATTGTGTGTCCTGTGTGTTTGAACCCTTTCTGTTTATGTCTGAAATGAGCTCAATGTGTGTTTGTGTTTTTTTAATGTTTTCAGTCTGTTAAGTAAAATGTCAGATTAATTAATATTAAGTAAAATCCAGCAATTTACCATGTGGTATGCTAAAATAGCTATATGTTGCTATTTAATTTATAGACTAAGTAAAAACGCATATGTACAAACTGTTAAATGCTTAAAAAAAGATCAAATTAAAATTCACATTCACTAGGAATATAAAAGGCCTCAAAAACAAATTGTGTGTTTTGTAGAAAAACGAACTTATAGCATTTTTTACTTACATTCATTGTATTACATGTAAACAGGCAAACACTTCAGCTAAAGTGAATGTTTGCTAAAATTTAAATGCATCTTATTGCACACGCATTTTAAAACCTGAAATGTCTGTTTTAAGTAAGACTGCCACCGTGCTCAGGTTTCAACACTGTGAAGGGCTCTTACTGCCGTTAAGGAAGTAGATGTTGTTTTTTGAAGGCCACGAATAACATCGGAATGTTTATTTAGCCAGGACTTAGCCGTTAGTTAATCACGGGTTGAACTTTGCATTTCAGAATAGTGTTTGACAGGGTTACAAAAATAAGGTTCATTATTTTGTATCACAGGGAGACATTTCAATTGCGGTTTTCCTCTCTTTAAGCATTTTTGTAAGCATATTCTTGGTTCTGCTGCTAAATAATGATTGTCCTTTTAAAAAAAAAAGTGGCGCGAAAATCTGTCATGTTTTAAGTTAGGCTTCTGTGCTTAGGCTGATAAATGAATGCGTCTACAAATGATAGGCAAGGGATCAGTTATATGGCTCCGATATGGGAATCGCCGGGAGCTCCTATCTGGACAAGAGATGTGTTAGCTTTAAATTTGATAAAGGAGCCAGCCCTACAAAGATGGAGAGATCTATTTCAAGATGGAATATTAATTTCCTGGAGTTCATGTCAACAAAACTGGGGCCCAGTTTTTTCAAAATACGAGTACTTACAGATTCAAAGTTGGGCAAACCATGCAGGATTAGGGATTGGACGGGAAAATGATTTTGAACTAAAATTGGAGCTAATGGTTTTTAAGAAGGAAGTTGCTTGCTGGTACTGGCGAATATTGGAAATGGAGGATGGAATATTTGATCTACCAGAGACCCTGTGAAAGAACAGCTTGCCAAGGATTGCTACAGAAGACCAATGGCAAGTAACTATGAGCATGCTATATAGAATTGTTAAACCTGCAAACCTAAGGCGAAATGTTTTATTTACCATCCACAGGGCATACTGGTCCCCGTACAGGCTTTCTAAATTTAAGGATGGAGGATTGGTGGAATGTCCAAAATGTAAAGCTCCAAATGTTGATGATTTACACATGTTCGTATCGTGCCCGAATATCAAACAATTTTGGATTGACGTGAGTAACTCCCTTTCCAAATCATTGAACCAACCCATCGAGGTAAGCCCTGAATTAATTATTTCTGGGAGACATGATTTACAAAATAGAGTTTTGGGTAACAATGTTAGACTTATTTTTTATGCTATGTTATTAGCACGTCGAGAGATATGTAAACTATGGGTCTCACCACTCAGTCCTACCTTATTGGACTGGATCTTAGCCATGAGATATATAGCAAAGTTAGACATGTTAGATTGCTCTAAAAGAAATAGAGGTTTTTGGATACCCTTCCTGCTAAATTTTGGTTAAAGTTATATTTATGTTAAAAGTCCGATGATTAAGCCCGTGCCTGTCTCGCTGGTATTTGGACCCGAGAACGAGGAATAGAGATGGTGGAGGATACACATCTTGGGTCAGGTGGTCAAGAAGGATAGTCGAGAGGTGACCAGATTCAAAAATATGTGTTGTCTACGCCCCATTACTCTAGACCAGCCTAAGAGATAATAACAGCCCAGAGGTGGAATAGAACAAAGTTATGGGCATCAAGACGGTAAATGAGGATAAAAAAATAAAAAAAAATAAAAAAATGATAGGCAAGGGATGCAGTTTGCTTTTATATGTGGAATTATCAAAAATGATTGGGTTTAGTAAAAATAATTATTAATTATGAAAAATAATTATTAAAAATAAGTGCTTCTAAATTCGTTTTTTTATATTTATGAAGCTTAATACTCATACTATGACCTCCTAGCATTAGACTATAATTTAAGTTGTGTGTTACTGCATAATCAGGACATTAGCATGTGGGTTTTCACTTGGCGCAGGCGTAAAAACTCATTTTTCTAAGGAATTACATGAGATATGTCTAATGTCCAATGCAATCTGTAAAGAACATTCTGAGGATGATTAATAAGTAATGCAATTGTAGGATCTTTATTTTTAAGTGCCCCAGAGATCAAAGTCGAAATTGAGTTAAATAGACTTTTAAACAGCATTCTATCCATTTACAATAGCTTTAAAGTGTCTCAGGCTTCAGTAAATGCATACATTTGTGTATAATACAAACTTGCAGGTTGTTACCATTTGAGGTTGCTTTTCATAGCTCAGTGAGCCAATGTGCCCGGTGCAGAGGTTTGTGTTTAATATCAGGGTTGAAGGTTCTAGGTTTAGCTGGACCTACTGAGACGTTCATCCATTTGAGGTTGATGAAATGAGTACCATTGCATGGGTGGTAGCAAACATTTGTTCTAAAGCTGGTATGTTATGTTAATATGTTCTGCGAATTATTCACAGTAAATGTTTTAATAATCTAAGAATAAATAAATTTTAGCCCCTAAAAGAAGTCCTTTATATAACATGTGTTTTTCAATAGAGTTGAATATTGCAGGTTAGAAAGAGTTAGGAAGGCTTTTTGTCTTTGTCAGCGTCGGAGTGAGGGAAAAGAGAGGGGGCTGAGGAGCGCGGAGCACGCAAGGCAGATTTTGACTTTAAGGACAGTGAGGTGGGGGTTTAGAAGTAAGTGAAAACAGATGGAGAAATCACTGCTTGGAAAAGCTTCTCTGACAAACAGAAATTATAGCTTGCATATTGCGAGGCTTTCACGTCGACATCTACAGCCTATTACATTAGGTCTTTGTCTCCGAGAAGTGCATTTCTGACCAGCCTTGCAAAAATAGCAGGGCCTTAAAGGGGGTTGGCGCACGGGACACGCAGAGTGTCTGTGAAAGAGTTTTATTTTTGGAAAGTCAAAATTAAGGTGGTTTAGCATGTTTACAAAAGATGGTTGGTTACAGTTGATATTTTGTGTGTTATGTGCAGTATCAGCAGTATGTTGAAAAAATATGTTTTTTTTATTATGACTTCTTTGAAAAGAAATGTTAGTGCATTTTTTCATGATTTTGCATTTTATCCTTTTATGAATTGTTCCTGCTGGTCCTGTGTGTCAGAAGCGATACAGTAAGTTGTATTTCACAGCTGATCTCCACTGACTGGTGATCTGCTGTCAAACGGAGGGCGAGGTAAGTAAAAGAAAGTAATTTTGGTGTAATTTCGATTTTAAGCCTGACAAATTAAGCAGGCCAGAATATTGGGTTTTGGGCTGCAGGTTCACAGTGCATAAAGTGCATGCAATGGTGTTGTGTGTCACCGCTTATTTACATATGCTATTGTACTTTGTCTATGCTTTTTGTGCTTGATATACAGAGCGTATATCTGATGGCTTGGCATGTGTGTGTTTTTTTATGTTATTGCATGTTTTTGTTTTATGTTGTTGCTTTTGATACTATTACAAGTTCCCCTATGTTGTGAAGGGTTTTTTCATGACGATGCAAATCGCTGCACAACAGTTGGGTAAATTTGCGCTGATACTAAATTTCACAGATATGATTTTTCATGCTGTGAACAAGACAGACAACACTTCACCAGTGTATGTCAAATTTGGCTATATAATATTGAAGAAAAATAAAAGAGATATACAGGATCAAATTGTGTCACCTGCAGTTAGTCACGTTACTGCCCTTTCCCTTAAGGAACAGGCAGCCCTAGATTTATGTTCCTTGATTGGACCTAAGGATGAAATTATAGATTTGTGGCTCTTGCTAAAGGTGACCTAAACTTTTCATTTTTTTTTGCCTTGAAGAAGGAACTGGACCATTAGCTGAGATTACCGTATATGGTGTAGGGGCTAGCGGTAGAGTTAAAATTTGTGTACTATTGTGACTTTTGTGTATCACCCATACTCTCGGTATTATGTCACAAACTTGACTATCACTCGAGTAATTTCTTTTGTTCTTCATATAGATTTTTATTTTGCCGCTTCTCCCCTGACTGATATTGCATTTTGCCTAGTTATTGGGGATTTTAGCTGTGTCCTACTCCTATTTTCCTTTTCCGTATTCCTTTCACCAGTCAGCTCATTTATTATAATTGGTGTATTGTTCAGGTTCACACTTCCAGACTGCGGTGATGTACCAGGGACCATCATATTATGTATAATTCCCTTTGGTATGACCAGGCTGGTTTTCAAGAGTTTTCTTTAGGCCTACTTCGATGTTTTCCAGTCTGACTGTTAGGGTAGTGATAGACTGGTTAACTGACTTAATATTATAGTAAGACAAGTTTTCCATCTCAATAGGAGATACCTTATGTTTATTATTTTTTGAATATGACAAATTCAATGCCTATTCTAAATTGTTTTTCAGTTCCCTTTTTCTGCTGCTTTAATTTTTGATGGACAAGATGTGTTTTAATAATGGAAACACCAGGACTCTGTGGTTCTTGTCTTTTGTTTCCACATTTTGATCATTAGCCTTTGTATTGCATAATACACCTGATGCACAATTATTAAAAAGGGGGTATCTATATGTCCCTGATAATCTGTATTATGTGATTTCGCTTTTGAGGTGTTCTAGAAAAGGAATTTAAGATATGTAGACTTAATCATTGAGAGAAAATGTTTACCCTATTAGACGATGTCACTATGTGTGAGGACAACCATTCACATAGAATTCTCATGTAGTTATCTACCCTTAGATGGTAGAGGATATGCTCTCACATGGAAACCCAATTGAAAAGGCTAGAGTCACTGTTTTACCTACTGCCTTTGTCTTTGTATTCTATGAGAATGACAGTGTATTTTAGATCACAATAGTCCCATGGCATATGGCCACTCCTTTGAATATTGCAGGCCACCTGTTTGCAGTCCCCTTGTTAAATATTGAACTTTTTTTGTACTAAATTGAAGGAAACTAACAACTGTGTCACATTTCCTACATCACTAGGTTCTGCGGGATCTTCCAGAGTCAAAGGGAGAAAGATACCCTGCAGAACGGTGCTAAAGATGAGTCCTAATTCTCATCAGTGTCAGCTACAGATGAGGGCTACATACCTTGGCCCTAAAGTCCCAAACACCCAGAAAGTGCTTCATCAACTGCATCTTAAAAGCATTATGCTTGCTTCATCAGAAGGCGTTGAACATCAGAGAAAAAGGAGGATCTGGTTTTGTCACAGAACCAGAGTTTCAGTGCAAAAGAGCATAAGCTACCTGTCATGTGCTGGTAACCTCTGACAGTGTGCAGTCCATTGAGCCCCTTGCCCTGAGTTTTGGCCACACACTTTCCCTCTTTTTCCTTAGCTCCAACGGAAGGGCAGTGCACCGGAGGATCCAAGATTGGCAAAAGGCACTACATTATGGTGCCCATTAAAGAGCAGCCTGAGCGTCCTCTGACACTGAATAATGAGTGTTGGAGCTTGAGAATGTAGACCCGGGTCTGCATGAGATGATCTGTGCCCATGACCAATGAAGAGCACATTATTTGTAGTGTCTGCCACAGAGGAGAGACACTGGTGCACTGCCTTGAGACATTGAGACTTTCGAGTGAGCTGTGAGTGTTTGCCAGGAGGGCACTCCAACTAAGCAGTACTATTTTCATGAAGAGGCCTGAATCGAGAGGCCCAATGCGGAAGAAGACAATGGAAGCAGATTTGATGGACAATAGAAGCCTGCCAGAGAGGCTTTGAATGGACTTTGGGCACAGTTGCACAAGCGATTCCAGTGCAATTGTATAAAGTAAATGTTAATTAAGTTCTCATTTGACTGAATTGCCATGGAAGTGGCTCCGCCTCTAGCATCCAAAAATGGTCCACCAGAAGTGAGTCTTTGTGCTACTATGTGTGTTCGGAGACCTGTCCCAAGAGAAGTAGAGAATAATAAGATGATGTTACAGCAACACCTTGACGACCTAATGAATATCGATATAGACCTAGATTCAGATTAACATGAGTCTTAGGTTATTGCCTACGTAATGGCAAAAGGAAGGTCTGAGGTTCTGTAATTCTCGAGACTGACTCCATTTTATATTGTGCCACCATTTTGTGTTGCCCTCAGGTAGGCCTGTGAAGGTAGCCTGGCAAACAAAGTGGCCTGGCCTTCTTAGTCCATTTATACATTAACTAAGGTTTCTTTTTGACTCTGAAATGAACTGTAAGAAACTGACCTCTGCACCTGAAACTGACCTTGCAAAGCCAATTTCCCTGATCGATCTTTGTCTGAGATTGCCAATCAATGTTCAGGACATCGTTAACTTTTAGTTTCCTTGCATATGCTTTATCTTGTTCATCATCTGTTACTGTTTCTGTTTCTGTTTCTTCATTACATGGGTTATGCTTTCAATTATAGGTTTGTCCGGCTTTTGGAGGTTAAATTTGGGACATTCTTAATGATTAACTTTTGGGTTGGGATACTGTACATGTAATCATGCCATGCCCTGGAGGGCCATCTAAATCAGATTAACCTTTGTGAACCATGTAATTATAATGTTTTGCCGATATCCTGCTAAAACCCCAAAGGCTACTCACCTGCTGACTCTCCAGATTTTCCATTTGTTTAGGAATTTAATTGGTACAACTTCCTTCCATGCCTGGGGCAGGATAAAGAGTATATAACACGTGAAGTAAGACCATTCTAATAGACTGTCTCATTCAGTTGCTAAGGCTTCTGTGTGACGTAGTCTCACTCATTTGAGTTTAATAAAGATGTACTTTTATATTCCAGCTTCTGTGTCAAGTTCTTTGTGAGTTTAAAAGGACTAAGTATCAGTGGAACCCCTGAGAAGTGGATTTTTGATTTCTACACTGCATGTGTGAGTACTATGTTCCGAAATGAGCATTTGAGTAAACTCTTCTCTGGAAGGGCCAGGCACATTCAGCCATTGCCAGGAACAAAGGAGGCGAGCTCCCAAGAGCGGTCACTTGGAAGATACCATATGAAGTAATCATTGTTTGGAAATCTGTAAATCACAAATTTCACTCCTGTTTTACTCTTGATCAGTGCTTTAAATGGGCAGCTACTGTCTCGCACTGAGTACCTGTACTTCTTTACTTGGAGAGGGAGAATATTTGCACTTCTCAGCACTGCCGCAATACATTTAATTGGAGACTGCTGGCACTCTTAATATTGAATACCTGCACTTCTTAATAAGAAGTGGGTGAGTACCTGCACTTCTTAGCACTGCAGCAATACATTTAATTGTAGCGTGCCGGCACTTCTCAGGAGTTAACAGGTACTCTTAATAGTGAGTACCTGCATTTCCATATTTCCATTTAAAGCACCGCTGTTAATGTCTTTGTAATAACATAGGTGGTGGTGGCAGCAACTTGCAATCCTGCGGTTATACCAATTAGGTGATTTTAACGAGAAGTGTGAACAACTAAATGCATCTCCCACTTTCTTGGCAAGGTGAGTTCCCTGTTAATTGGATTAATCTATTGGATAATATAAGCTCAGACGTGAATCACACACCATTATCCTTGACTAAGCTTTTGGAAAAACCTTCACGAGAAAGAAATGTCCTTATGCAATGAATTACTGTCTCTGTATCATGGATTTTGGCAAAGCCTACTTCAATCTGGCTGCCCCTATAATCAATCAGAACCAAAGCATAATCATTGTTAAAACGGGAGAATGGAGCCAACAAATCTAAATCTAACTTTTCCCATACATTTTCAGGTAATGAGGCATAGGAGGAGTTCCAACCACATTTTTATAAGCTTTGTTATACATTCCACAGTTTTTCACTTTTAGTTGAACATCAAAATCCATTCTTGTCCACCAATAGGGATCATATAACCTCCTCTGTTCATTGTCAAACCCAAATGCCAACATGAGCTAACACCACCAATTTACTCCTTGTGAGCGTGGAACACATTTTTCACCTCTAAAAAGAATATCAGCTACTAAAGATAGTCCTTGTGAGGTTTTAGAAGAAAATTGCAGCTCACCAGAAAGATCTCTCTCTCTCTTGACCAATCCTGAATGATAATCTGGTAAATTACACACAATTCATTATCTTCAGATAAAGCCTTCAACCAATCTTCTTTGAAAATACACGTCTTATGATTGAAATCAATTGAAGCAGCAATACACTCTTCCAAGTCTGTATCTGATTATACACCTCCGACCCAAGTGAGTGAGGCGCGCCGCTTTCGGCTTGCGGCCGCCATTTTACGAATACCGCTGACGGAGCTCCGCTCCTATGCGATGTTTCCTCTCCAGCGCGCCTCTTCACGCCAACTTTAAACTGAGCACTTTTTTTTTCCTTGCCTTGGCTGTTTTAGACTTCTGGATTTTCCTCAATTCCCAGAAAGTCTATTAGGGATTCTTTCCTCTGTAACGCATGTCGCCATTTTGTGCCTCCTAACTCATGTTTGGATTCCTGCGTGCTATTTACTTCATTGTTGTTGAAGCCTCCTGAACATTTTTTTTGTTCTTCATTTTTTCTTCCACTGCTCTCTCCTTTGCTGAACTTGTGTCATTGTGGATCATTTGTTCTCAAGCCCATGCGCATTTATCTCCTCAGGATGGAATGATACATTACCCCTGAATGACGCTTCATATCCATTTACAGGGCGATATTGTTTCAGGCACTTCTACATATTGAACTAATCCTCACAGCACTGTTGGCCATATAACTTCACCAATTCCTTGGATTAATTCAGGCCTACGGTTCATGTCTCAAGTTCTAGCATGCATCCTCCTTCAACTCTTCATTGAGCTATGTTATATATATAACAATGTACCTTGGGCATTATCAAATATAGGTGGCTCATGTCTCTCCCCTTCTATATGAAATGATTTATAGGATGTAAACTGCAATTTTTGTGACATTTCATTATTTTGATATTGTTCCTATATACCTAAGCATTGTTTTCAGCCTTGAATTTCAGTGTTAATATGAAGCTTTAATGTGATGCTGATTTCTTCACACTGAGTTACCTAATTGTTCATGCTATGCAAATGATATTTTTGATGTTATAACTTGTATTGTTATTTATTCTTCATTCTTCGCTCCATTGCACTACTTCCCTTTATGGGCAGGTTAACCAAGAACTCTAACACACCTACTCCTTCACCACGCAAGTTTTTGCTTCATACCACTTCACGGTACCAGTGTTTATCAATGGAAGAACTTTCAGATACCACATCTAAGGGCTCGACCACATCTTCTACCACCGTGATGCCTTCTACTACCAAAGGATCAATTAAAAGGCTGAAGAAAGACCCCCCTTTTCCTCCTAAACAAAATACTTTGGTTAACATGGATATTCTACTGGAAGAAATCAGGGCCTTACGCCCTTTCATCGAGGAAACTAAATCCACACTGCAGATGCTCTCTGACAAATGGTCCAATGTAAATGAGCGAGTTACTTCAGTAGAACACAATGTTTCCTCCTTTAACTCCTCTGCTTCCAATGTAGAATCTCTATGCGCACAAATCTCTGGCCTTCATAAACAGATTGAAAATTTGGAAAACAGAAATAGGAGGAACAACCTTCGTATCCATGGCTTTCCTGGGGGAACGGAGGGATCTGATCCCATTACTTTTTTCAAATCCTTTCTGCCAAAACTCCTCAAACTACCAGAAGATACTAGTTTGAACATTCAGAGAGCTCATCTTTTGGGTCCCACACCTAGTGGGATATCCACTCTACCTACAAAAAAACCAAGAGGTGTGATCCTATACTTTCTTGAATATACGGCTCTATTGAAAATCATATCGGCAGTCAGAGACATAAATCACATCATTTGGTCAGGAAAATCCATGTACTTTTCTCAGGATTATGCCAAATCAACTGCAGATCAACTGAAGGAATTTTTGGCTCTTCGGCCACAGCTTCGTTCAATGGGAGCACGTTATGGTCTCTTTCATCCCTGCTTTTTCAAAGTGACTTTCAATAATAACACGATTACATATGATGACCCACTGAAATTGAAAAGTTTTCTCTACGCCCATAACTCTGACACTATGGACACTACATTCTCATCCAGCTCTAAATGATTATCTGCATTTTGACTCATGAGTATTCCTTGTTTTCTTTTTTCATCGTTGTTTTTGCTTCTGTATTGGCATTTTATTTTTCCTATTACCTTGCAGTTGTCATTTAGTATGCTTCTCTTTTCCACTATACATTGTTCTCTTTTTACCTCCCACAGGTCCCTGTTTGATTGTTATGCCTTTCTTCATGTTTTGAGGTCCGTCGACGACGTCTTCCTTGTCCGCCTTCCCTCCTGAGCTTTGGACATGTCATTGTTCTGTGTGGCCTCCACCCCTCCACCTCTTCTATGTTTTAGATGTAATGTAAGTCTATTACCTTACCCATTATCTTCTTCTTCTCTGTTTTGATCCTTCTCACAATTCATGTTTTACATCTCCTCATTTTTTCACTCCCATTTCCCTTTCTGGTTTGATCTCTTGTGCTTTTTCTAAACTTTCTCCTTACTATTTTTCCTTCTCCCTCTCATTCCATGTCTTCAAATGTTTCAATTTATACACAGTTGGATTGATATTGATTACAGTTTACTTAGATTAAGACTTTATCTCCATTGGCTTTGGCTACAGTTTTATACTTTTATGATATGCCTTTAAAAGTTGTTTCGTGGAACGTTAGGGGTCTGCACTCACCAATCAAACGACAGAGGGTTTTGACTCATTTGGCCAAGCTTAATACTGATATTGCTTGTATACAGGAGACACATTTGCCAGCTGAAGAATCCGCAGAGCTGAAGAGAAGTTGGGTGGGAGAGGTTTTCTTTTCCCGGGAGATGGCAAGAGGAACAGAGTTTCTATACTTATTCGTAAATCCCTTTCGGCTAAGACAATAACGCATTGTACTGATCAAATGGGTAGATGGGTCTTTGTTAAACTCGTAGTTAATGGTGTCCCACTTTCTCTTTTAAATATATATATGCGCCCACAAGCGGAGACCCTTCTTTCTGGACTTTCTTAGCCCAACAACTCACACAACAATATAATGATAATTTCATACTCGCTGGAGACTGTAATGAGGTTTTTGACCCTTTTTTAGACCGAGAGTCACCAAGCTCTTTCGTACCTCATAGATCTCACTAACGTTTTACACAAACAATTAAACAACATAAATTGATTGATGCATGGAGATTATGTAATCCTCCACTGAGAGAATTTTCTTTTTATTCACCGACCTATCACACTCAGTCAAGATTGGATTATCTTTTTCGCTCATATCATATTTCACAATCCCTGATCTCGGCAGACATTGGATCTATCCTGATCTCTGACCATGCCCCTGTGGCCATATCTTTAGACACTTTGTACAAACCTAAAATGACTCGGAGGTGGCACTTCAATAACACTTTGCTTTTAGACGTGGATTTTACTTCCTCTTTCACTTCCTTCTTTCACGAATTCTTCCTCTTCAATCAGTCAGACACCATTCCCTTCCCTGTAGTTTGGGATGCTTTTAAAGCAACGGCTAGGAATTTTATTATAAGATATGTCTCAAATAAACGCAGAAAAGCCCAACGCATCATGAACGATTTGCTTGCCAAAATTAAGAAATTAGAACACTCTTACTATTCTTCTAAATCAAAGGAATGCTTATCAGATCTGCTCAAGGTTACATTTCAATTCAACAAAGATACGACAAACAATTATTCAAATTACTTACTAAAGTCTAGTGCAACATTTTATGGAGGTCAAAACAAAGCTGGGAAATTATTAGCCAACTATTTAAAAGTCAAGCAAAATAAACTTAACATTGACTCAATTTACAGCTCTGATAACTCCTTGAAATCCAAAGACTATGATATTCTTAATGAATTCCTTCAATTTTACGAATCATTATACACTTCTGAGACTTTTTCTACTGACTGTACCATAACTCAATTCTTTTCCAAAATTCAACGCTCCCCCTATGATTGCCCCGGTCTTTCATCATTAGAAACCGATCTTACGCAGAAGGAATTACATGCTGCCTTAAAAACACTCAAATATGACAAGGCTCCTGGTCCAGATGGTTTTACTGTAGAGTTTTTTACCCATTTTGCCTCTTTGCTTATCCCTAAACTCCATACTCTCATTCTTGCCTTTTTTAAATCTGGTGCATCTTCTGGGTCTTTTTCAGATGCTCTTATTTGTCTCATCCCTAAAGATGGCAAAGATCCGCAATTCTGCAAAAATTACCGCCCCATCTCCTTGGTGAATATTGATTACATGATTTTTTCCAAAGCCCTAGCTTTACGTTTAGAATTACAATTGCCGAATTTGCTAGGTTTGGAACAATCTGGTTTTGTTAAGGGTAGATTATTAACGGACAACACTCTGCTATTTTTTTATGTCCTTTCCAAATCTTCCTATTCCTCAGATTCTTTAGCAGCCATTGCTCTAGATGCTGAGAAGGCATTTGATAGAGTAGAATGGCCATATCTCTTTCGCACGCTGGATTGGTTTGGTTTTGGCCCAAAAAGTTCTGCATTTATTTCTATTTTGCATTCGAATCCGAGGGCGGCTGTATCAGCAAATGGTGGTATTTCCTCTTATTTCTCCCTAGGTAGGGGTGCACGACAAGGTTGCGCACTTTCTTCCTTTCTTTTTAATCTTGCTTTAGAACCTTTCTTGATACGCATCCGTCAAAATATAGATATTCATGGTTTTCATTTTCAACAAACTCATGTTAAGATGGCAGCTTATGCAGACAATGTTCTCTTATTTCTTTCACGGCCCCAAATCTCTCTCCCCGCTTTTCTAGGAGAAGTTGAGTCCTTTGCTTCTGTCTCTGGTTACAAATTGAATAAAGACAAATGTGAAATATTACCACTTACCAAATACACCTTTCCGGCTGATTTTGCGGCTTCAGGTTTTACATGGAGCTCCAAATACATTAAATATCTAGGCCTTCATTTTACTTCCTCCATCTCTGGTACAATCACTCGATGTATGGAAAACTGCGCACACAGATTATCTATTTTAACTGCGAGAAGGCACCCCTTATACTTGTCTTGGTGGGGTCGGTTGGACACCATTAAAATGATGATCTCTCCTATAGTTCTTTATACAATTTCCAACATCCCGATCTCTATTCCTCTTAAACCCTTTAAAAAAATCAACTCTATTTTATCTAACTTTTTATGGGGACATAAAAAGTCCAGAATGTCCATCTCAAAATTAACTCGTCCAAAGACAGAAGGAGGAGTAAATCATCCCAACTTTCATCTGTATCACAAATCTTTCCTCTTACATCAATCATCGAAGTGGCTCTCTGAAACCCCCTCAGCCCTTCCTCTATGGGCAAAGCTCGAAACATCCTTTCTCTCCCCTTTTTCGTTTTATGAGTATCTTTCCTTTTCTCGGAAACCACAATCTGTTTCTACTCCCATTATTAAATATACCTCCTAACTTCTTCCACCCCCTCTTTTATCATTCTTTCTTGATCAACCCATCTGACACAATATTTCTATCCTCTTACGTAACAAACCCATTTTTGGGAATCTTGGAGACACGAGGGCTACTTTGTGTACGCCAACTATATGATAACAATGAGCTCATTCCGTTCTCACAGGCTGTGATTTCCTTTGCTCTCCCAGCCACATACAGCTCTAGGTACTCTATATTGACAGAGGCAATTCACTCTGCCTACGTGCAATATTCAAACTCTCCTTCGCATCCTTCCCCTGAACATCCACATACACTAGCTCTCCGCCCTTTGTTGACCCTTGGAACTAGAGCATCTACAATCTACAGGATTCTAAATGGACCTTCTATCCCAAGACCAAAATCTAAGGTAGAGACTTTGTGAGAGGAGGATTTAGCAGCAATCTGGCCTGTGGAATTATGGGACAAGATATGCCTCAAGTTGCGGAAATCATCTCGAGCCGCAAATAATACACAGACACTTTTTTTCGTTTACAATAGACTTTTACTTACTCCGGCTGTTCTTAATAAAAGACACCCTGGAATTTCTGATGCATGTTGGACCTGTTCCTCAACACATGCTGATTTACTTCATTTGCTTTTGAACTGTGGCCCTGTTCAGCAGTTTTGGACTCAGATTTGGTCCCAAATTAATTCTATTTTCTCTTCCAGCCATCCTTTCTCCATTCTACACATCTTTTTAGGTAGTGCTTTCTTCTATTTGGGATACTTGTGATTTAAACACTAAGATAGTAGATCTCCTATTGGCAGTAGCTTTCCAACAGATTACTAAGAATTGGAAAGACTTTACCAAATTATCATATCAGGCATGGTGGTATGCTATTTGCTATAATCATAGACTAGACACAACATATGTATATCCACCACAAATGGCATTAAAGCGAATAGACCTTTGGACACCCGTCACACTTTTTATTGATGCTAGTGCAAAGCGCTCTATGTCCCAGACTCCCCTGCAGCAAGAGGTAGCTAAACCCCCATAACTTCCTTTTCTTTTTTACTGTTATATTTCAGCTTAGTTTCACTCTATTTATTCTTCTTTTGCAAATGTATCCAATAGGTTTGATTCTTGCCATTCATTTGTTTAATAATTTTCAATCTTGTATCTCTTTGATGTGCCAACACTATTTTTCTTTTTCAAATTTATTGTATAAGTATTAATCCAGACTGTTATACAGAATTTATTTTCTTCTTTAAATTGTAAATTTACTGTATCAATTCTGCTATTAATTTATCAATACACTTAATTTGAAACTAAAAAAAAAAGTCTGTATCTGATAATATATCCTTAGATGCTAAGGGAAATCTTAAAGAAACTCTGCTCTTTTGAAGCAGGTACATGAAAAATAGTGAAATTGTACTCAAGCACTTTTGTGGAAAGGCTTGTTAATCATGCAGTGAGTTGTTCGGAATGAACCCTTGATTTTATCAAAATGTACATACTTGGGGGCTGATTATGATGGCGGACGGACCTGAGTCCGTCCACCACCATAGAGTAGGAGGGAACCTCCGCATGGCCTGCGGAGTTCCCTCCTGTGCAATTAGGATGTGACCGCCACCCTGGCGGTCACATCCTCTATTTTTACCATTGCGGCGGGTGCGGCTTCAAGCTGCATACGCCGCAATGGTAAAAATGCATACATTCCATTTGTATGCAGAAAGCGGCAGGCACCGTGCGGTGCCTGCTGATTTCTGCATACAAATGCAGGGGGGTACCATAGGTACCCCCCATGTGCACCCCCCACCCCCCCTTCACCCAGGGGGCCCGCAACGGGCCCCCGCAGTGAAGTTACACATGCTTTTCCACGGCGGAAAAGCCGCCGCGGAAAAGCATTTTTAACAGCCCATCCTAATATGGCTGACGGTGTCTGAGAGACACCGTCACCATATTAGAGCTTTTCCGCCGCGGTTGTAAGCCAACCGCTGCGGAAAAGCTGCGGATGGAAACCAGGACCCACCAGCCATCCTAATGTGGCGGTGGGTCTTTGGTGGGTCCGCTGCGGTTTTTCCGCATCCTCCGGGCCGGCGGTGGCTTCGGCCGGCCCGGGGGATGCAGAAAAACTGCAATCGTAATAGGCCCCTAAGTTTGTGATCAGTGTTGTGGTCAAATAAATGCCCGACAAAAAAATTCAGAATTATATTGTAGCCCATGTGCAGGCCAATATTTTCTTCTCAATGCGTCTTTGGGAACTCTTAATGCAAAAGCCACTGTTCTTCCTATATTTTTGCATCTCTGTATGAGCACAGTTCCTAACCCTTTCTCACAGTAAGACCTCGCACATATGGTTGCAGAAGTGGAGCTCATAATAAATCAGATTCGATATGGGAAAGTGCTCCCTGTTGTTGTTGACCCCAAACAAATTCTATTCTTTTCTTTAATAGATTAGTCATAGGCTCAGCAATATATACCAAGTTTTGAAGGAAGCCAATAAATGACATAACGTGCTCCTTGTCATTAGTTTGGAGAGCTTCCTCAATAGCCTTAATTAGTCTCTGAAAAACAGAGGCAGAAGAGGCTAAGCCAAAAGGCATCCATTTAAATTGGAAAACATCATCAGGTGTAATGTATACTGTTAAATATTGAGAAGGAGGCAGTGCTACTTAATAGCAAGCTAATCTCAAATCTAAGAGCCAGCTGTACGACCGTAGACAGGAAATCGGCACCTTTTGCGACACCAAAAAACTGTGGTGGTATGTACAAACGCTATTTCGTGAGCCAGTGACTCGCAAAATAGCATTTACGAGTTGCTATTAGGAAGGGGCGTGCCAAGGGCTTCCCTTCCTAATAGCGAGTCAAAATGGTATGTATCATTGATTTGCGTCTGTATTTGGCGTTGCAAAACACTCGCAGTTTACCACCTACTTCAAGTAGGTGGTAGGCCACTCGCAAATAGGAAGGGGTCCCCAGGGAACCCCTTCCCCTTTGTGAATGTATGCAAAAATATTTTTTAAGACCAGGCAGTGGTCCCACGGACTACTGCACGTGGGGGTTCTACTAAAAATGCTGAGTTGGAGTTTTTTCCGCTCCCCCGGTGCACTCAGGGTTATTACCTAACGCATCCAGTTCTTCAACTAATGGCCAGCTAGCAAAAAGGAAGAGGGTTCAATCACACACCAACCCTAAAACCACTTGCTTAATAACTGCAAGGCCAAAGGTGGACTCTGATGGTCAGGATGAGGCATTCATTGCTAAGACTGTGAGGGTTCTGTGTAGTAAAATATCTAATATCTCGGAGGCCAATTCATGAACGGCTGGGGGTGATTGAGGCTGAACTTTGCAAGTTGAATATAGCCCCACTGCCTTGAATTTCAAACTTCTTCCCACCTGCTTCCTCTGGGGCAGGTGTAACTACTTCCACTAACTGCTTGGCCAATGATGTTGAGAACACTGGTCAGGTGCCCATTCAACTCTCTATTAGGATAGGGTCCAGGTCTAAGAATTTGGTTAAATCTACCCCCACGTGCAATGAGCGAGACAATCCCTGTGACAGAGGGGAAAATAGTGGACAGGGTGGTTGGGGAAACAGAACGGTCACTGCCCCAGGATTCACATCTCCCCGGGGTATGCCTCCTTTCTGAGGCTTGGCTGTAGGTGGTAGAATTATCAAATGTACCATGCTTGGCTCTTAACAATGGGGAATCCTTTGTTTAATTAAAAAATAAGGTACTCCATTGGTTTCATACTAATGTTAACCTTCCTTATTCAGCAGCATTGGATATTCGGATGGTCCTTAGGCTGGAATGGGTGGGCCCTCTGAATAAGAGCATGTCTGGTGATTGTGTAACCGATAATTTTAAGCACTCTATCATTGCACAGAAACTGTTAATCAATCAGCAGCAAGTCAGTGGTTAGCGCGTTGATCACCTCGCGTCAAGATTTTTGTAATGCCATGTAACTGAATATCAATAATTACTCATTGAACAAACTTCAGACGGTTAAAAAAATGGCTGCAAAACATTTTTCAGTGAAAGAAGGTCTTGGGAACCTGCATTGGCTCCCAATTAGAAAGCACATGATCTTCAAGGCACTTAGTATAGTGCATCTTGAGCTTCATGATATGGGAGCATTGACAATTAGGTCCACTTTTCATTGGTACAGGCCGACCAGGCTTTTGAAATCAGCCTCTAGCAAGAAAGTTGTAATTCCTAAATTATGAAAGGCAAGATGGGGCACCCGTTCCTTCTCTGTGGCAGCTGAAAAATGATGGAACACCTTGCCTCCTTCGTCCCCTTTCGATAACTTGTAAAACCTGACTTTTCACATCCTAGGCTAGTACTTTTTGGATTTATTAGATTAGTTGTTTTTTCCTTTTTTCTTTTTCTTTTTTTTTTGTAGCTTAGTTTTTTTTTCTTCCCTTTTCTGTGTGATCCTGGAAATGGTTTTGGAATTCCTGGGGTGCAGTGCTTTGATACCTGCAGAATAAGAGCATTTTATAAATCCCTTTTTCATTTCATTCATCCAGCAGGCGTCCACTTTTTTGTATGTCAGATTGTTTTTTCGGTCTCTGTACAGCCTTCCAAAACTCATCATGTTCTTCTCCTTCAGAAGGCACACCAACTAGCAAATGTTCATATGTTCACTAGCAAATGTTGAAATACGTTGACCTTCTCTTACCAGTTCTAAAATAATTTTTTTCCTTTCTGCTCTGAAACGTTGTGCGTCAATGGCACCAAGGTGAACATTAAATGATCTGTCCTAATCTTTCCATTGATTTTAGGTTGCCCTGATAGTGGTGATGGATGCAAAGTTCGCGTGAAGTAGCTACAGTAGCCACAATGTAGCACAAATAGATCATACCAGTAAGTGTGTCCTAATAGGAATATTTAAAAAAAAAGTTAGAACTTTCCTAAAAGTTAACATTCACTGTGAAAGAAGCTGAAGATACTCAACAATATATGTATCAATGTTCTTAAATTAATTTAAAAAGTGACATGTAGAAATCATGCCCCCTACAACAAACAAATGAACACAAGCTTGCTACAATAGCAGCAAGTTGTCACAAGTGTCTTCCACTCATGTGTCATGTGTGTTTTTTAAAAGAACCCATACCCACCAATCTAGTTAGTGGAATGCTTCATCATTGGGTTCCCACCTTAGATGCCTAGTGCACCTAAGGTGTGCTACAATGGATGATTACAGCAGAGCTGGGGTTTTTTGTATGATGCAGTGAATTTGTGAATGAATTTAAAACTACCTCAAGGGAATCCATCTTACTAATGGAGGACTTCTGGCTGAAAAGCAATAACTATGTAATACACACAATTGAAGTAAAATCAAAAGGTCTTGGATAAGACCAGAGCTAAAAAAGCAAAAATGCCAATTGATCTGCCATTGACTGCTTATCCTCTTTGCTAGGGCTTGGCGTAGTTTGTGAAGTAGTGCTATGCAAAGCTACGCAAAGTGCACTTCGCGAGCTACGCGTAGCACTACGCGAACCGCGTAGTACCCTGTTCACACTGTGCAAGATGCCGTTTTCAATGATTGCACAGTGCGGACAAGCATCCAGCACTGTGCAATCATTGAAAAAGGCATCTTGCACAGTGCGAGCTGTAGTTTTCTGCCGCTCGAGTAGATTTTTACTCGAGCTGCAGCTTTCTCAACGCGGTCTGGTAGTTTCTCGTCTCGAGCGGCCGCGAGCATACGCGACAACTCGCAATGAGAAACCTGACCTCCCTGCGTTGAGAATCTCGCCAGGAGGTTTATTTTCCTCGCTCGCGATCGGCACCTTGATGTTGCTGATCGCGAACGAGGAAAAAGTCTCACCGGGATGTCATTTTGCTTGCTCGCGGTCGCCAACTTGATGTTAAGGACCGCGAGCAAGCAAAAAATGACAGCTGAACTACGCTACGGTACGCTACGCATGTTTGCACTGTGCTACGTGCAGTTCGTAGTGCAAACTTCGCAAACTACGTGAGCGTAGCGCTTTGCCCAGGGTTACTTTTTGCTAATGCATTTTTTTTTAAAAAAATGTACATTTTTAGCTTCCTAATCCAGGGGTCCGTTCTGAACCTGGATGTTTTGTTGGCTGGGGTCGATCGGGGGCAAAGAGGAGACAGAGAGTGCGTGACAGAGTATATGCTCTGAAAGTGTGCGTTTGAGGAGCAAGGCTTTAGGAGAAGGTGAGGGATACAGTGTGTGAGAGAATGTTTGTCCGTGTCTATACATTCAATGGAAATATAGTGATGGCACATTGTGTGATGTACAAAAGCTGAACAACAATACCCTGGGCCACCAAAATTATGCAGCAGGGAAAAGCACCAAATTATGCGGCAGAGTTGACTAACTTATGCGGCAAGAATAGCCAAATTATGAGCATAATACAGCAAATTTTTAGACACATAATAGACACTTAAAACATGGTCACAAATAAGCGATCTTTGAAGCAAAATTTAGATTATTATCTCAAGATTCAAACTGCATAAAAACCGGAGACCTCTGTGACAAAATCTGATGTCATGGCACAGAGGATGAAGACAAACGGCACTATTCAGATTTTCAGAGGTGCAAATGTTCAAAACACAAAAGTAGTGTTTTATGTTATGTTATAATGATTTATAGAGTGCAAACTAATACCCGTAGGTGCCATGGCACTAGCTCAAAGTGGGAGAAACAGAAGCACTTTATTGGTTTCCTAATTAGCAGAAAACCATGTTTTAAAGCCTTCCTAAACATAAGAAAATTTGATATGGCTCTGATGTGAGGAGGGAGTAGATTCTTTTATTTTGCAGTTAAAGTCACAAAACGCCCTCCCCCCCCCCCCCCACAGTTTGTATATCTGAATCTATTGACCACCAGATCAAAGATTTCTCCCCGGTCGGTACCATTTAAAGGAATGCTGCAGAAAGTCAGGGCCAATTCCATACAGGGTCTTATGAGCCAGGCACAGAGCTTTGAATTTAACACATTTCTTGACCAGCAACCAATGGAGCTTAGTGATGACCCATCGCAATTGACCTGTGTTTAGGGATGTGTGCCAAAGTTCTGGCAGCTGCGTTCTGTAGTACCTTTAGCCTCGTTGGATGTTGATGCTGCATATTAGGGAAAAGGTCATTACAATATTCTAGTTTGGCTAAAAATAAAAGCGAAATTACAGATTTTAGGTCGAGCCTAAAGGCAGCACACATGCGCTGCTCGCTCTGCGAGGCATGCTGTGTTAGGGTATGCTCTTGAAGCATCTCCCACTCTCCGCCCATATTTGTCATTGGCATTGTGTCATTGTCCTTCTTAAATGCTGGCTTATGATTGGTAAATAGGCTTGTTAGTCCCTCCTTGGTACCGCCTTGTCTCTATTTGTTACTGCCCATAAGGACTGGACCTTTTACTGGTCATGTTACACGGTTGGCTTTATCTTGGCTGTGAGCACTATTTTGTTTAATGTTTTTTTATTTGCAGCTCGGTCCAATTTCACATTAGCGGCCGGGCTTCTTTACTTAATAATTTGCATGCAGCACGATCCGGTTTCACTTTAGCGGCTGCGCTTGTTTATTTTTTAATTAATTAATTTGAAGCGCAGTCCGCTCACTTTAGCGCTGCGCTTGTTTATTTAATTAATTTGCAGCGCAGCCCACTCATTTTAGAGGCCGTGCCGTGCCATTTAATTAATTTGCTGAGCAGTGTGCTCACTTTAGCAGCCGCACTTGTTATATCTTTTAATAAATTAGCAGCGAGGGCCGTTCACTTTAGCGGCCGCGCTTGTTTAAAGGAGTATTTGAGCCGGGGAGTGGACCCCGACACCCCCAAGGATGGGGATCAGAGGAGGAGATGCTCGTAGGTAACAAAGGCAGCCCCTGCATGCATGACTGAGGGCAGGAGGTTTAGGGGGAGGAGCCCATTACTGCTTTGAAAATCACTTTTTTTGACCCCTTGCTTAAGGCTGAGGTGGGGTGGATGAAAATGAAAGGGGAGGGGCGAAATAGAGCTCTCATCTGTGGTCTGCAGTGTCCATGGGCACGGAACTCACCTACCCCCCATTATAACTTTTTCCATCAATCCAGGTCAAACGTTCCTAAGGTGCCTCAAGATGGTGCAAAACAAATCCTTGACAAATAATAATAATTACAGGGGCATGGTAGAGAGGGAAAGCTCAATCTGTGGCGATGTTATTAACCATGTCCCTCCTTGCAGGAATTAGTATGTGGAGCCTCAGCTCGTAAGCTTCGCAGGTCTATGCGTGAGTGGGTCAGGCATGTCCGGTGTTTGCTTTGCATCTCGGGCTTGGAGTCCTTATTTGATGTGATAAACAATGCTAGGCGTCACAAAATACAAAGGAAACTCCTGAAGTCATAGATGTATCACCTTAAGTCAAATCAGGAGTTTACCGCAGCCCCCTGAGGTGCAGAGGACCCCACCTTTCGGAGGTGCCCATTCAGTCTCGGATTTGTATTTACAGCTGTGCAAATGAGGGTCCCAGACCAAAGGCCCTTCAGAACTTTCAGTGGGTGGTCCCCTTCATTTTACGTTATGTACTGCTTTGAATACCATATTGCCTCTCCCAGACTCATCACATTATCTCTTGTCAGATGTCAGGTCTTGGCTGCTTGTAGGTTAGCCGATCTTATAATTAAGAGGCTATTGGAACTGGAGACTAAAAGTACCAGAATACTGCCAAAACAAGCATTTGCAATGAAATAGGTCTCGCATTTACGTGAGTTTAAGCTATTGGCATTGTATATATATATATATATATATACAATGCCAATAGCTTAAACTCACGTAAATGCGAGACCTATTTCATTGCAAATGCTTGTTTTGGCAGTATTCTGGTACTTTTAGTCTCCAGTTCCAATAGCCTCTTAATTATAAGATCGGCTAACCTACAAGCAGCCAAGACCCGACATCTGACAAGAGATAATGCAATGAGTCTGTTCGAGTCTCATGAGAACAACCTAATATATATATATATATATATATATATATATATATATATATATATATATATATATATATATATATATATATATATATACATATATATATATAATTATATTTCCAATGTATATTTCCAAGGAAATGCAAATCCAGAACAAAGATCCACACGAGCCCACTTGATCAGTTCAGCAGGTTTATTTTTGGTATAGCAGCAAAGGACGATGTGTTTCGACCACGTCCGTGGTCTTGGTCACATGACCACCGACTCCATCACGTGACATTTTAAAGGTACATGCACATTTAAAATCATAAACATAAAATAAATGTTCAAGGCACATTGTTTAAATTGTGACAACAAAAATGGAAAAACAGGCACAGCTGTTTTGTAAAAAACAATATTGTACAATATTGATTATCCTCAGTGATTTGAGTGAATAGTCATTTTAGGTCTCATAGAATGTGTTCATTGTGACAGCATCAGGGTGATAATCCACTGATGTCTGGATGTATTTTTGTCAGCTTTGGGAGAATTAGGGTCTAGTGCCCTATTTTTACAGGGTAGCTATGTGCATTGGTGTGACTAGAGGGGGGTCCCTCGAGAATGGGATGAATGCAGGACATAAGCTATTAATGATACTTCGTATTCAGTGGTGGTGGAGGTATAGTACCCCAGGCGTGCACAAAATAGTGACTAGGAGTAAGGGTGGATGGTCCGCCGATAGATTGGTGATTCTCTGCAGCAGTCCTATGCAAAATCAAAGATACAATAACATTAGCAACATAGCATAACATTGTCAGGTTACAGCTGTTCACGGCATTGATCTACTTATGATGTAGGTTGTTCTCATGAGACTCGTACATGGTTTAAATTGACCTTGCGCCTGTGTTAAACATAAAGAAAATGTGCGATTAAAACTAAGGCGAAGATGGAAGAAGTCGGGTGTGAGTAGTTCACCAAGGCCATGGTGCCTCTATGGAGATTGTAACATTACACGTGAGAATATAATTCTTCATCCTGGTTGAGGCCATCTGGGAATTTAGTACCTGCTAGGAGGATGAAGCGTGACTCCAGTTTGCGTAGGGCAGCTGTGAGGTTGCCTCCTCTTGAGTTGGGTGTAACTGTATCCAGTCCAAAGAATTTGGCTTTGGTCCAGTCAGCCCCGTGGTCCCTTGAGAAGTGTCTTGCTGTGCTGTAGCTTTGGTCGGGGTAGGTGATTGCCCGCCAGTGCTCTAAAATGCATTTTTTTGATCGGGAAGGTCACATACTCAATGTACCAGAGATGGCAGGGGCACACTATGGCGTACACCACAAAGTCTGTACTCCAAGTGATTAGTTTGGGGATTTTCCAGAGGATCCTACTTCTCTCTAGTGTAACCTCCATTACATTGCTGTTATTTCACACGCTTTGCAGTTCCCGCACTTGCAAAAACCCTTTGCTTGCCTGAGCCAACTAACTTCCTCAGGCTGGAGATGACTGTGTACAAGCATGACTCTCAGGGATGTGCTTCTCATGTATGTTATCGATAAGGAAGTGCCTATCTCATTCCTCAGAATGGGATCTTGCCTGAGGATGTCCCATCTATTCCTGAGGATACTGCGAATCTGGTTAGATTGGCTGCAGTATCTAGTGATTAATAAGATTATTTTTTTGGTGGCATTCTCACTAGTCTTGATGGGCTTGACTTTATTTAGGATCTCATCCCTTGACTGACTCTTAACACGCTTCCCTGCCTGAGCAAGTGCTTTCCTGGAGTACCCCCTCTCCCTAAATCTTATCTTCATTTCCCGCTTGGTGTCTTCATAAGCTGAGGTGGTGCTGCAATTGCGTTTGGTCCTCAAGAATTTTCTGTGAGGTATTCCCCACCTGAAGCTGGGAGGATGGGAGCTAGCTGCATGCAGAATTGAGTTTCCTGCAGTTTTCCTCCTGGACAGGTTTGTACTGATTCTTCCATTTTCTAACCTGAGTTTAAGGTCTAGGAAGTCAATGGATTTTTGGCTGTAATGTCTCATGAATTTAACACCTTGGCTGCTAAGGGGTTTTCCCGCTGTGGGCTGGAAAGTGGTATATACCATTGTTCATGACAAGGTCAACTCGTCATAAGCACAGGGCAGGTAAAACCCATGACGAGTTGACCTTGTCATGAGCACTGAAGAGGTTAAGATTGACATTGTTCAAGTTTAAACAGTCCACAGAGAGATTTAGTTCATTCTCAGACCCATTCCTCACAGAGAAAATGTTGTCTAATACCGCAGCCATTTAGAAAGTCAAAAAATCCAATGTTCAGTTTGGTCATTCTAGAGCACCTGCTTCTCCCACCAGCCTACCATGAGGTTGGCATAGCTAGGGGTGAAGCAGGTGCCCATGGATGTCCCTTGTAGCTGCTTATAATGTTCCTTCTCAAAGATAAAAACATTCTCTTTTAGACATATCGCTATCATATCCAAGAGCATGAGAGTATGTTCCAGAAATTCTGCTTTGCGATTTTTGAGAAAGAACTTGCAAGCCTGAATGCCAGCATCATGCCTGATGCTTGTGCACAATGCATTCACATCAAGACACACCAGCCAGTGATCCTCCCCCAGAGAGACATCTTTTATTTTTTGTAAGAAATCTGTGGTGTCTCTAAGATAAGACGAGCGGTCTCTCACAAAGTGGAAAAGAAAGTGGTCTACATATGTACTGGTGTTCTCAAGGAGGCTATTCTTAGAGGACACAATGAGTCATCCTGGTGGGTTGTTGGCATGTTTATGGACCTTGGGGAGAAGGTATAGTGTGGGTGGGGTGAGGGTGTCATTTTTGAGAGATTGCTTCTCATCCCATGTTAATAAACCCTTTTCGTGCCATGCCTGGAGTTTGTTTAGAAACATGTTCTTCAAATCTGCAAGGTATTTCTTATCTACTTTCCATAACATGTGGGGTCGCTAAGTTGGCGTAGTGCTTCTCTGGTATGCATGGCCATAGTCATGAGATCCACATTGACTCCCTTGCCTGAGGGTTTTATGGCAAGCTCCCGGTCATACTGTAAGTTAGTAACTGCATCCCACTGAGTCTTAGTCATATTCCCACTATGTGCAGTCTTTATGAGATCTAGGAGGTCTTGGGCTACCAGGTCGCTAAAGACATCAATATTGTCTTTGACCATGGTTGGAACGTATCTCAATTTGGCTTTAAAGCTAGTGAGGGTAATTCCTCCAGTATCGATCCCCAGGATATCTGAGATGTCAGCAGTATGGGAGGGATTAAAAGGGTCAAATGCCTCACTAGTGGCTAGGGGAGACCCCTGCTGGTCCAGGGTAGTCATGATTTGTAAGGCTGGAATGTCATCAATGGATAGGCCAGTGTCCCCACCTCTATTGACCTGGTTGTGGTCTCCATTTGGTTCGTTTTTGGTGCATGCATTTTACACAGTTTAAGCTTTCTTTCGAATTTGTACAAGTCTACCCGTGCTTGGGCATAATCAAAGCCTATCTCTGGGCAGAAAGACAAACCCAATTCAAGTACACTTATTTCATAATTAGTAAGAACCTTTTGAGTCAGATTCATTACCGTCAGTTCAGGTACAGTGTCCTCCATTCCGGTTTCTTTGTCTTTTGGCCTCATGTTCCCATACCAGTTGTTCTTATATTTTCGGCACCTGATGTTCTGTTTGTGGTTTTTCCTGCGTTTTCTTGCCTGTTTTTTTGGCCTCCCTCGGTTGGATTGTTCTTTCGCCTTTTGGAGGAGGCATAGCTCCTTAGAAAAAGACTGTTGTTTGGTGCTGTTTGAGGAGGTGCTGTCAATTGACTCCAAGTCAGAGCTGAGATCAGTTGTTGATCCCTCTTTGCTTGTTTCAAGGAGGCTTAGTGCTTGACCCTTCATAGGCTCTGATCGCATTTTGTCATATTTCTTGGCAAAGTTCAGGATGCGTCCTGATGCATAGTCTCTCTCATCACGCAGAAACTTGCGCTGTTTCCTGGCTACGACGTCTTTCTCGAAGACTTTCATTCTGTCATCCACTAATTTAATTATGTTCTTAGTCTCTTTTTGATCTGCTTCTTTCTTGAGGTCATCCATTAGGTCCTG
This sequence comes from Lissotriton vulgaris, assembly GCF_964263255.1. Taxonomy (NCBI): domain Eukaryota; kingdom Metazoa; phylum Chordata; class Amphibia; order Caudata; family Salamandridae; genus Lissotriton; species Lissotriton vulgaris. The sequence continues at coordinate 151,038 of NW_028246540.1, read as the reverse complement.
GATCTACACCAGTAGGCTTTTGTGCTCCTCCCAGGCGTTTGTTACCTGTATTTCCAGCATCTGCCTAGAGCACGCTGTTGTATTGTCAATTCAGTCCTTTAATACCTGTGGCTTGGGTATGGAGAGTGTAGGGGTGATAAAGATTCGGAGCCCACGGGGAATGTGATTGACCTCCAAGTAATTTGGCAGTGAAGTTGCCTCCCACCACCTACTAATCTCCTTTCATCTCAGGCGCTCCAGGATGTTGCCGTCTTGTTTCAGGTTGGTCTGTGTGGTTTCAACCCTCGCACACCCAGATGGCTGCACATTAATTTGTGTCTTTTTGAAAATGGCCTTGGCGGATTCCCCTCGTCCTTTCAAGAACTCGTCTGCCATAGTCCAATTGAGAAGAACGGTGCGCTGTTTGCACCCTGCTTTTGTGACTGACCGCATGTCTTGAGCCCGATGTCTCACGTGAACTCTGGCCAGTGCAAGTTGCGGCATGGTTTGTCTCAGAGAGAGAGAGGCAGAAGTGCTGATGCACACTGCGTTTCTCTCATCGGTTGCCAAGGCGATCGGGAAGGAGACTGCACACAGGGGCGCGCAGCCACCTACTTTCTCCCCCGTCAACTCCGGTTTCATTGGTCTATCAATGCCGATTGGCGTTCTTGATTTTTAGCCACGCAGGCTTGCAGCTCAGTCGGCAGGTACTCCTGACAGCAAGGAATCCAGTTGGAGTTCAGGTGGAAAACTGAGTACCCTTCCTCACGAGTCGGGGCTTCGCTGGCGGCGGCCGCTGCCGTATTATACAAGGAAATGCAAATCCAGATCAAAGATACACACAAGCCCACTCAGTCAGTTCAGCAGGTTTATTTTTGGTATAGCAGAAAAGGATGACGCATTTCGACCGCGTCCATGGACTTGGTCACATGACCACCGCCTCCATTAAGTGACATTTTAAAGGTACTTGCACATTTAAAATCATAAACATAAAAGAAATGTTTAAGGCACATTTTTTAAATTCTGACAACAAAAAAAAAATATATATATATATATATATATATAAGAGCCCAAGTTCCCTCTCTTCGGGATCTGCGTACGCGGTCAAAACATCCACGCCATCCACAAAAGGAAATACGGACCACCAAGTCAGCAAAAGTTCTTGTTTATTTATTTCACAAAGCCAGGTCAGCGACGCGTTTCGAGCACGAGTGCCCTTGTTCACGCTGCAGTGAAAAAATTAAACAATCACGAGCCTTTTTTAAATGCAATGCTAATAGTGTGTTACCACCCCCTGGTGGTAACCTCCCGTGTCACGTGGGTAACGACAGTGAAAAGAGACTTTTGCTGCAGCAATGATATGTAAACAGCACATTTTACATGACAGTCACAGGTTAAATCCGAAATTTGCGAGGTAGTGGTATTTGAGTGTACACATTAATAGAAAATGACTGGTTAAATCCATGATAACTTTTAAAATGCCACTATTTCTAATAACATGGAGTCATAAAGATCTTCATGACCAATTACTACAACAACATCACAAATAAATAACAACGGTGTATATATTATGTACCTTATTCCAGTTAGTAAAATCTGAAATTTAGGAAACATGTAAACCACTGACTGTAATGTGCAAAAATAGCAAGATTAAATAGCAGCAAAGGACATTTGTAAAGTGCATAAGTGAAAAAAGTGCAAAAAAGGTGATTGTGACGAAAAAAGTGTCACAGTGCAATATAAGCCACATCATACCCGGACCAGAAATGCTGTATATAAATGAACACCGAAATTCAGAATCCTGAATAAAAATGGTCAATAAATACAATAAATCATGGCAATCAAAGTCATAGATGGTAAAAGTTGGTATCAAAAATGCAGTATCAAAAAATGTTAAAAACGGGTATATATATACAAAGCACTATAACCCATATATTTACAAGATGAATAGACAAGTCACATAATTAACACTAAATTCATAGGAAATAGGCGCAGATGTGCAAAAATAGATGAATAAAGTGCAAAGTCAAAATAATCAATCTACATAGTATCTAGTACTTCAAGAAGTGATACGCAACTGTAATTGAATAGGCAAGCAAACAAATTTACACAAATAGGGAACCTAACTTGTGAAAATGAATACTCCTGCAGAAATTGGCGTCTAAGAGATGGAAAGCAGAGAGCAAATAAACATATATATCTCAAATAGGGAACCTAACTTGAGATATGCATACTTCTGCATCAATTAACGCCAAAAGGGAACAAGGCACAGAGAACAAGATAATTAATGTACACATCAATGGAAAGAGGAAAGTTATTCGAGAAAATGATGCATTTCTTCCATGTTGTTAAGCCCATTAGGCCAACGACTATCGAGCTCTAGAATGAATCTAGATTCCAGCTTTCTCAATGAGAGTTCTCTGTTGCCACCCTTCCTTGACAAGGGGACAGATCCGATCACAAAATAAGTGAGGCAAGACAGATCTCTGTTGTGGACCTGATTAAAATGCCTGGCGACCGAATATGCAGGGTCATTGTGGAGTATTGCTCGTAGGTGCTGTAATATTCGCATATGTACCTGGAGCTTGGTACTGCCAACGTACCTAAGTCCACAGGTACATACGAGAACATACACAGCGTAATCGGTTTTGCAGGAGTAATTGCCCAATATTGGTTTGGCTACAGTGCTGAAAGGAGTCGTGTAATGTGCAGTGGAGATGCCAAATTTGCATGCCCGACAGCTGGAGCATTTGAAAAAAACCCTAGATGGTAGTAACCAGGCTGCTTTGGTTTTCAATTCAGGAGCAGCGGTATTCAAATGGTTGCCCATAGTTTTTGCTCTTCTAAAGGTGACAAGGGGAGCTGAGGGTAACACAGTGTTGAGGACATGATCACTGAGTACTATCGGCCAATTCTTGTTGAGAATGGCCTTGATTTTCCTTTCCTCTCTACTAAAGGTTGTGATCATGCGAGGACCAGAAACTGGGGACTCACTAATGACAGGGTTGTCTGTTTCAGAGATGCTAGCCGGAAACAGGCTCTCTCTCGTACGAGATAGCGATTTGTCATAGGCATTTTTCAATATTGACTCAGAGTACCCCCTGGCTTTTAAACGGATAGTTAAATCTTTAAGGCATTGCTCATAATCAGAAGGAGAGCTACATATTCTTTTGAGCCTTAACATCTCGCCATAAGGGATGCCAGTGATCGTATGCCTAGGGTGCATGCTGGTGGCATGCAATGTGGCATTTCCAGCTGTCTTTTTCCTGTGTAGAGTGGTATTGACTTTGTTGTCTTTTATATACACTTCCACATCGAGAAATTGGATTCTCGCTTTCTCGACGTGAGCAGTGAAGTTGAGATTGAGGTCGTTGTGATTGATGTTGTCAATGAATTCAAATGCCTCTGCCCTGGTGCCACGCCAGGCTATGAAAATGTCATCAATATAACGCAAAAAACTAATAACATGGTTGTCCATCCATGCTTTGTGGCGTGTCATGAGGACCTGCTCCTCCCACCAGCCGACGTGTAAACACGCATAGCTGGGAGAGAAGCAGGCCCCCATTGCTACACCTCTAAGCTGTCAGAAAATTTCCTTGCCAAACGAAAAGAAATTGTTGTGGAGACACCACTCCATCAGACTGATAATGACCTTATTATGTTCATAGAATGTGATGGAGCGCTTAGATAAAAAATGTTTGACTGCCAAGAGTCTCTGTTCTTGGTCTACACTAGTATAAAGCGCTTCCACATCAAGGGAAATAAGCCACATATCAGAATTCCATGTAATGTTTTCAATTTTGCTGATAAAATCACTAGTGTCTCTTACAAAGCTGGGTAATTCTTTGACAAAGTCTTGGAGAAAAAAATCGATATATATATCAATCCACCGAACTACCACCTCCGCCGCACCACGTGTCTTGGGTGCAACTCGTGCGGTGGTGAGCCGCTACATTTTCATACACACAGCGTCTCGCTGTTGCGTAGCAAAGTATGAGTGCACTCCCCAGTCTTTTAAGAATGTAGATTTATTGATAAGCAGCCAGCACTGACACACGCGTTTCGGCAAGCCGCCTTCCTCAATGTCAGTTTCAATCTCAAATATGATTCAATTTAAATCTTTCATATCAGCGTTAACGTGCGGTGCAGTTCAACAACATAAAAGAGGGCTATGTAAATCCAACCAAAAAATATCAAAATAACGACGGCCATCTTTGAATGTGAAAATTTAAGGCTGTCGGCTAGGAAATCTCTAATCATATATAATTCATTCCATTGCAAAACATCCTAATAACCACTGACACATAACCAGTGGTGTTCCTATTAGAGTCATGCCATAGAAGCATCGATATGAAAGCAGATGGGGTGCAATAAACCATAAGCAAACATACATAAAAGTTTATACTTTGTAAATTGATCATGTATACAAATCATAATTCAATCAATTCAAGATTATCTTTGTTTGAACGTCTGGTTGTAATTGTCACACTTATGAACATCCTTTTCATGACTCTATTGATATACAAGAGTAATCACGCCTGAATGGGCAACCTAACTCTACATCTGCTAAATTCATGGCCCTATGGGGTATCTAGCAGAAATCTCCTTACTCCCTAGTTACAGACGGCTGCCAATCGCTGGTTGATGACCCTTTGCAGTCAGGTGGAAATGACCCCCATACACCTGTTACTGGACTACAAGAACCCACATCTCTTCTTCATGTTTCAGCCGTTGTGGAATCTTTGTATGCAGCAGAATAATATATATGGACTCCAGAATTCTCCAATTTTTATTTCTGTCACCCCCTCTCTCTTCTTTCTGCACCTGATCAATGCAGAAAAATGTGAGTAGGTCGAGATTACTTTGTTGTACTAATTCAAAATGCTGGGAGACCGGGTAGCTCTGATCCTTAATAACGATCACCAGCATATGTTCAAGTTTTCTTTTTTTCGTTTTTACGTGGGATATATCGAACTCCCGATGTATCTTTTTAGGTACGGACATTCAAGACAGTAGACTGTGAATTCTGAATTACAGTTTCATAATTTGTTTATCTTGAGTGTTTCTTCTCTACCTCTGGTTTCTGCCTTGAATTCAGATATTTTCTTACTGTTCTTGCATGCCTTACATCAGAGACACGGGAAAAAACTCTGTTACAGGGTCCTTTCTCCTGGGGTTAGCCCTATAGATACTATTTACTTGTTGATCCTTTAAAGAGATGCTCCTTCTATATGTCATTTGTGGAACCCGTGTAATGATGTCTCTTAGGATGTTATCAGTAGCTAGAATTTTCCAATTTTTCTTAAAAATCTGTAAGATCTTCTGGGACTTTGAGTTGAAACTAGTGATCATTCTGGTAGGGGCCTCTTTGCTATTAGTCTTGGGGCCAGAGTCTACTTTGGATGTTAAAAGATTAGATCTGATCAGCTGATCTGCTTTTGACTCTGCTGCTTGTAAAACGCCTTTCATATACCCTCTTCTGGTAAGTCTAGCTAATGCATCCTTTTTAGCTATCTGATACTCCCTTTCAGTAGTGCTGTTTAGTTTAATGCGAATGAGTGCGCCATAGCAGATGTTTTTTATCAAGCTGCGTTGCTGCTGACTTCCTGCATGCAGAATAGTATTGCCAGCAGTAGGCTTTCTATACAATTTTGTCAGAAGTTTATTCTCTTCAACATACACCTCCAAATCCAAATAAACCACTCTGGTGTTGCTGATATCACCTGTGAAAACGAGATTTTAATAATTCCTATTCAGAATCTCAATATAAGCTTCAGCATCTGCCCTGATCCTTTTCCAAATGATGAATAAATCATCTATATACCTAGCCCATAGGGCTACCTTCATCATCCCTTCCTCCTGTTGGTCTGCCCAGTTTACATGCATCTCCCACCAGCCCACGAACAGATTTGTGTAGCTGGGGGCGATATATATATATATATATACACATATATATACACATATATATATAGGTTAACATGTAGGGTGTCACACATTACGGGGTTATTCTTCTAATGATTAAACTATCAATGTATGTAGAATACAAGGATCAGAAACGTAATGAATATGTAGATTAACATGATGTAAATGTTGATTAATACATGCAAATGAACGTGACATATAGAATGTACTAAAATCACCAAATAATGTCAGAAGTAATGTAAGCAGTCACGTAATTATGTGGGTGTAGCTCTTAGTCACCATGGCAACAAACCAATGCCAATTAGGGATGACAATTATGACTCATGTGAAATTTTGAACATGTATAAAAAGCGTTACTCTGCCTGGTCAGATGTTAGTGAGCAAGGCGGGGGTAGCCGCCGAAACGCGTCTGAGCAGAAGTTGATGTGAAATAAACACCCTTGAACTAAGATACACGGAGTCAGCGCCTTCTTGGATGGTGAAGTTTGGTGTGGTGTCAATATATATATATATATATATATATATATATATATATATATATATATATATATATATATATATATATCCAACCAAACAAGTCGCTTCGGATCCCTGCCGCTGCCAGAGGCGGGCCTCGGATGGGATAGCGAATCCCAATCTATACAGCCAAATACTCTTCCAGTAAAGAAAAGAAATCCAGGCCACTTAGAGATGCAAAGCGTGTTTATTACAACGGCTTTCTCAGTGACATCACTGATGACATCACTGATGACATCATCCAGTGAATGAGGATGTCTTTGTTATTTAAATATGCATTATATATATATAGCAATTTGCATTGAAGAATGAGTGGATATATAAAATAAATATCTGGATGGAGGATTTAGTAGCAGTGTAATTGACTGTTTACTTGACCAATTTATAGTGTCTCACTAAATATAGTGGATAGTGACTAAACTGTTTGAATATCTGTATCACTTTGTCAGTTGTTGTGTAAACTGTTTCTCTAGTTGGTTACTAGCTATGTGAAAGTCTATATTAGTTATTGATTAGTTAACTGAGTATTTGTATGGGAGAGTGAATGTGTGTGTGGTTCGGTGGGGGGGGGTGTGACTGCCCAAAGATGTGTGAATAGTTGATTCACTAGATATATGAAGTTAAAACTACATGTTCTAACAGTTGTTTGGGTGAGTGAATATCTTTATGGGTGTGGTGATGAGCAAATATATTTCTCAATGGTATATGTCCAACAAACTAGAAAAATAAAAGGCATTGTATGTGTCAGTTGTTGTATATAAATAAGTATACATAAGACTTAATGATTGTGTGAGTGACTGTATGGATAACTTTATACTTGTAATAATAATTTTATAATTTACTAAGTATGACTTACTATCTAAATGAATAGATGAAGTTGTGTTTTTATAAGTGTGTAGCTAAGTAAATATGTAAGTATGATCCATTGTTTGCATAAGTGAGTAGGATGACTTCATATGTGAATAGGATGTGTGCTGGTGTGTAATGTCGATTTAGGTGTATAAGTATTTTTGATAGTGTTCTATTGTTCATTGACAGCATGTATGAGTGAATCTACAGGTAAGTGATTAGATGTGTGTATACATCTATGAATCACTGATTGGCTTTTTAGATACTTGTATTGCTGTAACAATGGATTAAAATATGATACTCTGTATTTTACAAAGAGTGATGAAAGATTTTACTAGTGTATGAAAAGGTGTGTGTGATTGTCACGTAGATGATGTCATCAGTGATGTCATCAGTGATGTCATCAGTGATATCACTGACCATGTCATGAATGATGTAATATGTGACATCATCAGCAGTGGATTGCGGGTGTGCGAAATATAGTTAGTACAACTAACTATATAGGAGCAATTTCAATGGTTTTGTATGAGTGAAATGTCCAGCTAACTATAACACCCCTAAAACTTATATTTTTCTGAGTGAATTTTAAAGGTTTTTTAAATGCTAATTCCTAACTATATAGGGCCTGAAACCTATGGTTTTTTCAGTGAATTTCAAAGGTTTTTTAAATGCTAATTCCTAACTATATAAGGCCTGAAACCTATGTTTTTTTCAGTGAATTTCAAAGTTTTTTTTAATGCTAATTCCTAACTATATAAGACCTGAAAGCCCACCAGGAATCTCCAGTATGCACCAGGGGACTGCATTGCAGAGAGGTGTAATGAAGCCACGCCCCTTTTTACACCTCTCTGCAACGCAGCCCCCGTGCATGTTTGAAGAGGGGGAACTAATTCCCCTTGCATACTGGGGGCCCCTGGTGGCCAACTAGTCCACCTGGAACCTCCAGTATGCGCCAGGGGGCTGTATTGCAGAGGTGTAATGAGGCTATGCCCCTTGTTACACCTCTCTGCAACGCAGCCCCCTGGCGCGTTTGCCGAGGGGGAACTAATTCCCCTTGCATACTGGGGTTCCCTGGGGGCCAACTAGCCCACCAGGAGCTTCCAGTATGCGCCAGGGGGCTGCATTGCAGAGAGGTGTAATGAGGCCACACCCTTTTTTACACCTCTCTGCAACGCAGCCACCGTGCATGTTTGAAGAGGGGGAACTAATTCCCCTTGCATACTGGGGGTCCCTGGGGGCCAACTAGCCCACCTGGAGCCTCCAGTATGCGCCAGGGGGCTGCATTGCACAGAGGTGTAATGAAGCTATGCCCCTTTTTACACCTCTCAGCAACCCAGGCCACGGGCGCGTTTGCAGAGGGGGACTAATTCCCCTTGCATACTGGGGGTCCCTGGGTCATATCTGCCCAAACGCCGATATTCCAAACGATTGAAAATGACTTTTCTTGAGAAACATTTGGATTTAGATTATCATGTCCTATACTTTGGAATTTTTGAAAGACTGACTTTGAGAATGCTATAAATTACTCAAGTCTGCCCAAATTGTGTGGGTAAAATTGATACCTAGTCACTTTGAATAAGAATGTACTTATGTCTCGTCTAACATTTGGAAGAAATATCTAGTTATATGACAACAGGATACCGACATAACTTGAAGGATATAAGAACGCCCTGAAGAAGTTCTGTTGTACAGAACAAAACGCGTCGGATGGCTGTGGTACATAAACTTAAGGACAATAAAAGCATTTGAATATACACCAAGATTCAGTGCTTCAATAAGGACTCTAAGTGATATGATTTGATTGGACTTATTGTGCAAGTGGTGCTGTGCCAAACTTTGGAATATTCTCCACTACTCTCTACTACTTACTCTCTACTTCTCCACTACTCTCTAATACTCACTCTCTACTACTCATTCTCTACTACTCTACTACTCTCTGCTACTCTCTCTCTACTACTCACTCCCTACTACTCACTATCTACTACTCTCCACTACTCACTCTATACTACTCTCTATTCTCTACTACTCTCTCTCTCCTACTCACTCTTTACTACTCACTCTCTACTACTCACTCTCTACTACTCTCTACTACTCACTCTCTACTACTCTCTCTCTACTACTCTACTACTCACTCTCTACTACTCACTCTACTATTCGCTCTCTACTACTCACTCTCTACTACTCTCTACTACTCACTCTACTACTCACTCTCTACTACTCTCTACTATTCTCTCTCTCTGCTACTCACTCTCTACTACTCTCTACTACTCACTCTCTACTACTCACTCTTTACTACTCTACTTTAGTACTCACTCTCTACTGCTCTCTACTACTCACTCTACTACTTACTCTCTACTACTCTCTACTACTCACTCTCTACTACTCACTCTCTACTACTCTCTACTACTCACTCTACTATTCACTCTACTACACTCTACTACTCACTCTCTGCTACTCTCTCTACTCCTCTCTACTACTCTCTACTACTCACTCTCTACTCTCTATTACTCACTCTCTACTCTCTACCTCTCTCTACTTCTCTCTCTACTAGTCTCTATCTCTCTACCTCTACCTCTCTACCTCTACCTCTACACCTCTACCTCTCTCTACACGCACACATAAACACATATATATATGGGGAAAAAAAAGACTACTTCTGACATCGGCGTGACACAATCAAACAGTTTTCTAAAACGTAATCGTCGTGGGAGCATAGCGGTGCACAAGGGCTGAAAAAACTACCTCTGGTGAAAAACTCCGTTGTCTGATGTCTCCCAGCACTCGTATCGGAGGGCTGTCCCGCTTGGTTTTGCCGAGGCTCCTGGCCACAGTTGTGGTGGTGTTGGGTGTCGGCATAGCCGGTCCTTGCGGAGTTCGCGGTGCTCGTGTAGCTCGCGTAGTCAGGAGGCGGGATCATTCAGGTCCGGTGTGTCCAGCGAGGCGAGGCGGAAGTGGCTGCAGCTTCAGCAGACCTGCCAGACGGGGCAGTCTGAACGGATCCAGCGGCCCGCTACGGAGCAGTGGAGAGGCTCCGTGTAGCAGTACATCAGCAGAGGTGAGGCAGGGGATTACCCTGCTAATAGTAGTTGCATCTATGCCCCCTAAAGCTAACACTGTCGGGAAGACAAAGAAAAAGGGTGGGGCGGATGGCGCCCCCGCACCAGGCAACTCAGTCAATAACTTAAGTATGGACAATGGAGCAAACACTGGGCTAGATGGGGCAACTTCAGAAACTGGGACAGGTCGGGCAAAGCAGCTGGCATCTGTGGGTCAGAATTCCCCTAAGATTAGAACCCGGCAAGCTACAGCTACAGCGACGGTCAGCGTGGTTGAAATGCTGAACCGGAATGAGAAAAAAAGAAAGCTGAAGGATACTGAGTCTGTCCAAGAAGCTGTGGACCCTGAGGTATCAGTACTAGCTGTAACATCCCCGTCACCTGAACCTGAACTTGCTGTAACATATGAGTCTACTGATCGACCTTCACTATTACCAGCCAATATTTCAGAGGTAAACCCAGGCAAAGACCCACAGATCCCTCAAGTATGTCAACCAAAGGCTGCCAGGGATGGCGAAGCAGGCGGCGACAAGTCTGTAATCGCGCACTCAGAGTCTATAGATCTCGGATTGGGGTCTGCCGATCTCGGTGTTTCCAGCAACAATGAGACCATCACCATACTACCCTCGTCTGTGCCCTCACAAGATATACTCCTCTCCTCAACAGAAGGCTCAGCAGTTCTAGTTACTAAAGAAGGCTTATCTACAGCTGATTCGCTTAAAGAAGGTCCTAGTACTAGCCCTGTAGCAGGCTCGGGAAAAAATAGGGGATTACCTGCCAACCCTAAAGCTAAAAATATCTGTTCTGGGGCTGTTCAAGGCGAGAGGGAAGTGGAAAAGGAGAAGACCCCTAGCGAGTGCTTCTTCTCTGTCACAGAGGAGGCCAACTGGTCAGAAGAGGATGATGAGCTACATAGCTCAGATATCGATGGCAGCAACCCGGAAACAGAGAGTGAAAGTGAAACTGGGTTACCATCATCCATTATAAAAAATGCACCACCGCAAAGAGACCATAACGCGCTGGCTTGGGACCATTCTCCTACAATATCCCTTCAAGGGAACTTTAATTCGGCATCATGCAACGTAATCTGCAATGAGCCCACACAGTTATCAATGATGACGATGATGGAGTCAATCCACCAAGGAATAACGGCTCACAGAGAGGAAACCCGGGCAGACAGCATCAAATCCCAGGCAGCGATAAGAAAAATGAAAGCAGTGGTTAGAAAGCTTTCCAAAGCCTGGGTAAATGTCGGTGATAGGGTCTCAAATTTAGAGGAGAGGGTGGTCGCCACCGAAGCCGAGGCGGCTGCAGCCACGACCAAAGTGGAAACTCTTGGAGCCCAAGCAATCGACATTCAGTGGAAGCTAGAGGACCTTGAAAATAGGCAAAGAAGGAACAACCTCAGAGTCCTGGGTATTCCGGAAGGGGCAGAGGGTCAGGATGCTAAGATGTTTATAGTTAAAACATTTGAGAAAGCTTTCCCTGACATCGCCGGTTGGAACTGGACCACCGAAATACAGAGAGCACATAGGACGCCCTTTAGAATGAAAAAAAATGCCAGAGAAGGGGATAAGCCTAGAGCAATCTTAATCTATATAGGTAACTTTCTTCTTCGTCAGTCCATCTCAGAGAAAGCCCGGCCAGATGCTAAAAGAACATTCGAAGGAGGGTCCTTCTTTGTCAGACCGGACTTTTCTCATTCCACCGTGGAACGAAGATGGAGATTAAGACAATTAATCACCCTTTCCAGGACAAAAGAGTCCAGGTCTACCTCATCAATCCTGCCCAGTTAAAGATTATCCACCTTGGCAAGACTTTGTATTTCTCTTCGGAAATCAAGGCTCAGGAGTTCTTAGACTCTATTTAGTATGTGTCGTTACTGAAGGAAGGTTTAGGCTTAGATTAGCTCAAGGTACAGTTTGGATATCACTCAGTAAAGTTTGTTACTTTAGGGAGCATTGCGGTGTGATTTTGGGGAGTTTTGTAGGAAAATTGTGGGTGTTTATAAGCCGAGGCTGACTTTGGATCTATTGATTGCACTGTGTCCATTGCGGCACCCATCACTTGCACAGACTCCATCTGCGCGCCTCACAGGGGGGTGAGTTGTGGTCAGGGGGGGGGAGGGTGGGTCTCTTGTGGGAGGGGGGGGGTAGGGGGAAGAAAAAGAAGCAAAAAGAAAGTTCATGCATTAAAAATGTTTGTTGATACATTGGAGAAGTTGAAAGTGGTTATACATCATATTGCTAGACAAAAGATAAAATGCGATTGGTTAGCTTGTTGGCTGGTTTCTCTCCAGGGTTATGTCAAAGATTAAGATAATTAGTCTTAATATAGGCGGATTGAATGATTGGAAAAAAAGGGAAAAGTTTGTGGAGTATGTTAAATTAGTAAACCCCGATATTGTCTGTTTACAAGAGACTCATCTGCCATGGAAAAAGAAACATTGGTTAAATATAAGGGGATATGAAATATTCTCTTGTTCTTCGCAGACCTCAACTGTAAGGGGGGTAGCCATCATCGGTCGGGCTGGTTTGGGTGGGGTCAAAAAATCAAAAGCTGACCCGCTGGGAAGATGGGCTATATGTGAACTGGGATTAGGTATTACTTTCTGCTCAGTGTATGGATCTAATTTGGACGACACAGGGGTGATGGATCACATTGAAAGAGAGCTCACCAACTGGCCATCACCTGTGGTATTATGTGGTGACCTTAATATCTCGGCAGATTTTACAGGTAATATCCAATATAAAGGAAGAAAACCCCGGGTATTCAGGGCAATTTCATCGATAATTCATTCTTATGGCCTGAAGGATGTCTGGGGCAATCTAAAGAAAGATGATCCTGGGTTCACATACTTTTCACACCCATTTAATAAATACACAAAATTGGATTATTTTTTAGTATCAGCCACTCTCTTAAGCACTGTAGAAATCTCGATGCTCCCAAAGCTAATTTCGGATCATAATCCTCTTGTCCTGAATATGTCAATTACTAAACCAAGAGAAAAAATGAGACCATGGACCTTTGATAGAAAACTTTTATTAGATAGTAATTACATCGCACATATAAAGGGGTGGTCTCAATCGTTTTTTGATGCCAACAGATATAGCGCTTCTCGTGGTGTGGTTTGGGACAGTTTCAAGGCGGGTTTAAGAGGAGAGACTATTAGCTTTTCTGCACGGTTGTGGAAAACTTTAAAGGAAGAAAGGGAGGGACTTCTGAATAATCTGGCAAAGGCCGAGGAACAACACAGGAGCGATGTATATAACGGCATTCAGGGTTCTCAGAGTCTAGATAGCTTAAATACGATAAAAGCAGATATCCACCGGCAATTAGCAAGGAAAGCGGCAGCAGAATATCAGACTCGTAGATTGGGAATGTATGAAACAGGTGAGAACGCAGGAAGGGCCTTAGCACTAAAAATAAGACAAGCTACCTCAAAAAATATGATAACTGAAATTAAAGAGGGGGAGCATACCTATAATAAACCAACAGAAATCCTAGAGGTTTTTAGGCGTTTCTATCAGGCTCTCTATAAAGAGGATGCAGATACAACCTATCCAAGCAAGAACTGGCAGGACACAGAAAATAATTTGCCGCCCAATGAGAGGGAAATCTTGGAACAGGATATTACTATGGAGGAGCTCCGACAAGCACTGAAAGATTTAGCAGCAGGAAAGGCAGCAGGGCCGGATCTCATACCCCTGGAACTTTATAAATATCTGAGTGAAGAGACGGCTCCTCTCCTATTAGACCTATTTAACGGGGTTATTAATACAGGCATCATACCAGAGTCCTGGACCAAAACCAATATAGTGGTCTTCCATAAAAAAGGTAAACCCAAGGAGAGCCCAAGTTCTTACCGGCCTATATCATTGATGAACAGCGACAATAAACTTTACGCTAAAATATTGGCCACTCGAATGGGGAGGATTATTGCAGGCCTCGTCTCCCCCTGGCAGCACGGTTTTATCCCCGGAAGGGGTACCACAGACCATATAAAAAGAGCTATAACTCTGTTTGACATGCATGCCGGGGAAGGGGAGGGGATTGCAATGATCCTCCTCGATGCCGAGAAGGCGTTCGATCGGGTTAAGTGGAGCTTTCTATGGAAAGTGTTGGAGGGTAGAGGATTTGGCCCCCGATTTCTTCAGGCAATCAAGGCCATGTATCACACTCCAACAGCTAGTATCCACCTAATGGGTGAGGGTTCTAATCCGTTCCATATCTCGAGAGGGACAAGACAAGGGTGCCCATGCTCACCTATCCTATTTGCACTGTACATCGATCCCCTGATCTGTCATATCATGGGTAATATAAATATCAAACCAATCCTCACTAACGGATATGCAACCAAAATCCTCGCTTACGCGGATGACATAGCCATTACTACTGTGGATCCTGCTAGTGCTATGAGGGAACTAAGGATCACTGAAATAATATCGAGGGACAAAATATCGACTTGCCAAAATATCGTGGACAAAATATCGACAGTCAAAATATCGAGTTTGTATCTACAAACAGGTAAGTACAAAAATATCGAGTACAAAATATCGTTAACAATAATATAGATGTAAAAAATATCGACTTTATTAAAAACAGTGTTAAATTAAATTAATATTAAATTTTAATTACTAAAATATACTTAAAAATACTTAAATTAAATTATAATAATTAAATAATAAATGAAAATAATAAAAATAATTTTTTACAATCTTATTTGTTGACCCTGAACCCTAAAATATACCCCTTTACCCAAAAACCCAAAACTGACCCTGAACCCTAAAAATACCCCTTTAGCCAAAAACTAAAAACTGACCCTGAACCCTAAAAATGCCCCTTTACCCAAAAACTGAAAACTGACCCTGAACCCTAAAAATGCCCCTTTACCCAAAAACTAAAAACTGACCCTGAACCCTAAAAATGCCCCTTTACCCAAAAACTGAAAACTGACCCTGAACCCTAAAAATGCCCCTTTACCCAAAAACTAAAAACTGACACTGAACCCTAAAAATGCCCCTTTACCCAAAAACTGAAAACTGACCATGAACCCTAAAAATGCCCCTTTACCCAAAAACTGAAAACTGACCCTGAACCCTAAAAACGTCCCTTTACCCAAAAACTGAAAACTGACCCTGAACCCTAAAAATGCCCCTTTACCCAAAAACTGAAAACTGCCCCTGAACCCTAAAAATGTCCCTTTACCCAAAAACTGAAAACTGACCCTGAACCCTAAAAATGCCCCTTTATCCAAAAACTGAAAACTGACCCTGAACCCTAAAAATGCCCCTTTACCCAAAAACTGAAAACTGACCCTGAACCCTAAAAATGTCCCTTTACCCAAAAACTGAAAACTGACCCTGAACCCTAAAAATACTCCTTTACCCAAAATGTATCAATATTATTTAATTACCAAATAATTATTAATTAACAATAATAATAAAGTAAATATATTAGCACATTAGCTGTAATTATTTTAATAATTAATATTATTTTTTCCCAATTAATTACTTAACAATAACAAAAAATAATATATATTAAAATGTACTCTAATTAATGTAATTAACTAATTATAATTAATTAATTACCAATTAATTACTAATACAAAATATGTACAAAATTATATAAATTAATTAACTAATTATTCTTAATTAATTATCAATTAATTATTAATTATAAATATTTACAAACATATATTAATTAATTAATTATTATTAAATTACTTCCCACCCTATTCCCCTATAAACCCACAACCCGCTACAGAATTACATTACGCAATTATTAAAAAAACAAAATTCATTTAATAAAATATTTTATAACATTAATACACACTTTTCACACATATTATTACATTAAAATACACTATAAAATATTATATATTATTAAAAATTCGATATTTTTGCTATCTATATTTTACACAGTCGATATTACTTCACTTACCTGAAAAACGATATTTTTGTAGTCGATATTATGTCCAGTCGATATTTTGTCCAGTCTATATTTAAAACTCGATATTATGTCCAGTCGATATTTTGGAGTCGATATTTTGTCTGTGCACCGGGAACTAATTAATATCACCTCCGATTTCGGTAGTGTATCCGGATATAGATTAAATGTGGCTAAAACACAGGTTCTATGCTCCAGTAAGACAGCCAAATTGGATGAAAGATATGTGGATTCTGTTGTCTATTTGGGAATCACAATCAATGCCCGGACACAGGAAATTATTAAGGATAATTTCTCACCACTATTGTCGAAAATGAAACAGGATCTAAAGCGGATCGATACTCTGCATTTATCAATTATTGGCAGAGCTAATGTCATTAAAATGACAATGTTTCCAAGAATTTTATACAAATTCAGATCTATTCCTTTTAGAATCGATGATACTTTGATCAGGGAAATGGAGGCAATTTTTATGAATTTCATCTGGCAATATGGTAAGGTGAGGAGATCAATTAAATTTATGTCCCTCCCTCAGGAAAAGGGTGGTTTGGGTATACCAAACTTAAAATTCTACCATTGGTCTTGTCTCCTTACAGATATGGCTATACTTTTCTTCCCTGCGAACATGATATACTGTCAAAGCGGTATTCCGTCTATTTATAAGCTATTATTAGGGAATGAAACCTATGGGGTACTATTAAGACACCATGATAAACGGTTCTTCAAGTCTCAAGGGTATAAAATGTTGGAAGATATTTACACAATTTGGGTGGCTATACAGAAGAATCAGAATATTCCGAAATTCAATAAACACACTCCACTATGGAATTCAGGGCTATTCCCCTATTTGAGCACGGATGGGCCCTGGAGACACTGGGAAAGACAGGGAATCACCTCATTGGGTCAAGTAATGGTAAAGGATGTCCTGAGGCCCCTAGATCTCCTGATGTCTCGGTATGCACTTCAAGAGTCTCAGGAGCCTAAATACATACAATTGACTAATACAATTAAATCCAGGAGACCGACTATAGATGTATCTAAGGAATGTGCACTTTTAGACTATTTGAAGGGAGGCGGTCGTCGTATAAGGAAAATGTATGTATTATTTTTGGATACACTGTCGGATGATTTGCTCAAGACAGAAACCACATGGGCTGGGAAATTGAATGATCCCGATATCGATCTAGATAGAGCCATTCTCATGGATAAAAGGTTTCTAAGATCCTCAAACTTAAGAGCGCAGCATTTTAAAACTTTATTTAACCTTTATTACACACCAGCAAAATTATTTGACTGGGGCAAGAGAGCAGATCATAACTGCCCCAGATGTAGCAAGGGTCCGGCAGATCTGCTTCACATGTTTTGTTGCTGCGAAAAATTAGGACCAATTAAAAGCGAAATTGTAAAGTTTTTAGAGGGGCTGCTAGATACCAGGATTGATCTATCCCCAACACTATTAATTTTCGGGTCCGATACCAAACTGGGTTTGAGTGTAGAGAAGGAGGCACTCGTTTTTATAGCAACAGCAGTTTTCAGAATATTAATTGCTGCTGCTTGGAAGGACACTGAGGCCCCAACCTTTCAGATGTGGCTCTGCAGGCTATTAGGGATTCATAATATTGAATCAGAGCTGTACGCACTCAAGGGTCTGAAATCCAGAGATATGGGACTAAGGCTCTGGTCCCCCGTGGCAGCATGGAGGCGGTCAAAAACTCTGGGCTTATAGCTTGTTAAATATCCACAGTACTACTTCCCGCACAATCTTAATATCTTAGTAGCATATGAATTTTTCGCTATATTAATGGTTTTTAATCAGTACGAATATTCTTATTAGAAGTTGAAAATCTGTCTGCTTTATTTTATTTCTTGATATGTATAACTACTTGGTATCATTATGCTAGTTTTTGTTCTCTGTTATTTATTTGATATGATACTGTCATGAACTTTCAATAAAAATAAAAAAATAAAAAAATATATGCATATATATGCATATGCATTTATATATATGTATGTGTATATATATGTACACATACATATATAAACATATATAATCTGCATATCTATATAAATACAAATATAAATGCATGCATACATATACATATATGCATACATATGCATAATATTTACATGAAAGATTTAAAAACACTAAAAAAAGCAAAGCTAAAAAGCCACCTCATTACAAACAGACTGGCTTTAACTTAAACGAGGACGAGATCTATTGCATTTTCAATGCTTGTTTACTTTGGTTCCATCAAGTAGGCATTCAGATGTGTCACACATTTGCCATAAATTCTGAATGTTAGCACTCTAGTTGCTCATTAGATCACTGTAGTAAAGCTACTGCTCACCAGGGAAGTCTGCTGCTGGTGTTCAAAGTGCATGTTTCAGTCTGCATGTCAGAATTGTTTTAATGAAATAGAAGAGGATTTGAGAAGTCACTCAAAATGTGCCCTAATTTTTCTTTCGGAAGCACTAATCATACTTTCTATGGCAAAATGAGCCTCCTCATTTTGTTCGTTTTTAAATTAAATGTTTTCAGACTTACCACTTCATTCCAATCAAGAGGGCTTCTGATGTGCCATACTTTTGTCATAAGTAAGACTGTTAGCGCTCTAGTTGTTCTTTAGAACACTCTGGGACATTCTGTCATTGGGCTATACTTGGGCTACATCTGGGTGATATTTGGGCTACATTTGGGCTCTTTTGTCTCTGTTGGCCATCTTGGGAGACTGCATGTCAGAATTTTTTAATGAAATAGAAGAGGATTTGAGAAGTCACTCAAAATGTGCCCTAATTTTTCTTTCTGCAGCACTAATCATACTTTCTATGGCAAAATATACCCCCTCATTTTGTTCCTTTTTAAATTAAATGTTTTAAGAGTTACCACTTTATTCCAATCAAGATGGCTTCAGGTGTGCCATACCTTTGTAATAAGTAGGACTGTTAGCGCTCTAGTTGTTCATTAGAACACTCTGGAACATTCTGTCATTGGGCTATACTTGGGCACATCTGGGTGATATTTGGGCTACATTTGGGCTCTTTTGTCTCTGGTGGCCATCTTGGGAGACTGCATGTCAGAATGTTTTGATGAAATAGAAGAGGATTTGAGAACGCACTCAAAATGTGCCCTAATTTTTCTTTCTGCAGCACTAATCATACTTTCTATGGCAAAAGGAACCCCCTCATTTTGTTCCTTTTTAAATTAAATGTTTTCAGACTTACCACTTCATTCCAATCAAGATGGCTTCTGGTGTGCCATACTTTTGTCATAAGTAAGACTGTTAGCGCTCTAGTTGTTCTTTAGAACACTCTGGGACATTCTGTCATTGGGCTATACTTGGGCTACATCTGGGTGATATTTGGACTACATTTGTGCTCTTTTGTCTCTGATGGCCATCTTGGGAGACTGCATGTCAGAATATTTTTAATAAAATAGAAGAGGATTTGAGAAGTCACTCAAAATGTGCCCTAATTTTTCTTTCTGAAGCACTAATCATACTTTCTATGGCAAAATGAACTCCCTCATGTTGTTCCACAGGAATTTGGAAAAAAGACTATTGATAGACTTAAAAAAGAAATGGGGGATAGAGATAGGAAGCACGGAGAGACAGAAGTTCACAATAGGAAGGAGCATCATTTTAATAGTGGAGAGACGACCCCACCAGGAAAGAAAAAGAGGGGACCAACGTTCTATTAGAGAAGAGAGCTTTTTAAGGATAGCGGAGTGATTAATTTTGATAGTTTCTCTAATAGTGTTAGCATATAAAACGCCAAGACATTTGATAGAGCCAGAGTTCCATTGGAAACCAGAACCCTGAAACATGTGAGGAAGACAGAATTTATTGAGGGGAAGGACTTCAGTTTTATCAATATTTAATTTATATCCAGAAACAGAGGAATAATCATGTAATACAGAAAAGAAAGCGGGAAGGGCAACAACAGGGTTAGAAATTTAATGCAAAATATCGTCTGCATAAGCAGTAAACTTAATCTCAACATCTTTATAAAGAAAGCCAGAATAGGAAGGGGATTGTTTGTGCCCACTTGGGCAATATCCATTATGTTTGCGCCTCCGAACGGGGTGAATCTTGGACACTGGTTATAAGTGAAATATCCCTGTTTCCCTTTTGGACTTTATTGACAAGTCACATGTGGAACCGCTGGTTTGAATGTGCCATTCTTTGTGCCCACCTGATGCATACTCCTTTTTAATTGCTGGAATTTTTCAATTGTTGGGCACTCCATAGACTTACTACACGTAAATTTGCCCACTTGGGCGTTATTGCACATTAATTGTATAGCATCAATTGTATACCATTTGTCCCCCTGTTTCAATTTGCGCAACAGAGTATTTGATTTACATGCAATAGCGTGACTTTTATCACTCAGTGGCTCACTTGAGCTAGATTGCTGTATATTATTATTTTCGATCATAATACTGGTCCTTGAATTAACGCGTTGTAACATATGCATTTAACTTGCATGGTTTGAGAATGTTCTGTCAATTTACTTTATTTCCTTACATGTGACTCGAACTCAGCCCGCAGGTAGACCACTAAGTCTGTTTTCCATTACGTTGGTATGATTTCAATACCACGTGACTGTATATATTACTCACTTTGAAGTTGGTTCTTTCCCGTGACAAAGCAGGTTTACCCTGCGAAACGCGTTGAGAGAGCCGTTGAAAATAAACACGTTTCTGCATTTCAAAGTGGCCCGGATTTCTTTTCTTCACTGGGAAAGTGTTTGGCTGAATAGATTGGGATTCGCTATCCCATCCGAGGCCCGCCTCTGACGGTGGCAGGGATCCAAAGCGACTTGTGTGGTTGGATATATATATATATATATATATATATATATATATATATATATATATATATATATATACATATATATATATATATATATACATATATATGGCCGCAGAGGCGTTGCGTAGCCGCGAGGCAGCGGCAGACGAACTGTTCAATGATTCCCTGGCTGGGGGGTCTGCTACGGTGGTGCAACAGTACATTGCACCACAAGGAAGCATGAATGCACGAGATTTGTTTAAAAAATTGGAGAAACTTATGCGCTCAGAGCAAGCGAAGCGGTGGGAGCAGAAGTCTCTATCATGTTATTTGGAGGGGGGCAGAATTCCGAGGGGCCTCAGAATCACTTTGGCGCCAAGTTATGAAAACCCAGACCCCGACATGCTGGCTGAATGGGCTGAGTGTAATCTAGAGTCCTCCAGCAGGTTGGTTTGAATTCTGGTTAAGTACGCTGAAAGCGATAGAATTAAATTGCAAGCCAAAGTTGAAGAATTAAAGATTGAAATCAATAAACTGGAAGTAACTGACAATATTAAAAAAATGAGAGATGAAATGCAAATAAGGCTGCAAAAAGATGAAGAAACAATCAAAAGGCGCAAAGCATATAAATTTAATCGCGATAAGCTGGACTACCAAAATGGTAATGTGTTCACCTTCGCCCGCAAATATGATGTTGTTAAAGCGAAAGTGAGTGTCGCTCGGCAACGGAGCAACATGCATGACACTGGGGAAACAGTTGTGGTGTCTACCTCTGCCTCCGATTTAAGTTCGGCTCCTGAGAGTGAAACGGAGGAGGAAGGGGCAAGATCTTCAGCAGTGGGGTTTACAAAACTATCCCTGGCACAGGAGGTCGACTGCCTGTGCCAGGACAGGAGAGATACATTGAGACTCCAAGCGCACAAAACTCCAAAAACAGGAGAGCAAACCAAAAGCGCAGCGAAAGAAGACAGGGCTGCCAGCAACGTAAAGCAGCCGTACAAAAAAGCTGCGAGGGGAAGGTGGAATCGCAAAGCGAAATAGAGCCAGATGCGGCCACAAACACAGTAATAAATTTAACTGACATCACTTTAACGAAAGCGGAAACCCAGATTCTGGCCCTAGGACTCTCTTACAGCCCCAAAAGCAGCTTCAACTATTCAGAAACCCAGATGGATGTATTTTGGTTCATCAGGAAACTTAAGTTGCAGAAATATCACAAACTGCGGGCTAAAAAACTGCTGGATTCTGACCAACAAAACACATGTAGCCCTTCACTGTTTATAGCTGGCGATGTAAACCTGTTTCATGATTTGGTGAAACTCCAAAATGAGCAAACAGCCACCACAAGTGATTTGGGTTTGGAAACTATGGATATAGGTGGGACTGTCAAAACATCATTCCAGCCCAAATCTGTGTTTCAACCAGTCATGCTCCATGACATCCTTGATGTTTACCATGAGCAGGTAGTACTCGATTTAAAAAAACTCTACAAATCTACAAATTTTGCGGGGCACAAATATAGCCATCAACAACAGTGCTATGTACAGCTTATAAAGAAGTTGCAGGACAATGATAACCTGATTGTGAGACAATCTGACAAGTAGGGGAATATTGTCCTGTGGCCACGGACACTGTACATGGAGGAAGCCCACCTCCAGTTGAATGAAATTGCATGCTATAAAAAATGCAACATCATATTGTCAAGGCTTCTTGGAATGATTACTATGGTAAATTACTTGCTTGAAAAAGTGGGGGGTTACTGTGTGATGATGAATATCGTTTTTTTGAGAAATGACCATCCAGTAATCCCCTCAATATATTTCATTCCAAAAATACACAAAAATGAAACCGAACCCCCTGGTAGGCCCATTATTTCGGCCATAGGTAGCATTATGGAAAACACCACAAAATACATAGATTATTTTCTTCAAGAATGGGTTAAAGGTTTACCATCCTACCTCCAAGATACTTCTGATTTCCTCAGAATAATTCAGGAAATACAATGGAGTGATGATTTAATTGTAATAACTATGGACATCACTGCATTACATACATCTATACGCCATCAGGATGGTATCAAGGCAGTAGAACATTATCTAAACCGCAGGCCGGCATATCTCTTTCTGCACAACAAAATGCTAGTCAATATGGTCACTACCTGTTTGGAGCAAAATGTCTTCTCGTTCGACAACCATATCTATCCACAAATCAGGGGAGTTGAGATGGGGGCCTGCTTCTCACCCAGCTATGCTTGTTTGCTTATGGAGCAATGGGGCACTTTAAACACATCATAGATCAATATGTACCCCTTTGGCTATGATATATTGATGACCTATTTTTTATTTGGAGGGGTCCCGAGTCACTTGCCATAGACTTTGTTGATCAGATAAATAGAAACCAGCTTAACCTTGAGTTTACTGCAAATTTAATTTAATTTCTAATTTCTAGGTTTGGTAAAGCGCGACAGCTACCCCGGCAATGGGGTGTCCCGGCGCTCAGAGACAAACTAATTCTTACAGAACGGGAAGGGGAGGATGAGGGCCCTAGAGAGCGGGGAAGAGGTGGGTCTTGATGGCTTTGCGAAAGGCCGGGAGACAGTCTATGGAGCGAATACTTAGGGGGAGACCGTTCCAAAGCTTGGGCCCCAGGACGCTAAAGGAGCGGCCACCAGTGCGGCTGAGTCTGATTCTGGGGACTGTCAGGAGGAGTTGGTTAGAGGAGCGAAGGTCGCGACCGGGGACGTATGGTCGGGCCAGATTTCGCAACAGGGGGGGGTTTCCCTGCTTAACGATCTTAAAGATCGTGATAAGAGCTTTGAATTTCACTCTGTGCTCCACGGGCAGCCAGTGTAGTTTACGGATGGTAGCTCTGGCTGAGCATCTGCGTGGGAGACCGACCAGTGATCTGGCCGCCGTATTCTGGATACGCTGGAACCTAGCTATTTCCGCTTTGTTTGCTCCCAGTAGAAGAACGTTGGCATAATCCAGGCGGGACACGATGGTTGCCTGGATAATAAGCTGGCGAGCTTTAGAGTCAAAGAGTCCAAGTATAGGCCGGAGGTTCCTTAGGAGCCCTATGCAGGTGGCTGCCACCTTTTTAGTATGTGACTGGAAGCTGAGATTGGCATCCATCCAGACTCCCAGATTTTTTACACAATTTTTAGGGGATGGAGTGGTGCCAAGGGATGACGGCCACCAGTGCTCGTTCCATAGGCAGGTGTTACGGCCAAGGAGGAGCACCTCGGTTTTCCCGGCATTAAGTTGGAGGTAGTTGTCCGTCATCCATTGTGCCACTGATGCCATGCCCTCTCTAAACTTGGATGCCGCGGTGGACGGGCTTTCCGAGAGGGTGACGACCAACTGGGTGTCGTCGGCGTATGAGACCAGCGTGAGTCCCCACTCCTTGGCCACATCCGCAAGCGGCTGGACATATAAGTTAAAGAGGGAGGGACTCAACGCTGAACCCTGGGGGACTCCTTGGGCTATGGGGTGAGATTTAGAAAGAAATGGGGGGGCTGACACTTTGAAAGATCTGTCTTTAAGAAAGGATTGGAACCATGAAAGAGTTGGAACCATCAAACATGAGTAAATCCTCAGTAGTCTTTCTAGATGTGGAGGTATTCATAAAGGATGAAGCTATCTCCACTGGAATGTATCGCAAACCTACTGCGGGAAATTCTGTGCTACATGCCGCGAGCCATCACCCGCAACACCTAATTCAAAGCATCCCCTATGGGGAAATGCTCCGGGTATGGCGCATATGTAGCAGTGACATTGATTGCCAAGTAGTTCAGGAAAATAGCAAACAAAGGTTTCTAACGAGAGGTTATGCCCCGTTGGTTGTGGACAGAGCGATCAACAAAACAAAATTGCTCACCAGGGACCAAGCGCTTGCTAAAAAGGATGACAGACAGATACCACTAAATAAATTGGAACCTTCTAGCAGGGTCATACTCACATATAACAAACAACATAGAGCTATCAGGAAAATCCTAAATAAAAACTGGAACCTGGTATTGAATGACCCTGTAATTGGTGTGGATCTGTCTAGACAATGTCATACACCTCAATTGACTTTTAGAAAGGCTAAATCTATGGGCAACTGCCTGGTCAAAAATAGTCCAGAAATAAGAGCACCCACCAATTGGTTATCAATACAGAAGGGCTTTATTAAGTATGTATTGTGTAAGGCTTGTAAATTTGCCAAGAACAGAAAGGATTACACAACACCTTTCAAGCCAAATCCAGTATGTATTAATAAAAGACTCAATTGCAAAACAGATCATGCCGTGTATGTGCTGGAGTGTTCCTGTGCTTTAAGGCACATTGGTAGCAATAAACTACCAGTACATAAAAGAATACTCCAGCACATATGAGCCATTAATAACAAAGATCAGGCATATCCTGTGGCAAGGCATTTTGAGGTGGCCCATGAAAGTAACCAAACACATCTTAGTTACTTTGCAATTGACTGTGTTCCGCCACTTCAGAGGGGTGGTAACCATGAAGGCACCCTCCGCCTTTTAGAAACACACTACATAATGGAGCTAAATACAAATTCATCTATGGGGCTCAACGCTAGCGAGGGCTTATACACTTGCCTTTAAAATGTGGGATGTCCTTTCTTTTAAATTTGATCCTCCATGCACCATGCCGGCATTTGAGAAAGAAAGTCTTTCTTCCCTGCTTCTTTTGCACTGATCGGCTGATTGCAATTGTAACCTGCACTAGCACTTTAAATGTCCTCACACACATACGCAATGCATCATGTGATCAAGGCCCAGGTGGGGCTGAAACGCGCCGTGGCGGCGATGCAGGGTGATTGAAAAATAAAAAATACCTGGCACGAAAAACTTTGGGTCCGTACTTCATCTTTCCTGTGTGAGTGGATTCACGGATGAAAAGACTGCATATATATATATATATATATATATATATATATATATATATATAACACTCCAACCAGTGACTCATGCAACGCCTTTGTACGAGGTCCAGTACGCAGACACAGATGAATAAATCCACAGCCAGTCTTGTTGAGATATCTTACTTTTTATTCCGTCATAAAGTGCAGAGGTGCAACAAAACGCCGAACAGACGCGTTTCGGGCGTGAACGCCCTTGCTCACTGTCAGCGGGTTAGTGGCTGAGTACACATTTAAATACTGCAACAAACAATTACCACAGGGCGCCAAAACGCCAAATTCATTCAATGACATTGAAAGCGGACTTCAGTCAATGGTAAGTTAGTTCAAACCTTATTTTCATGGCGGCCATGCTTGAAAGGTACATATATTGTATTTGGTGTTGCAATTAATGCAGAAGAAATATTTCATAGTACAAATACATATTAACTAAAGGCACATTCACAAAGATCAACTACCTTTGTTCATGGAAATTAAGTTTTAAAGTGCAAGTGCATTATTGCAATGATGTGCAAAATATCGCAAAAAAACCCGTTCACTGTTAATAAATTGTGCAAATACGCAAATGAAACAATTTCATCACTGTGCAAATACGCTGTAAACATTAGTTATCTTTGGCATAAATTTCCAAAAGGCGTCCATCTTATATGGCCAACTAGTCCAACAGTCAATCAATCAATCAATCAAAGACATTTATAGAGCGCACTACTTACCCGGAGGGTCTCAAGGCGCTTGGGGGGGGGGGGGGGGTGCTGCTACTGCTCGAACAGCCAGGTCTTGAGCTTCTTCCTGAAGGAGAGGTGGTCTTGGGTCAGGCGCAGGTCGGACGGGAGGGAGTTCCAGGTCTTGGCGGCCAGGTAGGAGAAGGACCTTCCTCCTGTTGTCGTTCTTCGGATGCGAGGGCGTGACTGGCTGATCGTAGATGGCGTTTGGGAGCGTAGAAGTTGATGCGGTTGTTGAGGTAGCTCGGGCCTTGATCGTGTAGGGCTTTGTGTGCGTAGGTGAGGAGGCGGAAGGTGATTCTTTTGTTGACGGGGAGCCAATGCAAGTCTCTCAGATGTCCGGAGATGTGGCTGTGTCGTGGGATGTCGAGGATGAGTCTGGCTGAGGTGTTCTGGATTCGCTGGAGTCTCTTCTGGAGCTTGGCGGTGGTTCCGGCGTAGAGGGCGTTGCCGTAGTCCAGTCGGCTGGTGACGAGGGCCTGGGTGACCGTCTTCCTAGTCTCGGTGGGGATCCACCGAAAGATCTTCCGTAGCATGCGCAGGATGTTGAAGCATGACGAGGAGACGGCGTTGACTTGTCTGGTCATGGAGAGGGAGGAGTCCAGGATGAAGCCCAGGTTGCGTGCGTGGTCTGTCGGTTTGGGTGCGGTGCCCAGGGCGGGGGGCCACCAGGAGTCGTCCCAGGCGGAGGGTGAGGCGCCCAGGATGAGGACTTCCGTCTTGTCTGAGTTCAGTTTCAGGCGGCTGGTCGTCATCAATCAATCAATCAATCAAAGACATTTATAGAGCGCACTACCTACCCGTAGGGTCTCAAGGCGCTGGGGGGAGGGGGGTGCCGTTACTGCTCGAACAGCCAGGTCTTCAGCTTCTTCCTGAAGGAGAGGTGGTCTTGGGTCAGGCGCAGATCGGTCGGGAGGGAGTTCCAGGTCTTGGCGGCCAGGTAGGAGAAGGACCTTCCTCCTGTTGTCGCTCTTCGGACGCGGGGGACGGCGGCGAGGGCGTGGTTGGCTGAGCGGAGGTGGCGTTTGGGAGCGTAGAAGTTGACTCGGTTGTTGAGGTAGCTCGGGCCTTGGTCGTGTAGGGCTTTGTGTGCGTGGGTGAGGAGGCGGAAGGTGATTCTTTTGTTGACGGGGAGCCAATGCAGGTCTCTGAGATGTCCGGAGATGTGGCTGGTTCGTGGGATGTCGAGGATGAGTCTGGCTGAGGCGTTCTGGATCCGCTGGAGTCTTTTCTGGAGCTTGGCGGTGGTGCCGGCGTAGAGGGCGTTGCCGTAGTCCAGTCGACTGGTGACGAGGGCCTGGGTGACGGTCTTCCTGGTCTCGGTGGGGATCCACCAGAAGATCTTCCGTAGCATGCGTAGGATGTTGAAGCACGCCGAGGAGACGGCGTTGACTTGCCTGGTCATGGAGAGGGAGGAGTCCAGGATGAAGCCCAGGTACGTCTTTCATCCCTTTGTGAAGGTTGGCTCTGGCGGCGGCGGGGTTGTTGGTCAGGGAGAGGATCAGCTGGGTGTCGTCAGCGTAGGAGATGATGTTGAGGTTGTGTTGGCGTGCGATGGCCGCGAGGGGGCTCATGTAGACGTTGAAGAGGGTGGGGCTCAGCGAGGATCCTTGAGGGACGCCACAGATGACTTCGGTGGCCTCTGACTTGTACGGTGGTAGACGGACTCTCTGTGTTCTTCCGTCGAGGAAGGAGATGATCCATTCCAGTGCCTTCTCCTGGATTCCGACGTTGCTGAGGCGCTGCACTAGGGTGCGGTGGCAGACAGTGTCGAATGCCGCGGAGAGGTCTAGAAGGATGAGGGCCGCTGTTTCTCCGTTGTCCATCAGGGCTCAGATGTCATCGGTGGCAGCGATGAGGGCGCTCTCGGTGCTGTGGTTGGCTCGGAAGCCAGACTGTGAAGGGTCGAGGGATCCATTTGTCTCGAGGAAGGCGGCCAGCTGTTTGTTGACGGTCTTCTCGATGACTTTGGCTGGAAACGGGAGGAGCGAGATGGGGCGGTAATTCTTGAGTTCGGTGGGGTCCGCTGTTGGTTTCTTTAGTAGGGCGCTGAGTTTGGCATGCTTCCAGCTCTCCGGGAAGGTGGCGGTGTCGAAGGAGGTGTTGATGATGTCCCACAGGTGGGGTGCGATGACAGCGTCGGCCTTGTTGAAGACGTGGTGAGGGCAGGGGTCGGTCGGAGATCCGGAGTGGATGGAGTTCATCATGCGACGGTGTCTTCGGTGCTGATCGGAGTCCAGGCGCGGAGGGTGGTGGTGGGGGGCGGTGGTTCGGTCGTGGCGTGCTTCGGTTGAGGGCTGAAGCTGTTGTGTATGTCCGCGATCTTGTTGTGGAAGTAGGAGGCGAGGGAGTTGCAGAGGTCTTGCGATGGGGTGATGTCGTTGTTTTCGGCGTTGGGGTTGGAGAGCTCTTTCACGATGTTGAAGAGTTCCTTGCAGTTGTGTGCGTTGTTGTCCAGCCGGTCTTTGAATGCAGTTTTCTTGGTGGCACGGATCAGTTGGTGGTGCTTCCGGGTGGCAAGCTTGAGGGTGGTCATGTTGTCCGGTGTTGGCTCCCTTCTCCAGGCTTTTTCGAGGGCTCGGCAGTTCTTCTTGGAGCTCTTGAGTTCGTCGGTGAACCATGGGGCCTTCTTGCTGCCGGGTCTGCTGGGCGGGGTCCTCAGTGGGGCGAGTTCGTCCGCGCAGTTGCTGATCCACTTCGTGAGGTTGTCGGCGGCCTGGCTGGGGTTCGCTGAGCTGGCGGGAGGGTGCTGGCTCAGGGAGGCGGCGAGCTGGTCGGCTGTGATTTTGTTCCAGCTTCTTCGAGCAACCTGTTGCTGGTGGTGGTGGATCGTCGTTCTTCTGAAGGTGAAGTGGACGCAGCTGTGGTCCGTCCAGTGTAGTCCAGTGGCGTGGCTGAAGTCGATGTCTTTGCTGGATGAGAAGACGGCGTCGAGTGTGTGTCCGGCGAGGTACCTCCAGTAAGCGCCACGGAGCTGTGTTGCAGAGTGTTGTAAAAAGGGGGCATGCCCTCTGAACTCCTCTCTGCAACTCAGCTCCCTGGTGCATACTGGAGGTACCTGGTGGGCTAGTTGGCTCACAGGGGACCTCAGGATTGAAGAGAAATTAATTCCCCAACCTAAAACGCGCCACAAGGCGTGTTTGCACACATGTCCCCTCAAGCCCGCCCCCTTCCTTCACTATTGAGCATAATATTCCTCTTAAATCAGTGGAACTACGAATTCCGATTTACTCACCTGTTATCACGAGAGAGGTCAGTGCTGCATCTTTGAGCGCATTACTGATCCTGAAAAGTAATTCTAACCATACTTACAGTAAACTGAATTTCCTTCCATAGGCTGAGATTGACTGGTTTCACTCGGAAATTTTCTTAAGTGTGGAGTTTTGGAACTTTAAAAAATTCCTTCAAAATCAGCCGAACTTTGAATTCCGATTTCCTCACCTGTTATCAGGAGAGACCTCAGTGCTGCATCTTTCAGC
This sequence comes from Lissotriton vulgaris, assembly GCF_964263255.1. Classification (NCBI taxonomy): domain Eukaryota; kingdom Metazoa; phylum Chordata; class Amphibia; order Caudata; family Salamandridae; genus Lissotriton; species Lissotriton vulgaris. Next base: position 120,853 of record NW_028246540.1, on the reverse strand, counting down.
CCACTAATGATCCTGAAAAGTAATTCTAATCGTAGTTACAGTAGCTTGAATTTCCTTCCATAGGCTAAGATTGACATGTTTTAATAGGAAATTCTTCTAAGTGTGGAGTTTTGGAACTTAAATAAATTCCTCAAAAATCAGCCGAACTACGAATTCCGATTTACTCACCTGTTATCAGGAGAGACCTCAGTGCTGCATCTTTCTTCTCACTACTATTCCTGTAAAGTAAATTTAACTGTACTTACCAGTAACTTGAATTTCCTTCCATAGGATATCATTGCCTGCCATATAAAATATATATAAATTAAAAAAAATTAAATTTAAAAAAATATTACAATTTCAATATTTTTCCCCAAAAAAATGTTCAATTTATAATAAAAATATATAATGTAATTTAAAAAATAAAATATCTAAAAATAAATACTTTAAAACAATGTAGTAAATTAGTATAAAAAATACAACAATTAATATATTTAAAAATTATCATTTACAAAACCTTTGAAATTCACTGAAAAAACCATAGGTTACAGCCACGTTATAGTTAGCAATTAGCATTTAAAAAAAACTTTGAAATTCACTGAAAAAAACATAGGTTTCAGCCACATTATAGTTAGGAATTAGCATTTAAAAAAAACTTAGAAATTCACTTAAAAAACTATAGGATTACAATCTCATTTCATTTCAGATTATTCTAACTTGTATTGTGTTAAGATGGCTGCCAAAGTAATCGATTTTTGTATATACCTTGGTTTGGATAAAGTCCTTGTTTCTTTAATAGCACTATTTATAATGGCTGAAAAGATAACTGTTTGTTAGGAGCATGAAGAAGGCAAAAGCTAAAATGCGATGTTTGGAGCCATTAAACTTTATTTGCATCTTGCAAGAGTGTTCAAGGGTTTTTTCTGCTACAGTGGAGAAGGTATTTTGCAAATAGATTTGTGAAGCTGAGGGTGATATATATATATATATATATATATATATATTCACTGAAAAAACCATAGGTTTCAGCCACGTTATAGTTAGGAATTAGCATTTAAAAAACCTTAGAAATTCACTGAAAAAAACATAGGTTTCACACATGTTATAGTTAGCTGGACATTTCACTCATACAAAACCATTGAAATTCCCCCATTATAGTTAGTTCAGCTAACTATAACTCGCGCACCCGCAATGCACTGCTGATGACGTCACATATTACATCACTCATGACATGGTCAGTGACATCACTCATGATATCACTGATGACATCTCAAATGACATCACTGATGACATCATCCGGTGAATGTGTGTCTATTAAAAATATGTCGGCAATATAACGGTACTAATGCACCACATGTTCAACAAAAATATTGTGATAGGTGCTATGGAGGACCTGCTCCTCCCAGTAGCCCATATGCAAACAGGCATAACTGGGAGAAAAGTAGGCCCCCATAGCTACACCCCTGATTTGTTGAAAGTACTGAATGCTGAACATGAAAACGTTATTGTGCAAACAGTAGGAGATCATGGCTAGCAACATCTTATTGTGCTCAGACATTTGGATAGGTCTACTTCCCAAATAATATTGAATAGCCCTCAGACCGTCAAGGTGGTGGATGCTAGTATATAAGGATGAAACATCCAAAGTTATTAGCCAACAATCTGAGTCCCATGCTACACAATCTAGTTTCCTCAAAAAGTCACCAGAATCCTGTACATAGGATGGCAAAGCCTTGACAAACTCCTGGAGAAAAGAATCAATATACATGGTAGTATTTTCCAAATGTCCACTGCGTGCAGAGATAATAGGTCTGCCTGGGGGTTTCTCAGAGTTCTTGTGGACTTTGGGAATAAGGTAGAACACGGGAATTGCTGGGTGTTCATTTTTGAGGAATTTAAATTCATCCTGGCTTAGTAATCCCGAGCTTCTCCAAGCCAACAGTTGTGCGTAGAAATTCCCTTGAGCTTTTCTAACAGTAAAAACATCACACCGTTTATAACAGTGAGAGTCATTAAACTGAAGGTAAGCCACCTACATGTATAGAGAGCATGGTCATAAAACGACATTACCCCGTTTGTCTGATTGGCGGATTATGATGTTTTTCGCCTGTAGTTTTTTGACCAGTTTTCATAGCAGTTGTTTTGTGCTGAATATTTGCGCTTTTCTCTCAGTGTTGTAGCATAAAGGTTTTTAATCCCCGTGATGGCCAGTTCATGAAAAATATCGATGTTATCATGCAACATTAATGGATTGAAGGTAGATTTGGGTTTAAATTTAGTATTGCCTGGAGTGTTTAAAACCAAATGTTCTTCTGACAAGCCAGAGCTGGGGATTTCATTACGCAGTGCTTCCAAGTCCTGTATCAGTTCTAAATCATTAACATTTAAGCCAGGTAACAGGTCTGTAGTTGATGTCATGTTTGCTTTGGGCTGGAATTTATTGCATATAAAATATTTCTGTAGCTTCAATTTGCGAGTATATTTATAAAGATCAATCCTGGTCTTTGCATAATTGAAGTCACTAGCAGGACTAAATGTTAGTCCTAGCAAAAGAGTTCTCAGCTCAGCAATACTAAGAGCAACATTGGTGAGATTAATAACAGAAGAGTCACTTGGATCATAGCTTTCATTATTATGAGCTGGACTTACTTCTTTTGGTTCCATCTCTTGTTGGGGTAATTTATTTTCTTGTTTTTTTTGTTTGAAACCTGCTTTGCGGCGTTGTCAGCGCTTTTTGTTGTTCCTTTTGCGTCGCTCGGATTGGGCCTTCTGGGACGCAGAGTATCTCGCCTGTCCTGGCATAGGCAGTCCACCTCCTGCGCCAGCGAGAACCTGGTAAACCCCAACCGAGGGTCATTTCTGCTTAGTTCCGTGTCTGACTCACTGTCAGGCAGAGAGCTCAAATCTGGAGCAGAAGACAACAAATGTGACGCTGGAGCAGAACTGGTGCTGGCCAAGGCTGATGGAAGACCTGAAGGAACTTTGGAGGCTTTAATGGCATCAAATTTCCTTGCGAAGGTGAAAATACGGCCCTGTTGGTAGTCCGTTTTATCGCGTTGAAATTTATAAGCCTTCCTCTTTTTAATCACTTCCTCCTCCTTACGCAGCCTGACCAACATATCTTCTCTAAGTTTAGCGCACTCCGCCGCTGCCCCTGATTCCATGGTGTTATTCTCACTGTTTAATTCATCTATTTTTTCCTGTAACACAGCACGGTCACTCTCAGCATATTTAACTAAGATGGTGACCAGCTTACGTGAGGAATCTAGGTTACATTCCACCCTTTCTCTGAGCATGTTAGGGTCCGGTTGCTCATAGCTGGGTGCCAGCATGATCCTTAACCCTCGAGGGATTCGTCCCACCTCTAGGTATCTGCTCAGAGAGCGGTGCTCCCATCATTTCGCTTGCTCCATTTTCATGCGCTTTTCCAGCTTCTTGAAATTGTCACGGAGGTTTGAACCACCCTCTCGCACAGTCTCTGTTTGAATATTAGCATTTGACTCCCCGGCCGGGGAGTCGTGAAATAAGTCTAATGCCGCCTCCTCCCTGCTTCTCAGAGCGTCTGCTGACATGGCGCTGTGTATTGGGCACAAATGCGTACTCACTGGGAAGGCGAACAGTTGCAGGAATGACCCTGTCCACCGTCCGCACACTCCTTCACCAGACAATCCGCATGCAGCAATTCCCCTCCGCAGCGAGTACCTCGGCAGATGCAGGGACGTCTGTCTCTAAGCGCTGGTCTCGTTCTCGGATGCGGGAACACTTGAAGCGGTCCGGGGGCTAGATCAGCAACTCCGCACAAGAGTCAAAGTAAACTTCCGGAACACCGCAAGGGATTGCTTCCTGCCGCTCTGCCACGCGTCGAAGGAGGGGTCGGCTCAACATCCGGAGAAGCAATACCGGTTGGAAAATGCCTGAAGACTCGTTCCACCACTCCCGCGGTTCCCTCGTGCCCAGGACTCCACAGGAAAAGAAACAAGAGCCGACCCAAACGTGCAGGTGAGAATTTTTATTTAGTTTTTCAGCAGCCTGCCAGCATAACGTTTCAGCCTACCCAGAGGCCTTGGTCACATAAAGCCCAATGAGAAGCAAACAACATTTAAAGTGCAAAGTGCAAGAGAGCTAACGTGATTGGTTGTCACTAAAACCAGCAGCATGGGCACTGAAAAAATACTTACAGGTTCACAGATGTATTTAAAAACCCAATAATTGTAAGTAAACGATGCACAATAAAACAAGTCGTTATTAAAAAAGGCATATAAGCATTTTTAAAAGACTTAATAATTGGATATATTGATGAATAAATTCATTATTTTAAAAAACATTTCCTATATGTGCAAATGTCAAAGTCAAAGTCAAAGTCAAAGTTTTTTATTTGCTTTGGTACTCAACTGAGGACCACAAATTTAAAAACAGTTTACACAATATAAGCGCAATCAATATAATTTTAGAAAAGATTTTAAAAATTTATAGAAATTATAGCAAACCCATTCGTCAGTCGGTCGTTTACATAATGCTAGTAAATTATTTACTGTAGTAATATTGCATTTCTGATATATCGGCTTAAGATATCTAGCCCGTGCTTTGACTACACTTGCGTGAGGGCAAACAAATAAAATATGCACAATGTCTTGATCACCACCAAAACAGAGTTTACAGATAGGGGAGTCTCCTGGTGACCATTTAGATGTAACAGTGGAAACTGGGAGAATGCCTAAGCGCAACATAGTTATGGACCTTCTTGCTCCATGTGTGAGACAAAGCCCCAGGCATGGCCGTGATTGCTTATATTCCAACGACTCTATGTAAGTTTTATATGTAGATAACTTACTACAATGCAGAAGATCAAGATCGTAACTTAGTCTTGGAGTAAATCATTTCAAGAAAAGTTTTAACTGGGGTTTTGTCCATGATAACAGAATATCTTCTGTCAGGTTCGCTATTTTAAAAGCTTCTGACATATTCTTGGAAAAGTTAAGTTGTCGAGAATCTGTTTTAAATATCTCAGTCTTCAACAAGAATCTCAACGTTCCTTCCTTTGCATGCAAGATGTTGTACGCCCATCGAATAACATTTGCCATAGCTGTTGCATATGAGCTTGTCAATGCAAATTCCAATCTGAGAGCCTGTACAGATGTTGATGTAGAGACCTTTAGTAACCTTTTCAAGATCTTTCCTTCGGTAATGTCCATGAAGGACCATTGTTTTGTAGGTAGATGTTCAATTGCATAAGACAAGACCGAGGGTATTTTTACTTTATACACCTTGAGTAATGAGGAGAAATGCCTACTTCCTGTGGCAGTATACATTCTAGAGAGCGCCCCGGCATGGATGTCAGATTTTTTCTTTAAATTGTTTATATGTTTAGAATTTTGTAGACTCTTAGTAAAAATCCTGCCAAGGTAAGTATATTCATCTACTTCCTCTACTTCTATCCCGTCAAGGTTCCAGTGATATTTAGCACTTTTTTTCCGGCCAGAAAACGCCACCACTTTTGTTTTTGTTAAGTTAGGGATTAGAAAATGTTCCTTCGAATAAGCATTTAAAGAATCCAGTAAATTTTGAAGACCAAAAGGTGTGAGGTCTAACATAACTATATCGTCTACGTATAGCAGCGCGTGTATGCTCTGAGAAGCAATCTTTGGTGGCAAGCTAGAGCATTTTTGTAAGTAAGATGGTAGATCGCTCAGATATAGTGAAAATAGAATTGGTGCAAGAAGACATCCTTGTTTAAGACCATTCGAAGTATTAATTGATTTCGTCAGACCTTTTTCACTTCCCATTTGTACCTGGGACCAGGTGTTCGTATGTAATTTGATTATAATTTGCAATAAATTTTCAGAAATCCCCAGTCCTCTCAATTTTTTCCATAGCGTTGGTCTATCTACGCGATCAAACGCGGTGGAATAATCTATAAAGGCAGCATACACAGGTTGTGATTTCCTCCCAATGTATTTATCGAGAATAGTCTGAAGTATTGAGATATTATCTGTTACTGAGTGATTAGGACGAAAGCCAGCTTGATACATCGGTATTATTCCATTCGAGAAGCACCAGGCTTTTAATCTGTCCAGCACCTCCGCTGCGAAAATTTTACCTGTAGCGTCCATTAATGCAATTTGGCGGTAATTACTAGCAACATTTTGATTCCCTTTTTTGTATATAGGGATTATTGTACTTCCCTGCCATGATTTAGGTATTCTCCTGGTACAAAAGATAAGATTAAAAAGTGATGTTAACATCTGACTCCATTCCTTAGGATTTGACTGCAGAACTTTAATCGGTATCAGATCAGGACCTGACGCTGAAGTATTCCTAACATTTCTAATATGGTTTTCAATAGAATATGCTGTACTTTTTTCTATTGGTATTAAGTTGCTTTCCAAACAAATTTCAGCAGCATTACTGTCAGTCTCAGTTGAGTTTGCTTTATATAGGTCAGTTAAATAGGCTTCCCATTCCTGGGGTGGTACTGGTATGGCATATAATTTCTTTTTTGTTCCAGTTATTTTGGCTATCAAAGACCTGTATTTTCTTTGATTGTATTGTTTCGCCGCCTCTTGAATGTCCACCCAATTTTTGTCTTGTAGCATTCTTTTTTTGCTCGTCTTCTCTCTTCTAAGTTGATTTTTTAACTTATTTATCTCTTGCTGTATAACAGGTGAGTAATCTAAGAATTGCCCTCGTATAAGTTTATTTAATTTCCTCCTGTGTATATTTTCATTAGAGTTCTTGTAGGCTTTGTTTTTGCGTGGTTTCTCTCTGTTAAGAAGAAATCTTTTAAGAATTGTCATAATACATTCGAAGTTTATTATTTGATCTTCCGAGTGTATTTTGGTTAAAATGTTGTTTTGTAGAATCTTTCCATTTATATAGTTTAGTGTCCCTGAATTCCAGAAGATTCGTCTCTGCTTATTATCAATTTCGATATTCCCCTTAAGGTACATAATTGGGTTAGACGAAGCTGATTTTAGCGACCAACCAGTGTTTAGACATAAAAGCGCATGGTCGCTTTCTTCTGTAAAATTAACTTTCAGGTAATGGAATGTGTCTGATATCTCTATACTACATATTAGATAGTCAATGATGGAAGAGGATCCATTTCCACGCCTTGTGCAAGATGCCGGTCTATCACTTTCTACGTAACCATTCAAGATTAAACCGTTTATACTTGGGAGTGATGCTAATAACATTTTCCCTCTTTTATCGGCGACTTTTCCTTTTGGGAATAATGGAATAGGTAAATCTATTGATTCATCTTCGTATATTTTTGCCCATTTGCCAATTTCAGTATTGGAGAGTTTCCCGTTCACATCACCCACGATTAAGTACGGAATGTTATCTCGTTCTTCGATTATCTTGGATATTAAATCTATGGTTTCTAAAAAAGAGGCATCCTGAGATGTACCTGGAGGGTTGTACATGTTGAAAAACAAAAGGGCTTTTTTTTGTTCAGAAATATTTGTTTTTAGTATGATCTTGATGCATTGAAAATTGTCAGATTTGGAATCGATTATTTCTTGAGACCATTGATGTTCCTCGCTTAAAAGAATAGCCAGACCTCCCTTGGCATGACCTCTGCTAGTTGTTGTAGCTGGGATAGCATATACATAGTAACCCTTCTGTTTGAATGATTTTATTGCCCATGTTTCCTGTATAGCTAGAATATCAGGGTTGTCTTTTAGTGCTGTGATCATTTTGTTGGATAGTTTTCCGGCCATATTCCACAAGGTAATCTTTAAGCTACTGTTAAACAGTGCATTGCAATCGATGTACTTGTTTGTTGCTATTTAAGGCCTCAGATATCCAGGCCCAAGATTCTGTTGTTTTTCTGGCCTCTTTTTCTTCATGATATTGGGTCCATACATTCCTTTGACCATTATTTACCTGAATTTTCAGAATATCCTTCCTAGAGCTAGTTCGCCCCAGTTCAACATGATCAGAGATGTTTGTAGACCAATTGTTTGTGTGGGTATTGTTAATATTGTTTTGAGGGCCAGTCGATTTGGTTATGAAGTTCTTTGGTGGAAATATTTCAATGACATCGTATCCATATTTGTGCAATGTTTCTTTTTCCCTTACAATGATCCCGGGAACAACAGTTGACCAGAAGGCTACTTTCGCGATTTTTTGATTTTCTTTTATAGGAAATGTGACTAAATCTATTTCTTTACTGGTGATGGATTGTAGCGTATAGATTTGTTGCAGCAAATTAATTATCCTTTCTCGGTTTAGCGATAGATCATCAGAAGGAAAAAGTTCTTCGAATTGTAGGTATTTGGTCGAGGGTTGGTCGCCACCGAGGGATAGCATCTTATTAGTTCTATTTTCTTTATTTGTTTGATCAATACTGTTTCTAAGGGGTACATATGCAGGCGCTTTATGATTCAGTTGTTTTGTGGGCAGTATGTTTATGGTTTCATTTTGTTCCTCTACCATAGATTGATTAGTTGTTACTTTTTCCAGAGATCCTTCCTCAATATTCTGATCAATGTTTGCGTTTTCAAATCTGATCTTTCTGGTTTTCTTTTTATTGATTCTTCTTAGTGGCTTCCTATTGCTCATTTTTCTTTTTAATCTTTTGTTACATTTCTTTTGATAAGGTTTTTCATTTCCAGCCTCATCTGATACAGGTATTAGAGTAGTTATTTCATTTCCTTCGGCGGTATCTTTTATCATTTTGGTATTCTTAATCGAAAAGATTGGATACTCTTTGGTTATCGATGAAGGTTCCTCTCTAAACAGTTTCTTTAGAGAGTATATTCGGTCCCCATTGGGATTTTTCTGGGTCGTATTATTAACTAGATGCACTGATTTTTGATCAGTGGTTTGAGTACTGTTATCACATTTATTTTGAGATTCAGGAGTTAGAGTTTTTGTTGAAAGGAACAATTCAGAGAGCTCTTTTCTTTCCTCTTGAGTCTGTGTACTTTTTGATAATTCAATATGTTCTTTTTTCCTCTTTTCTTCTACCAAAAATTTCAGAATGCCAATTTGAACATCTAAAGTTTGATCTGAATTTTCTAAGATGTTACCTAAAAAAGAGAGGACAGATTCAAGTATTTCCTGTAAGGTATGCAGAGACTTTGAAACAGGTGTCGCCATGTTAGTAGAGTTCATATTATTTGGAAGAAATGTAGCCAATGATATATCCAAGTCTATTTTGTGATCAATTATTTGATCGTGAGATTCAATTTGCAGATCAGCTGAATTTGGTGATATCTCAGAAATATTTTCTATCGGTTTTATACCGTTTGGGTAGGGATCCTCGATGTCAAAAGAGTGGTTTATTTGTTTTACCGGTGTGATGGTAATTAGTTTTGAAGAGTCAAGAATCGGTGTTTGAAACTCCTGTGTTGGACAAAATATCTGAGGTTTGGATTGGGAACCTTGATCACTTGGAATTGAGGTAGTCTGTGCATCCGTAGTAGGCAACTCAGAAGCCTCTTTAGGTGGAGTTTTTTCCATTGTTATAGGCGATTCACGATCAGGTAGACAAGATTGGTTTTTAGGAGTAGTAGCTAGGAAATATTTGCTAATAGCTGGTGTACCAATTAACCGACCCTGTTTTACTGCTTTTACGGAACTTTGCCTTACAGCTTCCTCTGTACCCATTCTCTTCATAAAAATGGTACGCGATCTTAGTTTTTTATATGCCATAAATAATTGTCACAGTCAAATAGACGATTGTTACCGTGGTGTTATCAGATGTGTCGTTTATCAGCGTCAGTAGTCAGCGACAAGTACTTTAGAAAGAAGAAGCTTTTCCACGTTTTAGCTGATTTCTCTTGGTAACAAAGACTATATGGCTATCGAACATTTTAGTCCAAGTATAAGTTTCACAGCGATAAGCAAGGAGATGAAAGAGGGGTGGCCCGTCCCGTCTTTATGCATCCTTGGACGGCCTTAGATGGCCCGCCCTTTGCCCGGGCTTCGCCCGGCGCCCTCCCGCGCGCTCCCGCGCAGCGGGACTCTGTGGTTGAAAATATACTATCTAGGGAGGAAGGGGAGGAGCCTGCAGGGAGAGCGTCCCAGCTGCTGATGATTGGGAGTTGTGGGCGCTCCTGGGACTTTGAGTCCTGCGCCCACAACACGCTTGCAGCCCTGCAGGTCTCAGTGCCAAAAATCAGAATCCAGGAAGTAGCGCTGTAATCCAGGCAGTAGCGCTGTCGAAGGGTGCCCTCTGGCGACGCGGGACCCGCGCAGCGGGTACCGCTAGCTGTGGTGGTAAAGATGAAAGCAGAGTCTTGAAAGAACAGCGAAGACTCAGCGTCAGGACGCAGCAACAGAGCAAATCGATGCAAGAATCCTCAGACACAGGTGAGTGAGCGGGTTATACCGCATTTGGCCAGCCAGGGGAGGAGCCTGCAGGGAGAGCGTCCCAGCTGCTGATGATTGGGAGTTGTGGGCGCTCCTGGGACTTTGAGTCCTGCGCCCACAACACGCTCGCAGCCCTGCAGGTCTCAGTGCCAAAAATCAGAATCCAGGAAGTAGCGCTGTAATCCAGGCAGTAGCGCTGTCGAAGGGTGCCCCCTGGCGACGCGGGACCCGCGCAGCGGGTACCGCTAGCTGTGGTGGTAAAGATGAAAGCAGAGTCTCGAAAGAACAGCGAAGACTCAGCGTCAGGACGCAGCAACAGAGCAAATCGATGCAGGAATCCTCAGACACAGGTGAGTGAGCGGGTTATACCGCGTTTGGCCAGCCAGGGGAGGAGCCTGCAGGGAGAGCGTCCCAGCTGCTGATGATTGGGAGTTGTGGGCGCTCCTGGGACTTTGAGTCCTGCGCCCACAACACGCTCGCAGCCCTGCAGGTCTCAGTGCCAAAAATCAGAATCCAGGAAGTAGCGCTGTAATCCAGGCAGTAGCGCTGTCGAAGGGTGCCCTCTGGCGACGCTGGACCCGCGCAGCGGGTACCGCTAGCTGTGGTGGTAAAGATGAAAGCAGAGTCTCGAAAGAACAGCGAAGACTCAGCGTCAGGACGCAGCAACAGAGCAAATCGATGCAGGAATCCCTTATGTGCAAATGTAATGCAGCTGTGCAAAATAGAGCAAATACAAGAATAGAACCCTAGTGGGTTAATTTGTTCTACCAGTGCCCCAAATTCACAGTATTTTGGGCGACTGCGCCTGTCTGGTACTTTAGTGCAAACAAAGTGAACGAGTTTGCCACTCACTTCATCTGCTGTCTGGAAAGTGTTGCAGTGATTTATCAAGTGGGGGCCAAGTAAAAGGGGTACCAAAACGCATTTTCCCCACGCAATTTCCCATAGGGATTTTAGACATGACTACAGCTAATTTGGTGTAAATCCCTTCAGTAGTTTTGGAGTTATTCAGGAAAATAAATATAGATATCTAGGGGCACGAATCCTCAGCGGATCCAACAGATCTCATGCTGCGATCTGATTGACTGCCAAAACTTCCACCAGGAAGTCTTGGCAGCCATTTTGGAACTTGGACTCAGCTGAGTCCCGAAACAAAAGTTAAAATAGAAGAGAAGGAGAAAGGGTAGTCCCCGGTGATGGGGTCTCACAGGGAGCCCGTAGGGCCAAAAAGCATTTATCTTTATACATTTTGCTGCAAAAAATGATAAGGATCCCCGAATCTTGGCATGTGGCCCCCTACCCTTTTATTAATTGGCTGGGTTACAGAGTCCCAGGAGCACAAATCAGTCCAGGCAGCGGGGCCATGCAGCCCTCCCCCTTGTACTAATAGTCTGGGCCCCAGGGAATGAGGTTTCAGGGCCAAAATCGGCCTGGAGAGGGGTATATATATTTGGTATGTAAAAAAGGCTGTTCACTCGTCCAAAAAGCATAGCGGTTGTGTCAGGCCAATAAACTTTGGTATACTGGATCCAGCAAGTGTTGTGCCTGTTTATGCATGAGCGGAGCAGGTGTTTAGAGGAATATATATATGTGTGTGATTGTATATATATATATTTGTTTGGTTGAGGTTTTATATATTGCAAACTAAGCCCAAAGGGATTGGAACTATCTGCATGAGCAACGGTTCCCTTACACAAGGGCAGATTCATTTTTTAGGCACATGGAGATTAAAAGATTTGTCTATAATCACATAATGCAGGGCCAGTGCCGAGAATCAAACCTGACTCCCCAGTTCCAGAGTCGCCAGCTCTAGCAATAACATCATAGTCTCTCCTCATATTTGCTCCTGAAAGTGTAGAGGAGGGCACGGAGTAAACACTGCAAAAAGCACACATCAGTTTTTTATTTTTTGTTTTTATTATTTATTGTGGCAGCCACCACAAATACCATTTTTAATCCTTCTTCTGTGCAATCAAGGTTGTTTAAGAGGTTAGCAGAAATTCCTCTGTACCTGTTTTGGAACGTGTTGAGCTAAGTTTCTTCTCAAAGTCATCTGAGGTAATGCGTTCATTTCTGAACAAAGATAACATTTGAAAAAAACAGTTGTCATGCACACTCGTACCTAAAGTCAAATAACTTGAGGTCAACGCCTACATTTACACCATAACCTTGACACAATCTATAATGCCACTTAAAGATATACTCCTATTGGAAATGGCGCACAAAACAACATTGGGCAGAACAATTTTATTTTTTCACTTCTCTGGCTTATATTTTTCTTTTTTTTTGTTATTCAGAAAGGTATTACACAAATACTTACATCCATTGTTTGTTAGTTCACTATACAATATCAATTACTGCCATTGACATCCCAATACATTTCCTATTACAAGTATTTTCAACTATAAATTAAGGTATTGATAAATCAAAAATACATAAGAAATTAATTGTGCCCAATGTCTCATAATCTTAATGCAGAAAAAACTGAATTCATGTACTAACAAATCAAACATAAATACAAAATTCATTGTAACCCAGTCTTACATGACCCTAGTATATTAGCCTGCCCCAAGCAGCCAATTGGTTATTGGGGACCAGGGTTTCGTCCCCCACCTTCTAGCCTGAAGTCCCTTATATTCATAAAGTGCTTGTTCCAATTTATAGATAGAGATTGAACAGGCCAGCCACTCATGGAACCTGGGAGCCTGGGAGGCTCAGAGTCCTTAAATCTAGTTGCAATTATTAATCTGACAACGGTGACTGAGATGAATATATAGTTGACATACAAAGCGCAATTCACCTTCTCATTCCCAGGAACTTCCCCCATAATGATATCATATATGTGTTTTATTTTGCATACAGATCTCCCCAGAATCTCAAACATTGGAATCTTTACACTTGAGATTGCCTGCCTCCATTTAACAAAAAATCCCCTAATTAGTAGATATTTAAAATAGTGTCTATTGGGGATTCCATATTCCCTCTGCAGCTCAGGAAAGAGGTATAATTGGTCTTTTACCTGAATATCTCCTACTGCCCTTAAGCCCAGCTCTTCCCATTGTTTTCCAATAGCATTGTTAAACGCTGGGGGCAAAAAAGATGATCGCCAAATAGGTGTATACCTTGTAAATGTCTCAACCCTCAGATGTTTTTCGGATTTCCCCCCAGGTTTTCCAGGCATTCCTAATAATTTTAAATTGTAATTTTTTTAAGTAACTAGGTTGGAGCTGGCGAAGCAACAGCGCTCTAGCCCCTTCTCCGAGTGCCAACTCATAGATTGTTGGAAGTTCCTCGGCCCTTACAACTCCATCTTTACAATCCTTCTAAAAAAGAAGTATATTCATACACTGAAGTAATGCTGCTCAATTATAGAAAGTGAGATTTGGAGCAGCCCAGCCACCCCGTGCTTGTGGCAACATAAGGAATTTCAGGGAACTCCTAATCTTACCATATTGCCAGATGAAATTACTGAATATAGAGTCTAATGTCTTAATTATTGTCCCTTCAATCGCCACTGGAAGTCCCCTAAACAGATATATTATCTTGGGGAGCATTACAATCTTAAGAACAAAAAAAACACACATCTGTTATGCAATGCCTGCTTTGTGCTTCTGATACTACCTTCATGAACCCTGAGACCAGGGGCATTAAGGGAAACTCCTGGGGTACTAAGGCAAGCCAGCTGTAACAGCTGCTGCTCCATGTTAACCTCCAAGTATCAATCACCCTCATGCACCTACACCCCTACCAACAGCCAGGGTCAGATTTATTAAACCCTTTCATTGCCATTGTGTCACACAAGGTAGCACAAGGCAACGCAAAGGTTTAAGTGAGATTTACTAAGCCACACAAAGCCTCCTTATGTAGCTCAGTGTGGCTTAGTGAACTCAGAGTAATGTTAGGTAGTGCAAATCGCTGCATTGTGTTACTCGGCATTCGGAAGGCGTTCCGTGGGTGGAGCATGGGCGTTCCCATGCATCCACCCATGGATTTTGACACCATGCCAGATTTACTAAGGGTGGTAAAACTGGGCTTGCATCAAAATGGCATTCTGCAGCACACGTAGAAAGAGGACAATGCCTCTAAGGATTGTTTTTGTGCTGGAAGGTGTCCCTTTAGGCACAAAAACAATCCTGCCTATAATGCAGTCACCCCTTGCACCATGGCACAAGAGTGCCTGTGTTGGCTCTAGGCAGCACTCGGTGTGTCAGTGCGGGTAGAGAGCAGCAATGCATCATCTTATCTTAGCAGATATGGCACATTCCTGCTCTCTCCCTGTCAAGCATGCAGCACAGTAAGTTGTCTTGCTGTGGTGCGTTGCGTTGCATGACATTTTGATAAATCTGACCTCTCAGGTTTTTACCATTGGCAGAACTTTTCCTTTCCAAAGTTGTGGCTGGGGTGATGCAGCGTAAATGTTAAACGATAGTTGCCTCTATCAATTCTCTCTATTAAAAGATTATTACAACTACTTATTTCTGATGAAGACATGTTAACTGGCTAAGTCGAAAAACATGAGACCTCCAACTGCATCATAAAAGCATGCAGAGTGTTTTAAAATTATAATAGAAAAATGCAAATAAAGAGAGAAAAAAATTACACATGTACGTATTTACGTGTTGTGAGAAATGAAATTTAGCCAACATAGAGAGTGTTGTGAAAATAATATTCCAATATTCATTCAACATTAAATAAATGCCTGCATAATGAGACTTCTGAATGCTAAAATGCTTATTTGGGGCCCACCAGGGAGGGGGGGACAGCACCGACCACAGTCTTGTTTTATGGTGTGTCAAAGGCCGATTTATTGGAAGCAGGTGCACCTCACAAAAAACACTCCCTTGGCCTGTGCCGTACAAAACTAAACCTCGCTAAATATAATTTTTCCTAACAAACCCCCCACCCCTCCCCTAAACATGGTTCCCCCCAAACAACAAACATGAATCCAATTTGCAATTTTCAACTTGCCTCTCTACCTAGCTAAATAACTTCTTGTCTTACCAGCCCCCCCCGCCCCCGGAAAAACCCGACCTCCTAAAATTTCCCCAGTACTTAGGAAAACTGCCACCCTAACGACCGAACAAAACACCAGCACCTGTTCCAGCGACAAGACCCCGTACAGTAATCCCCCCTTGATGCACCGGCTCCCAAGAAAACCCTTCCAACATGCCACCTCGCCCCCACCCTTATACTTACAACCTTGCCAAGCACCCCCACATGATACCAAAACGAAGGAAGGGCAGGAGGGAAAAAAGGAAGGCACAAGCACCCAAAGACCACCCTGTCCGGCTGCTAGGTCACTGCCACCGAAATGGTGGCCAACTACCTAAAATGGCCGGTTATATTTAGAACCAGCCCAAAACTAGCCCAACAGCAGCCCACCCCAGCCCAAGGCTACTGAAACAGCCCAAAACCAGCCCTCTTATGGTGCTGGCTGCTCCCCCCCCCACCCGGGCCCCAAAACCCCCCGGGAGGAACAGGCCTCCCGTCGGTCGGCCGCCCATCCCAAAGCCCTATTAGTATCAATCGATATTGTGCAAACCTTCAGCTTCCTGTAACGTTTATGCAGCAATATGTGTATTTTACAGTGACACGTTATTAACATGCTTTGGAAACGATAACATGCAAATGCTGTTAAAAAAATATTCTTTTAGTAGTACCTAATATTGACATATGCCCTCTAAAGAAGAAGAAAAATTGAACTAATCAAGAGATGTCGACATGCCTTTATTAATGTGTGTTTTACAATAATAATAACACAAAAGTGATTCAGCATATTTTCATGTAGGCCTCAAATGCTTTTCTTTCCCATGCAAGTGTAAAATCATATGAATTAGTCACTTTAGCCATTGTGAGAACTTTTCATGAAGTTTCTTGTCTATATTGGTTAACAATGGACTCACTTCTTGTTAGGCAACACTTTTGATAGAAATGTAACAATATTATTGCAAACTCAGTAAAAGCACTTGGGAACGGACAGACTGTGAGCAAAGTGAAGTTCCACCTACTTCCGTGGAAGGGACGGAAATCTATTACAAATTGAACTTAATAAATCTAATGAATTTGCAAAAGCATTACTTCATTCTTCCTGATTTTTGTTGATGTATTGATCACCCCATGAGTGGCCCACTGTGAGTGACCAATGGAAACCATAGGGGCTGATGAAAAGGATACTTTGTGGGTGTACACTATGAACTGTTGGAAGCACAATTGCCCCCACGGAGGAGGAGTTGGCCTGGCTGTTGTTTTTTCATTTTCCCTGCCTGGCATGCTGACGGACTGACTCTTGATTCCCTAAATGCCAAAATCTTGAACTGAGATTTCTTAACTGCAACTCTGAAACCTGCACTTTTCCGGCTGGTAAAGTTGAACAGGAAATAACTTTTTGACTGAAGGGTTAATTGACTCCTTCTGTGGCACACAGTGCTACAGTTCAAAGTTGGCCAGATCTAGATTGAAGATGATCTAAATCTCTCAGCTTTGCTTTGGTTTGTATGATTCGATAACTGAGTCTCAAATTCTCTCTCTCTGTGTCTCTCTTCTGACAAGCTTAAAATGTTCATTATTCCTGACCCATGTTGTGAGGCTATTTGTACTAATAATTTGTTATTAAACATGATTTGAAATGTGATTTCATGAGCTGTCCATTCAAAAGAGGCTTTAGGTAAATGTTTTTCATGAGTTATCTTTATCGCTTTTGTCTCATTCTTTTAGTCATTCTTATTGTGTCAAGGTTTGTATTTCAACGATTGAGAAAGGTAATGAAATAGGTTTGTGTTTGGCAATTCTTCATTCCAGGTCCTCATAAAGTAATTGCTTCATGTTCTCCAAGTATTCAAGTCCCTGTGAGCTCAACAAAAAGATCCATTTGAGGACCATGATATATGGTAATCAGGATGATGATCAGGGAATAAGGTGTTTCTATTGGAGACATTGAAATTCGCCTTTTGTGAGTAAAAGTTGATGGTGATAAAGAGAAAATGTATGAGCTTTCCGCTGCATCAGGGGAAAGCATGCGCTTTGCCATTACTGATTATCCGTTTGTTTTTTGTTCGTTGTATGGCAGTCTGAGGCACGTCCTTCAAATTACACTGTCCCACACATGGCCAGGACAAAGCATATTAGGTTGACCATCTGATATGAGTAGCAAGACCCTTTGTTGCCAACGCTAAACTTTCAAGCATATGGCAAGCAACACAGATACCCGCATGGTTTCAGGAGATTTGATGCCTAGAGTTTTATGAGGGCTCCCTAGCACAGCTCAGGTTCTCCTGTTTTCCTTAGTCCTAAGGAGGTCTCAAATTACTATGGCTGAAACGCTCCAACTATTTGGTGGGAGGAGTCCAACTAAGGATGTTTTCTTTAGATTAGATTAGCATTAGAAGAAAATAAGGGGTGTTCACCCTTGTGGAAATCGGGACTACCTCCAGGTGGATTGAATATCGGACTAGATTTGATAACAACCTTATGCCTTCAAGATTATAATGGAAGTAATAAGGGACAGATGGACATTGAGCATCTTTGTACTTTGTGGACAGCTGTAATATATGAAAACATTTTCCGTTGTCTTTCTTTTTTTATGTTTGAAAAAAAACGTTATTGATTAAATTATTAACATGCAAAGACATCAGCAGAAAGTACAGAACATAAGTTCTAGCATAATACAAAATTATAAATGATGCTGATATCAATATTAAAGAAGAAACAGCTTTTTGTGGGATTTTAAAGATAAAGAAGGGGGAGGGAATGGAGAAAAGAATGAGAGGGGGAAAGAGAAAAGAGAGTAAGTTCAAAATCTATAAACAGTAAACATTAAGTACTAAGAATATTAAATACGGGTTATATATAAATGATAGAAATATGCAATACATAATGTTCAATATAAAAATAATGTGACAAGATGAACCTGTAAAAGATGACAAGAAAGAAGAGAGAGAGTCAAATCCTTCAGGGAGGTTTAAAGTGTTCTGAGTTGATATGTGCAGTTGTTTTTAAGGCTAGACGATCCAAATATAAGGTGAAAGGTAACCAGAAGAGATCAGTGTTACGGATTGGTTTACAGGAGGCAGCAAAGGCAACATTCAGTCTCTGAAAATGTCATAGAGTATTCCACCAACCTAGCATGGAAATGTTTGTGAGGGATTTCCAATTAGAGGATATGTGTTGCAAGAGCAAGCATGAGATCCAAAAGACCATGTGAATGAATAGGAAGGTTTAAAGAGTCAGAAAGGCTACCCAAAAAGAGAAGAGATTTAGAATAAGGAATAGTAAGTGAAAAGATATGTGTAAGAAAAAAGATGGGGAAGACAGGTTTTGGTTAAAGGGAGAATTTCAGTCTTATCTGAGTTAATCTTATATCCCGAAACTCATGAAAATGAATCAAATTCAGATAATAAATGGGGAACTGATCTTTCTGGATCAGAAATAAATAAGAGAATATCATCTGCATATGCAGAGAGTTTCGATTGGTTATCACCATATGGAAAGCCAAAAATGGAGGGATTGTTACGGATGGAGGACAAAAAGGGTTCCAGTGCTAGGACAAAAAGGAGTGGGAATAAAGGACAACCTTGATGGACACCTCGTTGTAGAGTAAAGGACGAAGAGATCTGACCATTCACAAGTACCGAAGCTTTGGGTGCTGAATATGAAAGGGAGATGAGGGATATGAATTTGGGACTAAAGCCATGCCATCGCAATGAAGCAATCAAGAAAGACCAATCAACCCTGTTAAAAGCCTTTTCTGCATCAACAGAGATAGCAGCTAAAGGAATTGAAAGAGATGATGTTTTATTCAACACGTTAAGAAAGTGTCAAGAGTTATCGGAAGTGAGTCTGCCTTTAACAAAGCCACATTGCTCTTTACCAATGAGATGGGGCATGAAGGGGTCTAAACGTAATGCAAGTAACTTAGCAAATAGTTTATAGTCCACATTGACTAAAGAAATCGGACGATAATTTTTACATAATTGGGAGTTACAACCATCTTTAGGAATAAGACAGATGGTAGCATCTTGCAAGGTGCCTTCCGCCTTACCAGATGAGCAAAATGATTGAAAAAGTGTTAAAAGCTTAGGAAGTAAAAGATCAGAAAAGTGTAAATAAAATTAAACTGGGAATCCATCAGGACCAGGCGTTTTACCTTTAGTGAGGGATGACAAAGCTACTGAAAGTTTGTGTAGTGAAATATCTAGGTCAAGGCCCTGAAAGTTACAATGGGAAATAGAGGGTTTAGGCAGCCTATAAAAGTAAGTATGAATGAGAGAAATAGTAGGAGGAGATTCCGGTGTATAAAGCTGCTGGTACAATGATTGGAATTGATTAAGTATGTCTTTATCTTTATGAAGGAGGGTATTACAGAAGAATAAATATATTCTATGAGGGTACGCTCTTTAAGTGACTTGAGTTAATTAGCTAGAAGCTTCCCTGACTTATTCTGACCACCATAATAACAAGCGCTACTGCGAAGACGTATGGAAGATGCATTATCTGTAGTTATTAAACTCTAATTTTGCCTGTAAAAGTTCTGGGGATATATGCTTATCTGAAGAAGTATAAAACTTGTGTTCCAAAAACTTTATATGAGCCAATTAGGCTTTTTGTTTCTGGAGATATTGCTTTTTCTTCTTGGATACAAAATCTATGATAAAACCTCTCGCAGTGGCTTTAAAAGAGTCCCAATGGATATGAGGAGGAGTATGAGGATCGCAATTAAGCGAGAAGAAATCGTCAGTAAAGGAACGAAAAGAGGAGGAGAAGTTGGGATCAGTGAGAAGGTAACTATTAAAACGCCAGTGAGAGGACTTGGTTGCGACGAAAGTAAATCAATATCTGTTACAATAGGAGCATTAACCCAAGATCACTATGGGCTCAATGGAAGAAGACAATAAGTGTTGAGACAAAGAGTGAGAAAGAAAGATATAGTCGAGATGGGAAAAGGACATGTGGGGAGAAGAGAAAAAAGAGTAATCCAGAGTGTCAGGATGAGAGAGTCGCCGAGAATAAATAAGATGTGATTGCAAGATAGTATCAAGGAATTGTTTGTGTCTTTTGTGAGGTGTGAAGCAAACTGTAGATTTACAATCAAGAAACGATCAACAATCTGGTTACAGTCTCTACCTAAAATAAACAGATCGTCTTTATGCTGAATATATTTTTTCGTAATTGTAGGCCAGAAAGAGGAATCGGGTTGTGTGGGACCATAGACATTGAAAACAGTTAAAGGTATGGAATTATTTATTAACTTAGCTAATACCCATCTACCATCAGAGTCATTTTCCTGTGACAAAACTTTACATTTTAATTTCTTGTGACATAAAATAACAACTCCCTTCTTTTTATTAGTGGAAGGTGAAAACAAAACGGTACCCACCCAACTCCTTTTTAACTTTAGGGATTCAGCTTCTGTAAGATGAGTCTCTTGTAAAAGAAAAGAGCTATGTCAGGGTTATAAGATGCTAAATGGGAAAGAATTCTCTTCCGTTTAATAGGACTAATAAAACCTTTTACATTCCAGGAGATAACTCTGAATTTTCAAACAGCATGAATTCAATAGAAGTACAAATCACATTAGCATAAGAAGGGAAAACAATGCCGAAAGATAATGGAAGAAAAAAGCGACTAAAATAGAGAACATCAGAAAAGGTGTTGAAATGAAGCAAAACAGAGGAAATGAAGTTCATGCAAAGATAGATAA
The DNA here is from genome assembly GCF_964263255.1 of Lissotriton vulgaris. Taxonomy (NCBI): domain Eukaryota; kingdom Metazoa; phylum Chordata; class Amphibia; order Caudata; family Salamandridae; genus Lissotriton; species Lissotriton vulgaris. The sequence goes on along the minus strand of NW_028246540.1, from coordinate 99,858 downwards.
GAAAGAAAGATAAAGGTAACCGAAGTATGAAGATAAACAGTAAAGAAGAGGGAGAAAAAAGGGAAAAGGGGAGAGGAAGAGAGAAGGAAAATATAAGGCTGATAGAAAAACTGATACTGAGATAGAAAAAAGAGGAAAGGCAGAGAATAAAAGGGAAAGAGAGGGAAGAAAGGGGAAGGAAAAGAGGAAGAAAGTACAAAAAGAGACAGTACATATCCAAGGGGTTGACTGAGAATAGCATACCTGGGGGAAACATTCAAGAGCGTTTGTCACGGTCGACCATGCTATCCTTCTCGACCGTGTCAGCGCAGTGGGCGTCCGGGGTACAGCCCTCTCTTGGCTCGCCTCTTTTCTTAAAGATCGAACTCAGGCGGTTCATCTTTCCTGTTACTCCGCCCCTTCCCGCTTGGTCCCCTGTGGAGTTCCCCAAGGCTCCTCTTTGTCCCCTCTTCTTTTTAAACTTTATATCCGTCCTCTTATTCTTTCCCTTCTTGATATGGGGGTCTCCGTGTATAACTACGCGGATGACCTCCAGCTCGTATTTGATCTTTCTTCTCCCTTGCACTCCCCACCTAAATTTCACTCTACCTTGGCCTTTATTTCAGATTGGATGAATCGGAATCAACTGAAGCTTAATCTGGACAAGAAGGAGTTGGTCCTGACTGGCTCCTCCTCTTCCCCTTGGTCGACTGCCTTTTGGCCCTCCATCTCTGGCCCTCCACCTCTACCAGCGGCCTCGGCAAACACCTTGGGCATTAGAGTCAGTCGGGACCTCTCTATGCATGCCCAGATCAGCTCGGTTGTATCCTCCTGTTTCCTTTCCCTCCGAATCATCCGAAAGGTGTCCCGTTTCTTTTCTTCTGACGCCCTTAAGCTTATTATTTTGGCCATGATTCTTTCCCGTCTCGATTACGGGAACAGCCTGTACGTGGGCATTCCAGCGTACGAACTTCGCCGCCTACAGGCTGTCCAGAATCAGGCCGCCCGCCTTATTTTCCACCTCCCAAAGTCCTCCCACATCACCCCTGTCCTGAAAACACTTCATTGGCTCCCCATCTCCCAGAGATCCCTCTTTAAGATAGGCTGTCTGGTCTTCATGGCTCGAGCCCGCATCGGCCCAGTCTTTATCAACTCTCTCATCACTCCCTATGTCTCCCAATGTCTCCGCTCCTCTAATCAGTTCCTCTCCAATGTACCTCGATTCCGTAAATCCAAAACCGGAGGCACCAGATTCTCTGTTTTGGGTCCCTCCTTCTGGAATAGTCTCCCTCTACCAATCAGATCCATTACCATTTATTCCCAATTCCGTAAGGCCTTAAAAACCCACCTGTTCTCCACTGCTTATTCCTGCTAAACAGTTTTGGCTTCCCCTATCTCCCTCAGCTCCCCACCTCTAGCGCCAGGAAGCCGCTTGGTCACAGTGCGCTCTATTAAGAACCTTTTTCATTTCATTTCATTTCATTTTCATTTCATTTCAAGAGGACAATGGGGTAATGGTGACACTCAACGAAAAGGACCTCCCGAAATGTAGGATTCCAACCACACCAGGATGGAAAAACGAAGGCAGGAAATCATATAAGTTGAGGGGAAGAACGCCCACGAACCTACATAAGAAAACATGGAAGACAAATAACAATAGCAGTATACGTTAGAATATAAGCGACAAATCAAAACAGCAAACTATGTAAAGACGAGGAAAGTTTTAGGAGATTACGATATTAAGTAAGAATAAACAACATGAACAATGAAAGAAACCATATTAAATCTTATGAAACATTTAAACATTTATCTAAAGGTAAACCTAAATGCAGAACATCCTCAGAAGTGTAGTAAGAAAAAAGTTTAAACAATCAATCAGCCATTAGGAGAAGTGCAAGTATCCATGCCACCATTAGAATGAATGTGAATGAAGTTCTTAAGTTCTCCAGGATTCTGAAAAGTCCATGTACGATTTTGATGGGTGACTTTAAAAATACATGGATGAAATAAACCATAACGAGCACCAAGAGAACGTAGAGGAGCACGCAGGTTTTGAAATTCTTTACTTCTTGCTGCTGTAAAATTGGAGACGTCTTGAGAGAGAAACACTCTTTGACCTAGCCAAGATATTTGATGTGTGGCTTTGGCTGCAGAGAGTACTGAAGGAATATCTGTGAACTTCAGGAAGAGAATGATGACACCTCGCCGTTTGGTTGAAGCAGATGAACGAGGACCAAGCCGGTGAGCCCTTTGGATATTTAGAGAAGTAGTAGGTGGCATGTCCAAAAGTTTTGGAAGGAAAGATGTAAAAAACGACACTGGGTCTTCACCTTCCAGGGATTCCGGCAGATCATAAATACGAAGGGTATTCCTCCTATTCCTATTTTCTAAATCCTCAGTATGTTGCTGGAGAGCAAGAACAGACTTTTCCAGAGAAGAGATGCGCTGAGCTTTATCCTGTATTCCTGAGACTTTTTGTTCCACAGAGTAACTCTGTTGTCCATAGTTGACCATTTCTCTTCGAAAAATTGCATTTTATTATTAGTCTCTTCTACAAATGGGCGTAAAGCACCAATCTCTTCCAAAAGTAACTCCATAGAGATGGGAGATGCCGATTTCTCTGGAGAAGGAGGATCGTGTTTAAAGCGTTTAGTAGAAGTTATAGGAGGAGAGGACTTGCTCAACTGGGAATCCATCAGGACCAGGCGTTTTACCTTTAGTGAGGGATGACAAAGTTACTGAAAGTTTGTGTAGTGAAATATCTAGGTCAAGGCCCTGAAAGTTACAATGGGAAATAGAGGGTTTAGGAAGCCTATAAAAGTAAGTCTGAATGAGAGAAATAGTAGGAGGAGATTCCGGTGTATAAAGCTGCTGGTACAATGATTGGAATTGATTAAGTATGTCTTTATCTTTATGAAGGAGGGTATTACAGAACAATAAATATATTCTATGAGGGTACGCTCTTTAAGTGTCTTGAGTTAATTAGTTAGAAGCTTCCCTGACTTATTCTGACCACCATAATAACAAGCGCTACTGCGAAGACGTATAGAAGATGCATTATCTGTAGTTATTAAACTCTAATTTTGCCTGTAAAAGTTCTGGGGATATATGCTTATCTGAAGAAGTATAAAACTTGTGTTCCAAAGATTTTATATGAGCCAATTAGGCTTTTTGTTTCTGGAGATATTGCTTTTTCTTCTTGGATACAAAATCTAGGATAAAACCTCTCGCAGTGGCTTTAAAAGAGTCCCAAAGGATATGAGGAGGAGTATGAGGATCGCAATTAAGCGAGAAGAAATCGTCAGTCAAGGAACAAAAAGAGGAGGAGAAGTTGGGATCAGTGAGAAGGTAACTATTAAAACGCCAGTGAGAGGACTTGGTTGCGACGAAAGTAAATCAAGATCTGTTACAATAGGAGCATTAACCCAAGATCACTATGGGCTCAATGGAAGAAGACAATAAGTGTTGAGACAAAGAGTGAGAAAGAAAGATATAGTCGAGATGAGAAAAGGACCTGTGGGGAGGAGAGAAAAAAGAGTAATCCAGAGTGTCAGGATGAGACAGTCGCCAAGAATAAATAAGATGTGATTGCAAGATAGTATCAAGGAATTGTTTGTGTCTTTTGTGAGGTGTGAAGCAAACTGTAGATTTACGATCAAGAAACGATCAACAATCTGGTTACAGTCTCTACCTAAAATAAACAGATCGTCTTTATGCTGAATATATTTTTTCATAATTGTAGGCCAGAAAGAGGAATAGGGTTGTGTGGGACCATAGACATTGAAAACAGTTAAAGGTATGGAATTATTTATTAACTTAGCTAATACCCATCTACCATCAGAGTCATTTTCCTGTGACAAAACTTTACATTTTAATTTCTTGTGACATAAAATAACAACTCCCTTCTTTTTATTAGTGGAAGGTGAAAATAAAACGGTACCCACCCAACTCCTTTTTAACTTTAGGGATTCAGCTTCTGTAAGATGAGTCTCTTGTAAAAGAAAAGAGCTATGTCAGGGTTATAAGAGGCTAAATGGGAAAGAATTCTCTGCCGTTTAATAGGACTAATAAAACCTTTTACATTCCAGGAGATAACTCTGAATTTTCAAACAGCATGAATTCAATAGAAGTACAAATCACATTAGCATAAGAAGGGAAAACATTTCCGAAAGATAATGGAAGAAAAAAGCGAGTAAAATAGAGAACATCAGAAAAGGTGTTAAAATGAAGCAAAACAGAGGAAATGAAGTTCATGCAAAGATAGATATGAAAGAAAGATAAAGGTAACCGAAGTATGAAGATAAACAGTAAAGAAGAGGGAGAAAAAAGGGAAAAGGGGAGAGGAAGAGAGAAGGAAAATATAAGGCTGATAGAAAAACTGATACTGAGATAGAAAAAATAGGAAAGGCAGAGAATAAAAGGGAAAGAGAGGGAAGAAAGGGGAAGGAAAAGAGGAAGAAAGTACAAAAAGAGACAGTACATATCCAAGGGGTTGACTGAGAATAACATACCTGGGGGAAACATACAAGAGGACAATGGGGTAATGGTGACACTCAACGAAAAGGACCTCCCGAAATGTAGGATTCCAACCACACCAGGATGGAAAAACGAAGCCAGGAAATCATATAAGTTGAGGGGAAGAACGCCCACGAACCTACATAAGAAAACATGGAAGACAAATAACAATAGCAGTATACGTTAGAATATAAGCGACAAATCAAAACAGCAAACTATGTAAAGACGAGGAAAGTTTTAGGAGATTACAATATCAAGTAAGAATAAACAACATGAACAATGAAAGAAACCATATTAAATCTTATGAAACATTTAAACATTTATCTAAAGGTAAACCTAAACGCAGAACATCCTCAGAAGTGAAGTAAGAAAAAAGTTTAAACAATCAATCAGACATTAGGAGAAGTGCAAGTATCCATGCCACCATTAGAATGAATGTGAATGAAGTTCTTAAGTTCTCCAGGATTCTGAAAAGTCCATGTACGATTTTGATGGGTGACTTTAAAAATACATGGATGAAATAAACCATAACAAGCACCAAGAGAACGTAGAGGAGCACGCAGGTTTTGAAATTCTTTTCTTCTTGCTGCTGTAAAATTGGAGTCGTCTTGAGAGAGAAACACTCTTTGACCTAGCCAAGATATTTGATGTCTGGCTTTGGCTGCAGAGAGTACTGAAAGAATATCTGTGAACTTCAGGAAGAGAATGATGACACCTCGCCGTTTGGTTGAAGCAGATGAACGTGGACCAAGCCGGTGAGCCCTTTGGATATTAAGAGAAGTAGTAGGTGGCATGTCCAAATGTTTTGGAAGGAAAGATGTAAAAAATGACACTGGGTCTTCACCTTCCAGGGATTCCGGCAGACCATAAATACGAAGGGTATTCCTCCTATTCCTATTTTTTAAATCCTCAGTATGTTGCTGGAGAGCAAGAACAGACTTTTCCAGAGAAGAGATGCGCTGAGCTTTATCCTGTATTCCTGAGACTTGTTGTTCCACAGAGTAACTCTGTTGTCCATAGTTGACCATTTCTCTTCGAGAAATTGCATTTTATTATTAGTCTCTTCTACAAATGGGCGTAAAGCGCGAATCTCTTCCAAAAGTAACTCCATAGAGATGGGAGATGCTGATTTCTCTGGAGAAGGAGGATCGTGTTTAAAGCGTTTAGTAGAAGTTATAGGAGGAGAGGACTTGCTTGAAAGAAACTGTGTTAATGAAGAGCGGTTAGGAGCAGCTTCAGCCATTTGGGATACAGTGAAGGAGGAGCCTGATATTGAGGAAGAAGAGGAAGTTTTCACAGGAGCACTCTTGGAAGGAACAAAAACAAACTTCGGATTACGTAGTCTGCTCCTAAAAACCAGGATACTCCAAACAACGGGTGAGTAGAGAGGTGCTATGCCAAAGGGAATTAACGGTAGAGGACCAACTTAAGACAACAAGTAGTCTCTGCAATTGGATGGATGCTGCAATAGAATACAGTTCTGAGAACAGTCAAAAAGCACCTCACGGGAATAGAATAAACTCACAACAACAGCAGTTAGAGCTTCCCTGGTTAAATAAGAAGCATGAAAACTTGCAGAATACAAGTGGTATATCTGTTAAGCTACAGGCATCAATAAATTTTGAAGATGGTAGGAAAAATAGATGTAGCATAATATCTGACACAGCACACTACTCAAATGCAGTATGCATGTAAACAAGTTACATGCAATTCTACCACCATAGATATGTTTTTCAAAGATGACAGCAAGATAGAAAAGAAATCAAACTGAAAAGTGTTGAACAGTAAATTGTTAGCACAAACTATATTATGCAGTGCATTCCATGAAGAAAGTGGCTTGACTTGGTCACACACGCAACTGGTAAATGTCTGTTGTTATCAGTTCATGGGAAGAAAATGTGTCCTAGAAATATTGGAAGCTTCCTCACAGTAAGAAGCTTAAGACCAGGATACTGGTAAAAGGAGAGGCTTCGTTCCAAAGGTTACAGTAAATCAAAAGCAATTCTAGCAACAACAAATGTATGCCCATAAAGCTTTACTACAAATCAGGTGAAAGTGCATCACGCTGAGAGGCAAGAAGTGAAATATAAAGGCAGACTTGTGCAAAAATGACCTGGTCACAAACACAGCTGGTAAGTCATCTTCAGTTTATGGGAAGAAACCTCCTCACTATAAGAGGTTTGAGACCAGGGCATTGGTGGAAGAAGGATCTACATTCCAAGGCTTACAGCAGAGAAAAAGCCAGTCCAGCAACAAAGGTATGCCCATAAAGCTTACCACAAAGCAGGTGAAAGTTCGTCGAGTTTGAGGCATGTAGCAAAAAATACGGCCAGATTTGTGGAAAAATGAACATGTTAGCGCATTTAAAAGGGGTTTCAGCGCGATTATTAGGTTCTCCTGAGGTGCAGCTGAGAGCCGTAGGAATACGTTATGGAGAACAGGGTTATACCCACTAGAGTCAAAGGGACCTGGGTAGTTATCAGTACAAAAGGAAGGGGTCCCAGACACAAGACAAATGATTCAAACTTATTTCTTAATATTAAGAAATAAGTTTGAATCATTTGTCTTGTGTCTGGGACCCCTTCCTTTTGTACTGAGAGCCGTAGGAAGGCGCGCATTCACAAGATGGCGGGCGCTATGAGGGCGTAAATGCTTCAGTGCTTATAATTTAGAAAGCGCAGCACGCCAAATGTCAGGAAAGCGCTGACCCGACTCCGCAAGTGTTCCGGTTTGTGGTCACGGCATTTGACACAGCGTGCTGCAGGAGAACCGCAGCGAAGGCGTCCGTGAGTGGTCCGGTGTGACGGAGCTAACTTCCTAGCCGTCCATCTTGCGCGGCGCCTTAGCCACGCCCCTCTTCCGTTGTCTTTCTTGATTTGGGAGTGGTCTTTTTTTTAATTCTTTGCCTAGAGATCTATAACTATGTTTGGTATGGAATGTTTATAGAAGCACAGGCTTTGTGTAATGAATTAAGATTAGAAACCCATGTGATTGATTAAACGCTAATACCCAACAAAAATTAATTTTTTTATTGCGGTTTAAGTATTTTTTTGTTTATTCCACTTTGTTTGTTGATTAGAAATGCGATTTCTTGTCATGTTGACACTTTTGCTCACACCATGCTGACATTGTAGTTCCTATCATTTTCCATTGTGAATTTCCTATAAAAGACGTTCAATCTGGGGTTGAACCACATCTTTTTGGGTCTTTAAAAGGAATGCAACGGATTCTCTGACAATGTACTGCACATTTGGGCGTAGTCTATTTTGCAGATTTTGTTTATATTAAATTCTGAGAAGCTTTATAGCAATTGATTCCTATATCATTTGACTGATTTATTGAGATTGCTATATTTTTACCTTTCTGTATTGCACTTTAATATTTTATTAAACATTCATAGTTTTCCTAAATTACTGATCTCAGGCTCCCTTTTTTCAAGCCATTCTTACTTATTGATTGTATTTTGAAATGCTTTTTGAATCTTGTCTTTAGGTACACATTGCCTCATCTATTCCTGAGGACACTGCTGTCCCTGACCCCTCATATGAGCGCTACATTAATCATGGCTACATTAATCATGTAGATTAACTGAGAGAGAGAGTCAACAGAGTACGATGCCACAACGTCTTTGGTAATCCATCTCCTTGTTACGTAAATGCCCCTGTTAATTTTTCCAAATAGTCTGGGGCAATAATTATCTCAAACTCTCTTTCTATTAAGCATATATTCTTGCAGTAACACTCGGACAGCCTCATGAATACATGCTGGCCAATCTGAGGCCATCATTCATGTTGTTTTCCGCACTCTATAAGGGAGCTGGTATGTTCCAGGTGCTTCCTTTGCTTCACCAACCAAGAGTCAAAGAACACAGAGTCCCATTCGAACATTCCTGAATCCTTTCTATAGGTGAGTATAAAGCGAGCTGAAAGCGCGAAATAGTTATTTAAAAGCACTTTAGGATTGGCATCATCTCTAATGCAACATAAGGCAAGAGCTGATTCACTACGGTATATATATCTCTTTTATCCTCCCTTATCTCCGTGGAAGGACTAGACTACTATTTCAAATGTGAATATCTGTGATATTATCCTTGTTTTTATTATATTTCCTAGGAAGAGTACCAGCACTTTTCAGCCTGTATTCATTGCTACCAATGGTAGAGTATCAGTAATTTTCAGTAGGAAGCAGGTATGCTAGGACAGTGACTACCTATCCTTATAACTATCCATTTCAACATTGCCAGTTCCAAATCATACATGTGCATGCATGCTCTCTATGTGCATAAGCACAGTCGCCACCGCTTTAAAGCCACTCTACTGCTCACTGTCAAGAGCATACACAAATATATGCAATCTAGACCTGCCTCCCTACTGCACAAGTCTACCTCGGTGTCCATACATGCATGTGCTCGACCTCGGACCTGGGGATCTGGGTTCGAGTCTCGGTAACGACGCAAAAACCACCTGTGATTCTGGGCAAATCACTTAATCTCCCCATGCCTAAAATGAATGTGTGTCCTCATGTAAGGTAACTGGTGCTATGTAAAGCGCTCTGATACCCGATTCCGTTCGGGTCTAGTTCGCGCTATATAAAACTCTGCAACAACAACAAACAACACCTTCTTTCATCATAACCTAAGTAGTGACATCATCCAACCATCAAAATCCTGAAATCAACAACCCATAGGTAACATGCTTCAGATGAAATAAAAAACTATGAACAGCAAACTTGATTAACACAAAGTTCTCTACAGCCTAGATCATCTTCAACGAGCAAATAAGTCCTACACACACAAGCACTCACGCATAATACATAAGAATGCACTCGCACACAAACATGCACACAAAAATGCCCCCATACACTCAACACCTATGCTAGCCAACACATAAACAGTGCATAAACCACAACTAATAATGCATTCTATGCCTTTCCCGCTTACCAAGACTTCAGACTGCAAGCAGTGCTCATTCCAGATGACCTAGAGGGGAATATGACACTTTACAATGCAAGCGTTACAACGCGCATTATTGCAATGCATTTTTTACATCTCAAAATCCATTACAACGAATAATCCATTACAGACAGTTGAAGTAGATGTCGCAAATGCATCGGATATGCCCACACATGGGTGCTGTGCCACACGACTCAAGCTATGCCTCTCTGACAAGGCTTAAGTAGGCCAAAACCAGGCTTGGTTTGCCTGTGGTTCAGGCTGGAGAGGACCAGGCCTGGCAGTTCAGGCTGCATCATTCCTGCGGCAGCAGGACCAGGACTTATTTGCACATGGCTGGTCTCTGTCTAGAGGGGCACGGTCAGCAAAAAATAATACTCTGAAATGTTGTGACCACTTATGGTTGAAATTAATTCAAGCATTCGTGCTGTCCCTTTGTTGCATGTTCCACCAGTGCCAGTCCTGTGCTATACAACTGCCCATAACATGATATGTGGTAACTCAAATTTTGGAAGCCCTAGGTCTGACTTCAAAACGAGGATACCGGAGATGAAACTTTGTTTTTCTTTAACCCCGCTAATAATAAAAAGCCTTATAAGAAGGGGTGTTCCATTGTCCAGCATTAACCAAAGTCAGCAGGAAGTATACAGTGGCGAATATTGCCTACATTTAGGCGATAGAAAGCAAAACTGTTCTCAATTGTCCCAGCATTCATTGTGGCCACCATGCCTTTTAAATTATGATGACAATGGATTTTGTAAGTGTCTCCTATATTAGAAGGGTGTGGCTCTGGAAGAATAGTTGCCAGCATAGTAACTCAGAAATAAACAAACAAAAAACTTTCTTTTTCAGGAATACAAGTGTTGCGCGCATGAAAATGTCTTTTCAGTAGGAGTGGTTTTGGAAAAATAAGTTTAAGAATCCTTAAGGCCTGCCACAGACACTGCCAGTAACTTTATGTGAGAGAAAAGAGGTAAGTGGGACTATTTAAGGTGCAGACAGTGTCAATAATACCTTCTATGTGGGCGTCAATTAAGATATGTTTAGTACACGCTGGTGGGGGGGGGGAGGGGTTGTTGTGTGCCACAACTCACCTTCACTAATGCAGGCTTTTAGGCCAATAGTAAGTGCATGAATGAAGGAAGAATTAATAAAATCTTGTTATAGGGCAACTGAGACCTCAACAAAGTATATATTGCATTTAGAGATTCATTTGTGATTCCCGTAAGTATGAACCTACAATGTCTATCTAAAAAAGCCTGTATATTTACTGATGGTGTCAGTGTTTCTAGTGTTGTTCTCTCACCTATGGGTGGAGTGAAGAACAGGTGAGGCAAAAACAACACTAGGAAACGCGTGGCACGGTCAGTAAATATTCAAAGAGTAGGTTTATTGAATCCTAAAATGCCCTGCATCACCGGGTGACAGCCAATGAGTGCTGGGCGCCCATTGATCCCGTCTGCTGCATCTGTTTTCCATGTTAATTATTGATGTTATAATTTTTCCATGATCGGGCGCGAAAGCACATTTTGCGTAAAAGAAATCAATGGGAGGTGCGCCGCCGGAGGCCTATTAAGTATGACGAGCTTTTAGCGCCGGCACGCGCTGTCCTGGGATAATCAGAGCATCAAACATGGCGGCGAGTTCAGAACGGAAAGAGAAAGTCACAATTTAAAGAGGTGGGTGGAGGAAGTCATGAGTCCACATAGGATCATCACATTTACCAGAGAAAAATACCAGCCATTTTTTTACGTTTTAAGATTCTGCAAAGGATCGAACATGAAACTTAAATAAAACGTTATATTAAACCGTCTGTTTTCATTTTTTACAAATCTTTTCTGCCTTTATCTTTATTTGCTTTAAATATTATTCACCAGGGACCATTAATGCAGGGTTAGAACACATATAATTTATAGTGATAAAGATCGGCTTTAGATGATTGTCCTAACTTTAGTACCGACCAGAACTTAAAAAATACTGGACATGCTTGTTAAAAACTGTCCAAGCGTCAATCCTGCCCACAGACGATATGATGGGGCGTGGGGGGAAATAGACATCTTCCCGAGTAGGGTGACCAGATTTTGAAAAACAAAAACCGAGAAATTCCACAAACCTAGAAGACTGACTACACGCTTGAATTGACCAAGAGCCACAGAATGACTTAATGGAAAGTGCTCACCATCATGTAAAACACAGACAATAATGCAATATCGGTAAATTAATTGCTACAGTATCTTCTTCATTAAGTAAATTTATTTTTGCTACTGGCTCTTAACTAATCCTGTAATGGAACACCTGAGTACTTACCTCCATCTTTGTCAGTCTGCACACTCCAAAAACTGGGACATGTGCTAAATTTACTGAAATTTGTCAGAACTGATGGTGAAAACCTGGGACTGTCCCAGCAATTCTAGGATGACTGGACACCCTTCCACAAGCAACTACACCTCCTCCTGAAGTCCCCGGGATGGAGCAACATTGCCTGTAACCACTTTTACACCTCCACACCTTCTCCACGAAGAGATACTGACTCCCTGGCTGAAGTGAGAGTGCTTATCCACCAATGAAAGCTCTATTTAGACTAATTGCCATAGTCATGAAAACCACACACATCACCACTACCACAAACCTCATGCTAAACCTTGCATAGCACATCCCTGCCTGGAATGTCCATGAATCAGAATTGCCTCAACTCCCTCCCAGCTACTGATTTTTTCGCCTGTTTGAGACTCGCCACTGGAACTCACTCTCCGCTTGTCTAGGGGCCTCCTGCTACCTCCGGTCCTCCAAGGTCACAATGAATACTCACTTGATACTGTGCAGGTACCAAAGGAATTATGTTTGATTCTGTTCATGATCTTCATTCATTTACAATAATTGCCCCCTCTCTGTATGAAATAAGTAATACATTCAGTGTGTGAAATATCATTGTCGGTGGCAGAGAAGAAGGAGTCATGGAGAGTGAAAAAAAGGATGGCGTTGAGAGGAGAAAGTAGTGAGGTGTATGAGGGAAACAGTGGGAGATGTGGGGAAGCAGGAAGGAATCATGAGGGAGATAGTGAGAGGAGAGAGATTTGGAGCAGGGAAGAAAAAGAGACGGGAGCAGAGGGGGCTAGCAAATGAGTCAGTTGTCTTCAGAAAACTATGGGGTCTATTTACAAACTTGTAATACAGTGCACCGCAGCAAGTCACCTTGCTGAGCTGCTCCGCATGACAGGGAAAGGGCAGAAATGTGCTGTATTTAGGGCAATATGATGCATTTGTGTCTTATGACCTGCACTGGCACCCATTTAGCAGCCTAGCTCCAACGCAGGCACCCTTGCACCATGGTGCATGGGTGCCTGCGTTGCATGCAGGATTGTTTTTGTGCAGGAATGGAGACCTTCCAGCAGAAAAACAATCCTGACAGGCATATTCCTCTTTCTATGTGTAATGCAGAATGCAGCACACATAGAAAGAGGAAATAACAAGGAGAAATATTTCTCCTCGTTACTGCTCTACTGAGAGATGCGTATCTTTTTGGCCCATTCCCAGGTTTACACTAGAAGAGGATGGACAGAGCGCTGGAACTTTTCAGACACTGACCCCCAGTCACAGATCTGGGTTGAATCCATCATCATTCTTTAGCTCACTTCGCCACCCTAGTACAGACACAGCTGTATGCAAATCAGTCTTGACCCTGTGCCTCATGGGAACAGTCTAGCCCAAACTGCCATGCAATGTCTTACCTGGACGGGAAACAAGCATCCTGGGACCAGTTATGGGGTAACACCCCTCTTCAACCAGGCTAGCTTGAATCCAGTGGCAAAGTGAGCAGGGGACTCATGTCTTGGCATACCCTGCCAACTTAGGGCGAACAAAGCAAACACTAGGAGATGATAGATGGAGCGCGGAAACTTTTCAGACACTCACCCCCAGTCACAGATCTGGGTTGAATCCATCATCATTCTTTAGCTCACTTCACCACCCCAGTTCAGACAAAGCTATATGCAAATAATTCTAGGCCCTGTGCCTCATGGGAACAGTCCAGCCGAACTGCCAAGCCATGTCTTCCCTGGACCGGAAACAATCATCCTGGGACTTAGGATGCTTGTTTCCAGTCCAGGGAGGACCTGGCCGGGCAGTTCGGGCTGAAATGTTCCAATTGGGCGCAGGGTCAAGACTGATTTGCATTTGGCTGGGTCCAAACTGGTGGAATGGCATGGTAAGCAAAAAACGATGGATTTAGGCCCAGATCTCTGCACTGGGGTGAATGTATGACATTGTTCTGCATTCTGTCCGTCAATTTTTATTTTTGCATTTGTCACTCAGAATGTGACTGGTATGCCCAGACGTGGGTCCCATGCTCTCCATGCCACTGGAGTCAAGCTATCATGGCTGATGAGGGATGCTTGTTTCCAGTCCAGGGAGGATCTGGCCTGGCAGTTCGGGCTGGACTGTTCCCATTGGACGCAGGGTCAAGACTGATCTGCATATGGCTGGGTCCAAACTGGAATGACATGGTGAGCAAAAAAGCGATGGGTTTAGACCCAGATCTATGCACTGGGGTGAATGTATTACATTGTTCTGCATTCTGTCCATCAATTGTTTTTTTTGCATTCCCAGGTTTACCAGTTCTGGTAATTTTGTGAATATGTAAAAAACCATAAGCCTTGAATGAGAACTCCCACGCAACGCCATGGAACACCTTCCCAGGGCAGAGTAAGGCAATGCACTGATTTGCGCTGCATTGCCTTACTTTTGATTTATAGAGCCCCTCAGGGCCACGCAATGTGGCCTTGTGTGGCTTTATAAATCTCATTTAGGACTTGCATCGCTCTTGCACCACCTTACGTGGTGTAACAGCGATGCAACTCCACTCGTAAGTACGCCCCTGTGTTTCCATAACTGGGTCATCACTTAATACATCAGTGCTTTTCCAGAAACATGTGGCCTCCAAAGGACGAATTATAGGTCCGGTTTATTCAAGGGTGGTATTGTGTAACCCTCCAAGAGCAGATGTAGCATAATTTCCTCCATGAGTGCAATTTCCACCACAGACCCACAGAAGTCTTCACTGGAGGATGACTACTGCCTTACTGAATTATGGAAATAGGAGTGATGAAAGAATTATATGTTACAACACTGTAAATCAGACCACAAGTTTTTAGATTTTTTTTAGTACGAACATAGGGAAAATCATAAAGTGAAAGAAAGAAATCCGCAATAGCTCCTGAGGGTCACTTTGTACGGTCTGCCTTACAGTGTCAAGAGAGAGACAACATTATCTGGGGCAGCACAATTATAGCATTCATTAATATACCTAACCAGCAAGTTTATGTTATATCATAAATTATTTTGAAAATAATTTTTTAGAATATACATTTTGATATGGCCACTCAATGCTTCTCAATGTTTAATAGTAATACACACTTTCAAGATTATAAACTATAAAAATCTGTTAATTATTTTACTTTCATTTTTATATAAACGTTTACAAATATATTTACTTAAATATGAGTCTAAGAAGCCTTTTTTCCCTATCACATGCATTTATTTTTTAAATACTCATATTAAGTCACTGTTTATGTTTGTTCTGGCTTACAGCTTTTGGATCTTACATCTTCTTAAATATTTAGAAATAGGGCCTTTGCTCTGTTTTACATGCCATAAAAGTAAGATAACGTCATCAATAGCTGTGATTTAGACATCCTTTAGGTAATCTTATTTCTTTCTTCGGATTAAGAGCCTCTTCAGGATCATCAGAGTAGAGTTCTGTTTATCATCATCTTTGAACTTTTATATCAAATTCGAAATGAGAAAGTTTGAAATTCAATTTCGTTTAGGTCTTCCAATCAACTACCTTCTCTTAATTTGAAGAGGAGATGTAAGAATACAAAATTATAATATTTTGAATACAGGTAGGTATAAGGAGCGTTGTTCTGTAGCGCACACAGGGCCTTATTTATGAGCCCGTGCGTCACTTTTCCACTGCTGGTGCATCACTATTTGTGACGCACCAGCAGGGTAAAAAATGCGCCATGTCGCGTCATATTTACAAAGTGACGCATCTAGGTATATGCGCCACTTTGTA
Source organism: Lissotriton vulgaris (assembly GCF_964263255.1). Classification (NCBI taxonomy): domain Eukaryota; kingdom Metazoa; phylum Chordata; class Amphibia; order Caudata; family Salamandridae; genus Lissotriton; species Lissotriton vulgaris. The sequence continues at coordinate 84,340 of NW_028246540.1, read as the reverse complement.
AACCTCTGCGCCACATTATACCTGCGCCAGGTATAATGTATGCAGGGGAGGCGTTCTGACGCAAGTAAGCCTCGTAGAAGTGACGCTGTGACATCTATGAGATTTCACTGCATCACTTCTAAGACGCAAATGCGTCAATATCTTACGCCTGCCTCACAGCATGCGTAAGACTGACACAGGCACATTTCACATGGGACTTTACCATGTGTAATGACCCATTGCTGGAGTTGCGTCACTTTTGTGACACACTCCAGCAATGTATCACTTTTGTGCCCACAGATACGTCAGAAATAGACGTATCTGTAACTCCTTGCGTCATGATGCGTCATACTGTAAAAAAGACGCTTCCAGCATGTAGGAAAAAGGGGTGAGCAATGAAAAGTGACACATCACTGTTTTCACGCAGCAATGCGTCACTTTTCATAAATGAGGCCCACAGTTTGTCCAGCACAGGATTGAAGTCCCTGGGTCCTCCTTTTCAAGTTTGCTTGAGGAACCGCCTTTGGCAAATTTCCTTATGTACATCAGGAGGCTTTTGCAGCACTCACCCACTTCTTAAATACAAAACTACGACAAACTCCACATGTTGCTCTTCTACCTTAATTTTCATGTAAACATGTACTTGGACTCAATTATTGCACGTAAGGGCCTTGTAAATAATAGATGTATTCATCCTGAATTCCTCACTTGACTAAATAGTGTGAACTTTGGCAAACATTCTTTATGTTCATGAACCTTAATTCCACTATTTACGAAATGTGGAGATGCCTAGATGCAATTTGAGTCGCAGTGTAGGCTATAGGAGTACTCACATAAACACAAGGAATCCTACTGGGGTATTGGGGAAGTGTTCCCCACAGTGGTATGGGAGCACTCAGTGTTATGTAAAATACCCCTCACACACCAAAAGGCCCCTTGGTGTCATGCTTCATCGTAGGGGTCTTCGCATCCTTCTAACGGGATGCGGCGTGCTGCGACCTACAACTACGCGGGAGCACTTTTAGTTTTGACTATATGTGGTGCATGTGATTGGGTATATTTTATATGTGAGTGGTGGGTTGAGGTGAAAAATTAAAAAGCACCTGGCTCGTGGGCGTACTTGAAAAAAATTGTATTCATGACCCCAGGCTGGTACTATTGAAAGAAGTGAAGTGCGAGGTCAACCTGTCGTGATTATGGACAGTACCTCAGGTGTGCGTCAACATATTTCGGAGGCAAAGCTCCTTCTTCAGGACGGGGGCACAACTTCCCCACCTTACTCACGTTTCACTATAATGTCAAAAAATGTTTTTATGTTATTAACAAAAAGTGAAAAATATATATATAAAAGTGTATGTAACTACAGGCTACTATGTGCCTACAGCGGATTAGCTCAAGTTTATGCAAATTGCATGACTTATCAAGTATTGCTTGCTTGCTTCATGAGCATTCAAGAGCGTCTGGGGGTGATTGCTATGTGCAATGAACTCGGGATTACTCGTCCTCCGTCTTACCCCACACGCTGCTCCGCTAGTTCAGCTCTACTCTACCTCCCCTCCCCTGTTGATTTATATATAGGAGTACTCAGACATCAATGCCTAAGCAACTCGCATGACAGAGGGAGATTAAAAAAGGAAAAATATGTTTCTGCAAATGGAAGTGGAGGCACGATTACCACAGAAGCTTATTTTTCCAAAGCCTGATCATTACATCAATCAGCAAAGCAATGCTGCATCTGAACGTTTTATTAAATAGTCTTGAATACATTTGCAGCATCCTTGTTCCTCACGGAATCACTCCCAAGGTCTGCTTCATTTCGCCTATGTGCTGAACCATTTCACGTCACGCTAGCTACGGATGGTGCAAAAGGGCGCCTGCGTACGCGTTCTTGCTAAAATCTAATTTAATCTAGGAAAATACATGTGAGGCCTGCCCTCCGCTGACTTCATTGGGTCCCAGTTACCTCTCACAATGCTTTTAAAATGTTGAAAACCTCCAGTGCCCTCTATATCAAATATGAAAATGAAGTAGCGCAAAAGCGCTTTTACTTATGAAGCGGACGAGCCGGAGCAATAGGCCGACTGGCCCTCTAAAAAAAAGCTACATATAAAAACCATGTTGGAGAAGAGGAGGTCAACAGAGGAGCGGCCTCGGGGTAACGAAGAGAAAAGAAACACAGGAGGGAAGGAGTTAACATGAGAGTAGGAGGAGACACATACAAGGGAGAGAACGGTGCAGAGAAAGAATATCGATGTAAAAATATCGACTTGCACAAATATCGAGGTAAAAATGTCGTGGGTCAGAAATATCGATAGACAAAATATCGTGGTCAACAATATCGATTTTAGGTAAGTAATATCGATGTTTAAAATATCAAAGTGTTTAATATCGTTTGCAAAAATATAGTTGTTAAAAATAACTTTTTTATTAATGTTATGTATTTTAGTATATATTTTATATGTATGTGATGTATGTTTTTTGTAAAAGAATTGTTTGTATTTTTATCATATGTGTTAGAATTTTAGTAGTTATTAATTTTTTTAATTGAATTTTGCGTTTTTAGTTCCATAGCGGGCTGTGGGTATAGGGGAATAGGGTGGGAAGTAAGCGGTCGCTCCCCTCGCTGCTCCCTGCTCATCCACCTGGTATCGTAGCGCTTACTGCAAGACTGCTGATTGCCATCTATCACGCATTGCTCGCTCTGCTTGAATTTTGTGTCATCGTAGCGCTTACTGCCAGACTTGCTCGCACTGCTGAATATTCAGTTATAGTAGCGCTTTACTGTTAGACCGTGCTTTGTTATTTACTGTGCCATTGTGTATCACTCGCTTTGCCTGCTCTGATCATTGTTGCCTGACTGTGCTGCCCAGTTCATAGCGCTTAATAAGGTCGTGCCCCAATCTCGTCCTGTTTCGCTTTTGGCTTGCTGCCATTTTGTTATTTGTTGTTGTGCCTCCCAGCACGGCTCTCCACCCAGCTCCCGCCTCCCAGCTTCTCCTCCCTCCCACAGAAAGTGTAGGCTCTACCCTTCCAGCAATAGCGCTGTGACCGTCCTGAGCTTCTCAGAAGCGGTCGCTCCCCTCGCTGCTCCCTGGTCATCCACCTGGTATCGTAGCGCTTACTGCCAGACTGCTGATTGCCATCTATCACGCATTGCTCGCTCTGCTTGAATTTTGTGTCATCGTAGCGCTTACTGCCAGACTTGCTCGCACTGCTGAATATTCAATTATAGTAGCGCTTTACTGTTAGACCGTGCTTTGTTATTTACTGTGCCATTGTGTATCACTCGCTTTGCCTGCTCTGATCATTGTTGCCTGACTGTGCTGCCCAGTTCATAGCGCTTAATAAGGTTGTGCCCCAATCTCATCCTGTTTCGCTTTTGGCTTGCTGCCATTTTGTTGTTTGTTGTTGTGCCTCCCAGCCCGGCTCTCCACCCCGCTCCCGCCTCCCAGCTGCTCCTCCCTCCCACAGAAAGTGTAGGCTCTACCCTTCCAGCAATAGCGCTGTGACCGTCCTGAGCTTCTCAGAAGCGGTCGCTCCCATCGCTGTACCCTGCTCATCCACCTGGTATCGTAGCGCTTACTGCCAGACTTGCTCGCACTGCTGAATATTCAGTTATAGTAGCGCCTTACTGTTAGACCGTGCTTTGTTATTTACTGTGCCATTGTGTATCACTCGCTTTGCCTGCTCTGATCATTGTTGCCTGACTGTGCTGCCCAGTTCATAGCGCTTAATAAGGTTGTGCCCCAATCTCGTCCTGTTTCGCTTTTGGTTTGCTGCCATTTTGTTGTTTGTTGTTGTGCCTCCCAGCCCGGCTCTCCAACCCGCTCCCGCCTCCCAGCTGCTCCTCCCTCGCCCCACCCCCTCCACTATCCACTTATGACAGATGCTTTTGCGCGCAGCGGTTGCGTCCCATGCGCGCCATAGGTGCGCCAAAGGTAAGCCCGTCTACACCCGTCCGCGCCTGGACCGCGCCCAGCACCATATCCCCTGGCCCCCGCAAAATCCACTCCACCCGCGTAACGTACAACGCTGCTACCCTCTCTGCACTTAACCCCGGCCGACTCCCAAACTGCTACCAAGCCGCCCCAGGACACACCCATGGATCCTTCACCTGCCACTCCTGCAAGTTCGACTGCATTAAGACCCACAGCAAATCCACATACTCCAAACAGAGCTCCAACACTAACCACCTGAAGTGCATCCTGCTCAACACCCGCTCGGTCCACAGACACGCCATTGAACTTTGGAACCTACTCGACATCACATCTTCGGACGTCGCCTTCCTTACAGAAACCTGAATGAACACCTCATCAACACCCGACATCGCCATAGCCATCCCGGACGACTACAAAATCATCCGAAAGGACCGCATCAAGCGAACAGGAGGAGAAATCGCCATCGTCCACAAGAACACCATCCACATCACAACCAGCTCCGATGACAACCTCACAACCGCCGAACACCTACACTTCCAGATCCACACCGACCCTAAGACCACACTCAGAGGCACCCTCATCTATAGACCACCCGGACCCCGCACAGAATTCAGCGAAGACATCACTGAATTCATCAGCCCTCACGCCCTCCCCTCTGAGGACTACATTCTACTGGGAGACCTCAACTTCCACCTGGAAAAGAACAACAACAGCAACACCACCACCCTCTTGGACAACCTCGCCAATCTCGGACTCAAACAACTTGTTGACACCCCCACCCAGTTTGCCGGGCACACGCTCGACCCAATCTTCACCTCCAGCAAGCACATCTCCTTTAATCACACCACAGCTCTCCATTGGATGGACCACAGCTGCGTTCACTTCAACTTCAAAAAGACTACGACCCACAACCACCCACAACCAATTCCACAGAGAAACTGGAACAAAATTACCACCGACCAGCTCTTCACATCGCTTCACCAAAACCCTTCTGCAAAATCATCGGACCCAAAACAAGCAGCCACCAACTTCACACAATGGATCACCCACAGCGCTGACGAATTAGCACCCTTGAAAAACCATCAAATCAAGCAAGGCAGCAAAAAAGCCCCCTGGTTTAATGATGACCTTAAGAAATCCAAGAAGATCTGCCGCACCCTCGAGAAAGCATGGCGAAAAAACTCAACCTCTGACAACCTGGCCACCTTCAAGATTGCCATCCGCAAACACCACCAACTGATTCGATCCACCAAGAAATCATCATTCAAGGATCGACTCAACAACAACGCCCACAACAGCAAAAAACTATTCAACATCGTCAAAGAGTTTACCAACCCCACCGCCGGCACCAACGACATCACTCCCTCCCAAGACCTCTGCGACTCTCTAGCCTTGTTTTTCCACAGCAAAATCGCTGACATACATAACAGCTTTGGAGACAAGTCCACCCCACCCACCTCCGAACTTGAACCCCCCCCCAACAACCTTTGCACCTGGAACCCAATCACCACCGAAGACACCATCCGCCTGATGATTACCATTCACTCAGGATCACCAACCGACCCATGTCCCCACCACATTTTCAACAAAGCAGACTCCATTATCGCATCCCATCTCCGAGACGTCATCAACTGCTCCCTCAACTCCGCTACCTTCCCGGAAAGCTGGAAACATGCCGAACTCAGTGCCCTCTTGAAGAAACCTACAGCAGACCCCACTGAACTTAAGAACTACCGCCCCATTTCGCTCCTCCCATTCCCTGCCAAAGTCATTGAGAAAGCCGTCAACAGTCAACTCGCCGCCTTCCTCTAATCCAACAAATCCCTCGACCCTTCACAGTTCGGCTTCCGAGCCAAACACAGCACCGAGACCGCCCTCATCGCAGCAACAGACGACATTCGAACCCTAATGGACAACGGAGAAACAGCTGCCCTCATCCTACTTGACCTCTCCGCAGCCTTCGACACAGTCTGTCATAGCACCCTTATACAACGCCTCAGCAACGTCGGAATACAAGGAAAAGCATTGGACTGGATAATCTCGTTCCTCGCCGGAAGAACCCAGAGAGTCCGCCTCCCCCCTTTCAGATCAGAGGCCACAGAAGTCATCTGCTGCGTACCCCAAGGATCTTCACTCAGTCCCACCCTCTTCAACGTGTACATGAGTCCCCGCGCATCCATTGCGCGCCAACACAACCTCGACATTATCTCCTATGCAGATGACACCCATCTGATCCTCTCCATCACCAAAGACCCAAACACCGCCAAAACCAACCTACACGAAGGGATGAAAGAAGTAGCCGAGTGGATGAAGAACAGCCGTCTAAAACTGAACTCGGACAAAACGGAAGTCCTCATCTTAGGATCATCCCCCTCCGCCTGGGACGACTCATGGTGGCCACCGGCCCTGGAAACCGCACCCATACCAACGGACCACGCACGTAACCTGTGCTTCATCCTAGACTCCTCCCTCAAGATGACCAGACAAGTCAACGCCGTCTCATCATCATGCTTCAACATCCTACGAATGCTCAAAAAAATCTTCCACTGGATCCCCACCGAAACAAGAAAGACAGTCACCCATGCACTGGTCACAAGTCGACTGGACTACGGAAACACCCTTTACGCCGGAACCACAGCCAAACTACAGAAAAAACTCCAACGCATCCAAAACGCCTCAGCCAGACTCATCCTTGACATTCCCCGCCAAGCTCACATTTCAGGTCACCTGAAAGACCTCCACTGGCTCCCCGTCAGCAAGAGAATAACGTTCCGCCTTCTCACCCACGCACACAAAGCCCTCTACGACCTAGGACCTGAATACCTTAACACGCGCCTGTCCTTTTACACACCCACCCGCCAACTTCGATAGTCCAATGAAGCCCTCGCCGTAATCCCACGCATCCAAAGATCCACCATGGGGGGAAATCCTTCTCCTACTTAGCGGCCATGACCTGGAATTCCCTCCCCACCCACCTCCGCCTTACACAGAACCACCTCTCCTTCAGAAAACAACTAAAAACTTGGATATTTGATAGGTAAAGCTCCCCCCCTCCCTCAAGCACCTTGAGACCCTCTGGGTGAGTAGTGCGCTATACAAATTTAAACTTGACTTGACGTGACTTGACTCACTACTATTGGACCCACTGGAGTGGGAATAGTAATTTTCACCCCTCCGCTATCCAGCACTTTCCCTACTGTTGCACTCGTTGGAGTGGGAATTGTAATATTTACTCCTGTGCTATCCAATACTTTCCCTACTTTTGTACTCACTGGAGTGCGAATAGTAATTTTTACCCCTTTGCTATCCAGCACTTTCCCTACTGTCGCACTCACTGGAGTGGGAATAGTAATTTTTACTCCTCCGCTATCCAACACTTTCCCTACTGTTGCACTCACTGGAGTAGGAATAGTAATTTCTATCCCTCAGGTATCCAATTTTTCCCTAGTCTTGCACTCACTGGAGTGGGAATAGTAATTTTTACCCCTCCGCTATCCAGCACTTTCCCTACTGTTGCACTCACTGGAGTGGGAATAGTAATTTTTACCCCTGTGCTAAAGAATGGTTTAGATGACTTCTGAGTACTGTAAAGAACATTGTTTAGAATACTATCTTGGCGGCACCAATAGAATGGGAGGAGGTGGAATTGGCACTGAACTCATTGGCCAAGGCCAAGGTGGCCGGCCCGGACTCTATCCCCCAGGAGTTTTATACTATATTTCGGTCCGAGATTCAGGAGAATTTTCTAACAATCCTTCAAGATGCGCAATTAGGCCGTATTCCAGACTCTTGGCGATATATAACTATCATTCTTTTTAAGAAGAAAGACAAGCCGGAGCTGGACCCTGCCTCATCCCGCCCGATATCACTGATCCACACTGATAACAAGATTTTTGCAAAGATTTTGGCCACAAGATTTGCGTCAGTGATTTCTCCATTAGTCTCTATCCGCCAACATGGATTTATTCCTGGTAGGGACACGGCGGACCATGTCCGCCGTGTTATAGCACTGCTGGACTGGGCTCAAGTCCTTGTAGTCGCATTTATGCAGGTTTTCGATAAAAAGAACGCAAAAAGATTACCCCCTCATTGTGAATACGATTGCAAGATTGAGTTGGTACCAGGAGCAAATCTTCCTTGTAGTCGCATTCATGCTTAACGGAGGCAGAAAATCAGTATACCTCAAGATTTACCTAGAAGAATATTTAAGTAAGGGATTCATTAGACCTACCCAATCCCATGTATCATTCCCATTATTTGTCATTCCTGAGAAGGATGGGAGCTTACGCCTTTGTATAGATTACAGAGCCTTGAACCAGGTAACTGTCAAAAATTGATATCCTTTGCCTGTGATTTCTGAGTTGTTGATCAAGTTAAGGGATTTTCACCAAGTGGGATCTGCGTGGGGCATACCATTTAGTAATACCCGCTGAAGGCGATGAATGGAAAACAGCTTTCCGCACTAAATATGGCCTCTACGAATATCAAGTGATGCTGTACGGGTTGAGTAATCCCCCAGTGGCTTTTCAGCATTTTGTGAATGACATTTTGTGAGAGTTCCTAGACAGAGTGGCAGTTGTTTACATAGACGAAATTTTGGTTTTGAGAATGTGGAAGATCATGTAAAACATGCCAGATCCATATTGCAAAGGTTACTTGAAAATCATCTTTTTGTAAAACTTGAAAAGAGCTCTTTCCATACAGATTGAGTGTTTTTTTTTTAGATTCATCCTATCAGCAGTTGGTGTCGCTATGGATCAGTAAAAAGTGGAAGCAATAAGAGATTGGCACATTCCCAATAATATAAAACAAATCCAAAGTTTCATTGGGTTTGCCAATTTCTATAGACGCTTCATACCCAAATTTTCCGCTAAGGTCAGCCCCATCACTGGTTTGTTGAAGAAGAGAGTAACATTTTTTTGGTCAGATGGAGCTGATCAGGCCTTTACATTTTTAAAAGATGCATTCACCTCAGCTCCCATCTTGATGCAACCAGATCCGGAAGAGGCCTTCTATGTAGAAACCGGCGCTTCAGACTTTGCCACTGGGGTAGTATTATCACAAAGGAATAAAAAACTGGACAATTGCATCCAGTGACTTTTCAGTCTAAGAAGTTATTAGCACCAAAAATCAACTACTCCATTGCCGACAAGGATCTATTGGCAGTAAAAGAAGCTTTTCGTGATTGGGGACATTATCTACTTGGAGTGACAGTTTTTACTGATCATCGTAATCTACAATTTTTTAAGTCTGCTAGAACTCTTACTCCTCGTTAATTAAGGTGGTGTTTGTATTTTTCAGAGTTCAATTTTGTAATAACTTGCAAGCCAGGAGTCAATAATAGGTAAGACAGATGCCTTATCACGAATGAACTTAACTAAAGAAGTCGATATTCTACAGCCAGAACCCATCATTCCATCTGAGAAGATCGTTTGTGTTACTCAATTTGCAGATTTCACCAAGAAAGTTCAAGAGGTCCTGTCCGTAAAGGATATTGAAGAATGGGCAGAAGAAGACACAAAGAAGAATTAACAATGATCTTCCATTTTACAAAGAAGCCTTATTTCTTCCTACTGAAGATCTACGAGAGCTAGCATTAAAAGGTTGTCATAATGATCCAATGGCGGGACATAAAGTCATTTAAAAGACAACAGATTTGGTCAAGAGGCATTTTTGGTGGCCAGGTTTTTTCACTCACATAAGACAGTATGTTTCTACTTGTGAAAAAATGCATTAAAGGAAAATCTAGCAGACTAGCCCCCCCCCCCCCAGGGATTACTTCAAACCTTGCTAAATGCACCACATCCCTGGCACACAGTATTGATGGATCTAATTGTTGACTTCCTAACAGTCTTTTCATCGCACAAGTTTAGCGCTCATCAAAGAATTAGTATTTTTGCTTCCACTTAGTTTATCTGTCCTGATCAGACAGAATTAGCGTTTTTTGTTAAGCGCTGTTATTTTTTGTAGGAATTCTGAAAAATAATATTAGAGCTCAATTCTAAGTTATTTAACTTTTCTACAGTACTTTTGGAGAAATATCCAAGTCACAGAAGATATAAACTCTATTTGAATTTGTTGTCAAGCCCAGACACATTTCTGATTCCCCTGAGCGAGAAGGACTATTCCTGAGATTTCTTCATTCCTGGTAACAGATAGACAATTACTTGTTCGCCAAGATTATTGAGTTGCTACATTGAATTCCAAGCAAGGAGTGCTCTGCTTGAACTGAAGTGGCGTTGTGTATAGTAAGAGTTTATCCTTGCAACTCTTGAAATAATTTGCAAAGACTTTCAAGAATTATATCATCTATTTGATACATTACGTCAATTTTCAACAGTTAAAACAGAGAGTTGCTTATGCCTTGCGATTCTGGGCTAAAGAAATGTTAAATAATTATATATATGTTTTAAGAAGAGAATTGTAGAACTGTGTAAATTGAGTGCATGTATAGTTTGGTCTTATATAGGTAAAGCAAAATCACCCCAAAGAAGAGTAGAAGGTGATAGAGATTTAACCATAGAAGATTCTATCAGCAAGGCTGTCTTTCTTTTATCCACTTGCACTTTTCTCCCCTGCTGTGTCTCAACGATTACAGATTAAGCTCTATGGGCATGGGTAATGGTAGAGGGGCTCTGGGCTCATCTTCAGCTCCTGTTGAATTCACAAAGACACATTCTGACTGCTATCCAATACTTTCCCTACTGGTGCACTCACTGGAGTGGGAATAGTAATTTTTACCCCTCTGCTATCCAGCACTTTCCCTATAGTTGCGCTCAATGGAGTGGGAATAGTAATGTTTACCCCTCTGCTATCCAACATTTTCCCTACTGTTGCACTCACTGGAGTTGGAATAGAAAGAACAATAGTTACTTACCTGTAATCTGTGGTTCTCCAGTATTGGTGTCTTTCATAGATTCACATGCCTGAATCATTCCCCGTCGTCGGAGTGGGAGTCCCACGGTACATAAAATAGCAATAATATGCCATAATTATACAGTAAATACCATTAGAATAAACCAGGAAGTAAAGTAGCCAAGCTACAGTAGGAAAAAAACTTCCACATCTATGACTATCATAGTCATTTTGTATAGTCCAAACTACAGCCAATCAGGCGCCAGCACCCACCAGAATGTTCTCCCCAGAGGCTCAGGCTCTCAGATTTTCTCGCAAGGAGTGAAGGTAACCCAAATAGCCTAACAGAGCCTCTGAGGGGAGGTGGGCGGGTTGCATGTGAATCTATGAAAGACACCAATACTGGAGAACCACAGATTACAGGTAAGTAACTATTGTTCTTCTCCAGTATTAGGGGTGTCTTTCATAGATTCACATGCCTGAATCAGAGTAGCTAGCAGTACATCCTTGTCAGGCAGATGAGCATGTTTGTCCAGCTTGCCAGTGAATAGTACATAAAACAGTATTATAGAATATACACATATTGTTTACGTATAGTAGAATACAGTTCTGCAAGCAAATGTAACAAACATAGCATAAACAGAGCCTGACAGTAAAAAGAGGAGGTGGGAAACAGAGGCTCACCTTATTTGAAAAGGTTCCGCAGGACTGCTCGACCCACAGACGTATCTGCTTCGCTGGCTGTCTCCAGACAGTAATGCTTTGTAAATGTATGGCGACTAGCCCAAGTAGCCGCTCTGCAAATTTGCTGAATTGGAACTCCAGCAAACAAAGCCGTTGATGAAGATATTGCTCTTGTGGAATGAGCTCTAGGAGCTGTTTGCAGCGGTCGTCCCGCCTGCGTATGGCAAAAGGCAATGGCAGACGAAATCCATCTTGCAATAGTCTGTTTAGAGACTGCCTGCCCTTTACGAATAGTCCCGTAAGTGATGAACAGCTGATTGGAAGAGCGCAAGGCGGATGTTCTCTGCAGATAGAATTTAAGACATCTCTTGACATCCAAGGTATGCAATGCTTTTTCTGCTTGTGATTGAGGATTAGGAAAGTATGTTTTTAGAATTATAGGTTCATTGAGGTGGAATTCCAAGGGTACCTTGGGAATGTACTTTGGATTAGTGCGGAGCACCACAGAGTCGCTCGTAAATTGTAGAAAAGGCTGTTGAATTGTAAAGGCCTGGAGGTCACTGACTCTTCTGGCGGATGTCAATGCCAGTAACAAGGCCACCTTCCACGAGAGATATTTGAGGTCAGCCTTGTGAATGGGTTCGAAAGGATGGCGCATAAGTTGTGCCAAGACCACATTGAGATGCCACATCGGTGGAGGTCGACGTATCGGAGGGAACATCCTAAAGAGTCCCTTGAAGAATTGTTGTACAATCCTAGCCGAGTACAAGGAAGTAGTACCGTCTTGCCGATATCTGGATATCGCTGCCAGGAACACCTTTAAAGTTGCGTGAGAGAGACCTAATTTTGCCAAATGTAGGAAGAACGGTAGAATCTCTTCCGGTGTTGCTGAAAACGGATGAATTCCGTTTGCCTGACACCAAATGCAGAAACGTCTCCATTTTAGACTGTAAGTCCTTATTGTGGACGGTGCCCTCGCCTTGGCCAGTACCTCTTTGCATTCTTCTGGGATGTTCAAGTGGGCGAACTCCCGGTATTCAGGCGCCAGGCTGCTAATTTCAGAGATGCTGGATCTGGGTGACAGACCTGACCGTCCTGCATACTGAGTAGGTTCGGGACTGGATCTAATTGAATTGGTTTGCACTCTGATAGTAGGAGGAGTTCCGTGAACCAATATTGGCGCGGCCATCTGGGTGCAATTAGGGTTAGTCTGCACGGTTCCTTTTTCACTTTCCGCAGAACTCTGGGTACAAGAGGGATTGGTGGAAATGCGTACGCATAACTTAGGGACCAGTCCAGAGAAAACGCATTCCCTTGAGAGTCCTTTTGGGGATGCCAGCTTGCAAAGAGCTTGCATTTGCTGTTGGTCCTCGTAGCAAATAGATCTATGTCTGGGCGACCCCATAGTCGAAAGATGCGCTCCACCGTCTGTTGGTGAAGCTCCCACTCGTGAGTGGAGACCTTCGTTCTGCTGAGTGTGTCTGCCAAGACATTCTCTATACCTGGAACGTGCACCGCTTGAAGATGTACATCGTGTTCCAAAGCCCACGTCCACAACTCCTGGGCTTCCTGGGAGAGGAGGAGAGATCGAGTTCCCCCTTGCTTGTTGACGTAGTGCATGCTTGTTGTGTTGTCCGTCTTTATCAACACATTGGAACCTTGAATGACTGCATGAAACGCCTTGAGCGCCAGGAAAATGGCTCTCAGCTCCAAGCGGTTTATGTGCCAACGCTGCTGCAGGGCAGTCCACTTGCCACTGATAGTGAGGCCTTGAAGGTGCGCTCCCCAACCCTCGAGAGAGGCATCTGTCGTGATGGTGAGGCTTGGTGGCTCTTGGAGAAACGCACACCCCTTCTGAAGATGTCGTTTTTGCATCCACCATCTTAAAGAGTTTTGCATTGTCGGTGTGATCCTGATCATATCCTCGAACGTTCCTGAGACCTGTAGCCACTGCTGGGTCAGTTCTTCCTGTAGGGGCCTCATTCTGAGGCGACAGTTCGGTAGCAATGGGATGCAAGAAGAGACCATCCCCAGAAAGGATTTGAATATCCGAACAGAAACTGACTTTTTTGACAACAGTTTCTGTGCCATGTCCTTTATCCTGAGTTGCCTTTCCTCCGAGACAAAGGCCCGAAGTTCCTGAGTGTCCAAAGTTGCTCCCAAGAAGGCTTGTCTTTGTGACGGTTGCAGTTTGGATTTTTCGTGGTTGATGGAAAGGCCCAGGGATTTGAACAGGTGTAGACACTGTTGCAGATGCGAATGAACGACTGCTCGAGAACTGGCCTTTATAAGGCAGTCGTCCAAGTATGGGAATATTTGGATTCCCTGTAGCTGGAGATGTGCCGCTACCGGAGCCAGAACCTTGGTGAAAACTCTTGGCGCCGATCGTAGTCCAAAAGGAAGAACCTTGAATTGGTAATCCCTGCCAGCCACCCTGAAGCGCAGGAACTTTCTGTGACGAGGTAGAATTGGAATATGGGAATACGCATCTTGGAGATCTAATGTGACCATGTGATCTCCTGCTGCCAAAAGATGCAATATTTCCTGGAGCGATAACATTCTGAATGTCAATTTTTTCAAGTATTTGTTCAGAGCGCGAAGATCTAGAATCGGGCGCCACTCTCCATTCTTCTTCTTTATCAGAAAGAATCTGGAGTAAAACCCCATTCCTTTCATCTTTTGAGGCACGCTCTCAATCGCTCCCTTCTGCATCATTATTCTGATTTGAGCAAATAATTCCTTCAGGTGAGCTGGGGGGGGGTCCTTTTGGAGAAACGTTCGGGGGAAATCTCTCGAATTCTAGGGCATGACCCCTGGACACTATGTCTAGGACCCATTTGTCTGATGTTATTGACTGCCAACTTGAGTAAAATTTGGATATTCGCCCTCCAATTTTTTCTTTTGAATAGGGCAGCGGTGGCGGCAGGTGAAAAATGTCATTGTCTTTTATCCTTTCCACGGTAACTTGCTCTACCCTTGTTTTGGGGATAGGAAGGCTTTCTTTGGTTGTAAGACTGATAGCGTTGAGTCTGGTACCTTTGGTTATTTTGCCTGTAAGAGGATTGCTGGCCATATCCACCTCTGGTAGAGGACACTCCCCGTCCTCTCGCTCCTCGAAAGGGCGGCTTTCGAAATTGAAGAGACACTAAGGATTTCGCAGTTTCAGAATCCTTCTTTATAGTTTGCAAGGCTTCTTCTACCTGAGGTCCAAACAGATATTCACCATCATATGGTAAATCCAGTACTTTATGTTGTACTTCTTGCCTAAAAGAAGTAGATCGCAGCCAACCCTGCCGGCGAAGAACTGCAGCTCCTGCCAGCTGTCGAAAACCTGTTGAGGCCACATCCACAGCTGAATCAATAATCTCCTCCGAGATTCTTTGGCCTTCATGAAGTATCTTGAGCGCCTCAGTTTTTGAAGGTTCAGGCAGAAGATCAAGATATGGTGCGATATCAGACCACATCTGCCGGTCATATCTTCCTAATATGGCCAATGAATTTGCCGCTCGAACTGTCGTAGCCGCCATTGTAGAGACGCGTTTCCCTATAGAATCCAAGCGTTTGCCATCCCTGTCAGGAGGGGCCGTCAGCTGGGACGAAGGATTTCTAGCCCTCTTCTGTGCCGCTTGAATTATTACAGAGTCCAGTTTAGGCTGTCCTATAAGGCATGCTGGAGATTTGTCTGGTGCCCTGTACTTCTTTTCCAAACGTGGTAGGACTGGAAGAATGGATGCTGGTGTTGCCATGACCTTAATTCCCTCCTGCCAGATGAAATCAATAATGGGGATTGACTTAATCTGTCTCTTTGGTTGGTCTTTAAAGTCATAAAGAAAACAATCTTGCTCTTTATGCTCCATATCTATATGAAAACGTTTAGTGGCGCGTTCCATCAAGAGATGGAAGCCAACCACGTCCACCGGTGGAGAAATCGAAACTGCTTGGCGCGAAGGGGAAGGTGTGTGCTCCTGATACTCATCCCACTCCGACTCATCTTGAACCTCACCTTCCTCCCTTTGTTCCTCCTCCTCAGAAGACAAAGGGTCGGCTCCTTCCGCCTGTACCTGTGAAGCAGGCGATGTAGGAAGTACTGGCTGCAAATTTGGTGTCGGAACCTCAGTATTAGGAGTAGTCGGCTCTGAGCCCGCTGGTTCTGAAGGTGGAAACCTCCTGTAGTAATCGTCCAACATGTATTGGAGATTGGACAGTAAAGCCATAGGCACCTGAGTGAGTGGCAAGGAATCCACCTGGGACGGCATCTGCACCGCTGGATGATCTTCCTCCTGCTCATCCTCCTTCAACTGGATATTCAATTCAGAAGGACTTGTAGCCACTCCAAACCTCTGATCTGTTTCTTAATCACTATCCGAGTCCAAAAGACGGTCAGGAACTTGCGTCGTCGGTTTTGGTGTAACGAAAACCGTAGACGGAGACCATACTTGCAACGCGGTACAGGATGAAAACTGCGGCGTCGAAGGCGCGTTTTCCGATGTGTCAGTGGCCGATATTATAGATGCCTTTGAAATTGTCGTCGACAGGATGGATTTCATCGACGGTACATCCTTCGATGACGGTACGCCATTCGTGGACGGTACCCCCTTCACCGACGGTACACCCTTCGTCGACGGTACGTCCCTCGTCGACGGTACACCCTTCGTCGACGGTGCGCTCTTCGTCGACGGGACGCCCTTCGTCGACGGTACGCCCTTCGTCGACGGTTTCATCTCCGTCGACGGTATGCTCTTCGTCGACGGTATGTTCTTCGTCGACGGTATGACCGTCGACGATTGGATGGCCGTCGTCGACGGATTGATCTTCGTCAACGGGATTTTAATCGTCGACGTGGAGGCCTTCGTCGACGGGACGCTAGTCGTCGTCGGAATGACCTTCGTCGGTGGCAGCGCCGTCGACGATATTGTCGCTGCCGATCTTCTCGATGACGGCAAGGCTTTCAGACTCGATGTCGACGAGGAATCGCCGACGGCCGTCGTCGACGAGATAGGCCTTACCGTAACATAGACCATAGTTGGGGAAGACGCCGCCGTCGTCATAATCATTGACGATTTAGGAGATGAGAAGGTCATCGTCGACGTGGATGAAGCATCGGCGGAGGTCTTCGTCGACGAGCTGACAGTGGAAGGCGTCTGAAAAGACGAGTCCTGAGAAGAACTCTGGACAGTTTTTTGAGGCAAATTCTTGGCGGGCTTTTTATGAGAAGAACTCTCTAAGCCTTTGCCTGAAGAGGCAGCCCTTGAACATGAAGGTTTGTAAGAACCCTTTGTAGGTTGATTTTCCTTAGCAACCTTAGCCTCAGAAGATGGTTGATGTTCAGACGCAGGCCTCTTCCTAGACACTGAAGTGGAACCCGAGGCAATACTGTCAACATCAGACACAGCCTTCTCAGAATCCTTTAGCCTTTGTAGCCACAAAAGCAATCGACCTTCTCTGTCTCTGAGGGTCTTTGGAGGAAATTTCCTGCAGATCTTACAGTCTTTGACTAGATGATCTGGGTTCGCAGGCTCTAAACAGAGACTTCCTTGAAGACATTTTAACCAGAAAGAAGAGATATTCCAAAAGAAACTGAGCAGAGCTCAGGGAGACTCCCTTCACACGACGTGCGGTAGAAAATCTGAGAGCCTGAGCCTCTGGGGAGAACATTCTGGTGGGTGCTGGCGCCTGATTGGCTGTAGTTTGGACTATACAAAATGACTATGATAGTCATAGATGTGGAAGTTTTTTTCCTACTGTAGCTTGGCTACTTTACTTCCTGGTTTATTCTAATGGTATTTACTGTATAATTATGGCATATTATTGCTATTTTATGTACCGTGGGACTCCCACTCCGACGACGGGGAATGATTCAGGCATGTGAATCTATGAAAGACACCCCTAATACTGGAGAACTTTAATTCCTCTCCTATCCAGCACTTCCCCTACTTTTGCACTCACTGGAGAGGAAATAAAAGCTTTTACCCCTACGCTATCTAACAATTTCCCTACTGCTGCACTATTTGCAGTGGGAATAGTCATTTTTGCACCTTCACTCTCCAATACTTTCCCTACTGTTGCACTCTTTGGAGTGGGAATAGAAGTTTTTTCCTATCTGCTATTCAACACTTTCCCTACTGTTTGTCTTATTGGAGTGGGAATATTAATATTTACCCACCGCTGTCCAACACTTTCCCTACTGTTGCACTCACTGGAGTTGGAACAGTAGATGTCATTATTTTGCTAGCAAACATTTCCATACTGTTGCATTTATTGTATTGCAAAATGTAAGTTTTAATGTTTTTTAACTAATTAAATGTTTTAATTCATTATAGAATGTATTTTTTATTTTAAAGTATTGATATATATATTATTTTATATAATTTTAAAATAAAAAAATAAAAAAGATAATAGTTAAATATATGTATATGGGTACATTATTTTGCTTGTTTGTTTATATTTTTATAAATTAATTTTATTTGTTACATTTAGTTAAAATTTATATTAAATAAAATGTATTTAGTTAAAAATAATATTACTATTTAATATATTGTATTACATCTATATTTTTTAATCAATATTTTTTACATCTATAGTTTTTACTTCGATATTTTTTAATCAACATTTTTGTACTTACCTGTTTAAGAATAGGGAGTCGATATTTTTGCGTTCTATATTTTTCATCAATATTTTTGTCACCCATTTGCTAGCATCGATATTATATTAACATTAGGATATTAAGGGGAAAGGAAAAAATAAACAGCGGAGAGCAACACGGTGGGAGGGAGAGAGAAGCACCTTGGCGAGAGACAGAAACGCAGACCACTATGGAGACAGAATCACATGAGAGGGGCAGTTGAAAAACAAATGCACTATCATGGAATGTTTAAGCAAAAAGAAAGAAAAACTTTCCTAAATGTGAGCTATGGAAGGACACAGGCAAAGAGTATCCGCTCTAGGGGGAGGACAAACAAAAGATGGACAAGGCAAGTCATTGCATAAGAAGCAAGCAAATGAGAAAGACAATACTGATATTCAAGCTAAATTAACTTTTGTCATTCTCAATGCCTGTGCCGGGCGCATCCAGAAATGTAGCACAGGTTTGAAAACATTTGTTTTGGTTGTTTTCTAAGTTGCTAACTCAAACTGTAGCAACCAGGGGAAAATACGTGCAGGTGCATTCACCCGTTTACTCAGTATATTGGTCTATTTCTGAGCACTCCTAATAGGACTACTAAGACACTGCTAGACAACCTTTGCGCACAAGGTTCGAATGTGTGTCTGGTGTGTCCATAGTCAACAACTTAACTACTGGACCACAACTTTTAAAACAGTAAGCCACTTTATTTTTATTTGTTGCCACTTGGACTATGGAAGCTTACTTGGGTGGTTTTAGCCTCTAAATACATGTGATCTATTTATTGTACTATTGTAATTAAATTAGTGTCTTTAATCGTAAAAGTCTTAAAAAGCTCTTGCCCTTCTATTCCACTTGGTCATATTTCATGAGACAACTTTCTCCAACCCTTCTGGACTTTCTTCTTCTATGTCTCTTCTCTGCTAAGTGATTTCCATTTCATAGATGCAGGTTTCGGCACTGGCAGATGCAACGCTGGCTTAGTGTTCTTAAAAATCAGCAATTTTCTCTCTGCAGGGAAAAAGATATATCATTTGTGAATGATGTTCAAATACCGGTTGCCAAGTTGCGAACATAGTTTTGTGATTTTTGGAGAAGACAGTAAATAGTAAATTCAACAGCCACAGAAGATAATTATACTGTGAGTTTTAATACCAGCCCTGTTAACAATCTGTTAGAACACTGGATTGCTGAAGACTGACAGGTAGACCTACCCATGCCAGGCCAATGAGGTAAGGAGGTGGGGCCTTCACCTCTTACGCGACAGCTGCTACTGTTGCTCGAAGATCAGCCATGTATTGATGGGATAAGGTGGTGATCTACCCATGAAAAACACGTCATATGTCCCATCTGGACATTGCTAAATTGGGTGTAATGTAGAGGTGGGTAAGCCTGCAAATTCATGTGGGTAGCTAAGCAAGAGGTCTGGTCTAGTCCCTAGAATCAAAATACAAGCCACGCTCTACAAAGAATTGTCACAGAAATATATAAATGAGCAATTTAATTATTGAATGTAGAGCAAGATGTTGGTCTTCGTACATCATATACAAGCCAGGATTTTTTTTTATAGTTCGCACTCTTAGCTGATTTAAGTGTCACTGTGCCCAAAGCTGGCAATTAAGGAAATCGAGGCAGTGTGAAGCAATGTACTATGACTAGTATCCTCAAAAAATGTGGTCAGGTTGAAAAGCCTGGAACTCAGTCTAAGTTTTCCAGTCACACAGAAACAAAGTAATTCCTGGAAAATAACTCCTCCTCTTTATGTATTTATTTGAGTAGTTTTATTCCACTAGGTTTACACAGAATATTATTTGGCTTTTTATTCCACTCAGTGACTATTGATGGTCATTACTGCATGGAGCTTTTTATGGTAATTGGTGACTGGGTACCCTAATGCACGTTACTATCTGAGCTCATTGGTGTTCATTAGCATCTGAGACCATTGATGTTCAATAGTGCTATTGGGCACTGATTTTCAGTTGTGGTAGGGGCCACTGACATTCCTTAATTCCTGAGGCCATTGAAGATTGTTACAGCATGGGGGAAATATTTTTTGTTATTGTATGGAGCCACTAATCTTCATTACTGTTTGTTGTCGTCAGTGGTTATAACGATGTTCACTGCTGCCTGGGTCTATTGACCGTTGTTACTGTGTGGACCTAATAATGTTCATTAATATCTGGTGCCACTGATTTTAATTACCATCGCCTGTGATTGATGTACGTAACTATTTGTGTCCCAACGATGTTATTTACTAATCATGGCCATTGTTGTATGTACTGCCTGGGGCCACTGATGCTTGTCAAAATATCAGGCAGCTCCATTTCAGGTAAGAGCAAAAGGAGTCTGGAGAACCCTCAATGCAATCAGCGTGTCCCTGCCGGTCAATTTCTCTCATCTCAAAGGGAATGAGGTGAGTGTCAGTGGCGGTGATGGTGCTCCTGTGAGTGGTTCACAAAATGCAACTGATGGTGGAAGATGACTGAATAGAAGTTGAAGAATGCCAAATGTGGTTAAGAGATTATGTTCTGCTTCGATCAATTAAGTTTTCATGGAAAGGAAATGTATGCATGTTGTGCTTTTAATATTTTGGTTGTTAAGGGGGAGCTGTGTAGTATGCTGGTATGTGGAATTGTGGCTGCATGTGGGGATTGCACAGCGTAGTTTGTTCTGCCTGCCTGGTGGATATGGAACGTGGATTGTTGAGGGTGAGTGGATGTTAGAACGGGATATCAATTTGATGGGGCAGAGTGGCGACAGTACCCGTTGTGTTACCTCAATAATTACTGTACCAGGTAGCAGGAGTTTTTCCTTTATTGTCAAAGATCACTATATTGCACACATTATATCTCATGACAAAAATATTGCAACCATTTCATCTCCCTAACCACTATATCGCAAAGTAGTTAAGAATAGCATTGAACATTACTTACTGTTAGCCATTTAATAGAGTGAATATTTTGGCTTGCAGCTGAATTCATTAAACTGTGATGCATAGCGTTTTCCACCATCCCCCCACAATTCCAGGTCCCAAGTGTTGCCTTATATGAATCGAAGACACACTTCTTTATCTGGTTACTACTTTTACTTATCTTCAAGGGCTCTATTCACAAAGGTGAATTTATATGTGCATATTTATTAACTTTGAGTAACTTTACTACTTTTGTTTATCCTCCATTTACGAGTTTTAGGTGATTCTAAAGTCCAGATTAATATGTCCCCACCCCACACCACCCAGCCCTGAAATCAGGAGGTGGATCCTAATTTATGAGTGCAATATTATTGCTTGTAAATTTTCTCATGTAGGCAGAGGTCTCCGCAACTAGGGCAGGGATCTCCCTATGATAAAGCATAAGAAAACGTTTGAAAGTTTATTAAACTTTTTTTTAAAAAGGAAAAAAAAAATATTATTTTTTGTTTGAATATCTTTTATTGCGTTTCTCATTTGGATTGCATAACTTATCAAAGAATTTACAATGGAGACATATCTAAAAAAATCGCGGTCATACAAAGATATATGTTGGCAACTGCAGTTTGCTGTGATGTCATTACTTGCTATACATCATTTGCGGATCAAGTCTGTGGCCTAAGGCACAGATACCTAAGAAAACAATTGGCCAAGAAATGGTGTGGTCGCATTTAAGTAATAAGGAGAACATCATCCAAAGGGAATCAATGCCACGTCTTCAAAGGTGCGGATAGGCTTTGAGAGCATATGAAACAAGAAAAAATGCAGGGCATACATGTCATCGCAATATACCTAATCATGTGCATCAATATCCAGTGGTTCCGCTGCAATGGCACGCTCTCTGTCATGTTCCTCGGGAAAACGTGCCTCTCCACCAGGCCATAGTGTCACTACAACTGATCCCACTCGGATAGTTATTAGGGCAGGCCCAACGTGGCGTGTGTGTCATTCGATATTCAGAACAATATACTTATTTTTCAGAACTTTTAACCATAACATGATAAACAATGACATCATGAAGCGTGAAAAAATCAAAAGCAAAGAAACAAAAGAGTGGCTGGTCGTTTGTGCTGTGCTATTGCTAATGTGGGATATCCAGTGCGTGGTGCGGCTGTCCCAGGAAACAGGTGGGGGGGGCCACGCAGGTGGCGCAGTTCACGGGGGAAGAGGGGGGGCGAGGCAGGTGCAGGAGGGGGGGCGGGGAGGCGCACTGGGGGCAAAAACGGCCTCCACTCTGGTACGGCGGGGGACATATTTGTCTGGTTGCGTTGTGTGAGTGTGTCTGGTTTGCTCCGGCAGGGCCTTTACCTACGTCGGGGCCCAAGTGCAGGACTACAGTGCTGGACCACATCTGGAGTTGGCGTCATAGCCAAGTGTTGAGTCAGGTGGGGTGCGCCTAAGTGATTCCACTCTGAAGGCATGCCTGGTGAAAAGCGGCCAAAGTGTCATCCCAGGTCTGAGCTATGGAATATGCTCGGAGTCCCGCCGTTTCTTCCCTGTGCAAGGCTGTGCTATCTGCTCTTGCCCAATTATCAAAGAAGCTGCGCCAATGTGCCGCCTGGGGGGGTTAAATGTTCTTCCAACGTTTAGTGATGAGCCTTTTTGCCGTTATCAAACAGAGGTCCCAAAATCTAGTGGGAACTCTTGTCAGCTTCGTCCTTTTGTATAGACCTAGTATACATGTTTCCCATGTGTGTTGCAGTTCCCCACCCACTCACACAGCCAAGGAGGCCGACACCGCTCGCCAGTAAGCGTGCAGTGAGGGGCAGGACCAGAGCATGTGCAATAAACCTGCATCGACTAGCCCACATATCGGGCATGCAGACGTGGTAATTCCAAAATAGCGGTTGATCTTGTCCGGGGATAAATATGTGCGATGTATGATGTAGAATTGGATCATTTTAAAGCGGGAGTTGCGTGGAATATTGGTTGCGCCAGCCAGCACCACTGCCCATTCCTTGTCAGTCCACTCCCGACCCCTGTCTTCCGCCTACCTGTCCCGCAAGCGCTGGGAAGAAAATTGTGTGTGGATGTGGAGGGCCTGCGCCAGCCAATGCACCACATGGGACCCGTTCCCCATCACGTGCAAGTATTGTATCAGCAGATGGGTTGGTAGTTCTTCAGAAAGGTCACCCCAGGCCTCTACCAGCGTGTGCATGAGTGTTGCGTGTGTTAAAAACTGTCCTGCCAGGAGGCCTGTGTCAGCAAACAGCGTCCAAGACACAGTTATAGTCGCCTCCCAGCATCAATGGAGCATCGTTCCAGGGTGCCAGCACCGTCGATAGCCGCGTAAAGAAGTCTCCCTGCTCGGTGTTGGGGGCATAAAGGGATGCAAGCTCGACCAATTGGCCGTCCAGTTTGCCATGAATGACCACGTATCTACCCTCCGGATCTACCCTGCAATGGGAAAGTGCAAATGGGACCCCGGGGCGCACCCAGATCAGTGACCCTCGCGCATAAGCCGAGTATCCAGTAGCGTATAACTGTCCCCGCCATCTACGGTGTAATGTCTGTGTTTCCGGGCCAGTCAAATGGGTTTCCTGCAAAAGGGCTTTGTGCACGTGGTGTCGCTGAAGATAGGAGTCAATTTGGTAACGGCGCGACGGCGTGTGCATGCCGCGCACGTTCCACGTTCATATTTTAATCACTGACATAACATGTCCAGGTATTCACCTTCTCCCCACCGCCCCGCCCACCCCCCACCAGCAGCCAACACCACACCCCACCAAGCCAGACATCCACAGTCACCATCAGAAAGCCAGCGTGCATGGAAGACATAAAAAGGGGAAACAAGTCAACCAATGCCATAAACAAAGAGAACAAAGGAACAATGCCAAAAGGTCAACAGCCAGACATATTGTCGTCCACACACTCTAATGAGCCAGTGAAGTTTTAAGTTCGGGGGGGGGTTGCTGAGCGCTCGGCGTGTCCATCACAGGCGCGGTTTATATTCAAGTAGAGGATGCCTCCCCCTACACAGGCCTCTCATGTCAGTCGGCTCAGTCATAACAGGTTCTCGTCCGATCAGGGGGCTGAGGCCCTCCAGGTGTGGTGCTCCGCATCCAGATATCGCCTAGGCGCAGTTCATGTCACATCACCTACCCCCAAAGGCAGGGCCATCTCCGTCACCTGAATACCCAACCACCATATTGATCCAGAGCTTTCCCAGCGTCTCAGGCCCCCAGGGTAGTACTCACTGCACCACTCTGGTTGAAGACAAGGTTCAGCCTGGGGTCAAAGTCTGACTGTCCATGTCCAGCAGGCGCCCTGTGGACGCCGGGTACAGCATAGCATTTGAGACTCTTAGAGACAGGTAGGGCATACCAGACAATCCGTTCCATCATCAGTGGATTAGATCAGCAGTCTGTGGGGTGACGTCGGGGAGGTCCATCGACACCTGTGAGTCTGGCAATCCGTAAATGTGCTCGTCGTCGCTGGGCATCTCGCGCGGGCAGGCCTCCAAGGCGGCGTCCGCATCCAAGGAGCCGCTGATCTCCACCTCCATCCGAAGGGCCTCTTGCTGCTCACTGTGGACGAGATCGGCCGGGGGGCCCACCTCCGTCTCCACTCGTAGCCGCCTTGCCGGCGAGGACCTGCGTCTGCGATGGCACAGAGGCCCTCGGGAGCGCCTCAAGAACGACGCCGACGGCTCCGCGCCTGGATCTGCAGCCACACCAGAGTCCAGCCACGCCTCAACCGCTTCGGGGGTGTTGAAGAAATTAGTTTTGTCCTGGGCTACCACTCGTAGCCACGCTGGGAAGAGGAGGGAATATTTCAGGGCCAGCTGGCGGAGCCATTGTTTCACCACCTAGAAAGAATGTCTCTGGTGTTTCACCCGGATTGTGTAATCAGGGAAGAGCATTACCTTGGCATTTTCAACCCGTATCTCCGGCAGCTTCCTGGATTCCCGCAAGATGACATCACGGTCGCGATAGTTCAGGATACGGATGAGCATGGGTCTGGGGTTGGATCCCGCCGGGGGCGGCTGGGTCGGCACTCGGTGAGCCTGTTCCACCACAAAGTGTTGCGAGAGTGTGCCATCTGGCAGCAGCGTCCGCAGCCAGTTCTCCATGTGGATTTTGGGTTCCCTGCCTTCCCATCGTTCCGGCAGACCTACAATGCGGACATTATTTCTCCTCGCCCTCCCATCCGCATCCTCCGCACGATCTTCTAGGAATTCCACACGGTTGAGGAGGTCCTGCACATGCCTGTCCGTTTGTGTGACCTTGGGTGTAATGTCATTGATGTTGGCCTCCAGGGCGGCGGTGCGGTCCGACAACTTCCCATGGTTGGCTCGCAGGTGAGTGAGGTTTATGGCAACACTATCAATCTTTGTTTCCAGGGAAGTGCGGGTCAGTTGCATCAACTCCTCCAGCCACTCCATCGCCACCATTGCATCCAATTTGGAGGCGGTTTGATTCGGGTCAGACGATTTAGCCGCTTTCTCCATCTTCCCATTTACCTGTGTATCACCAGCTCCGGTCCTCGTCCTAGTTCCCCCAGACATGGGCAATGCGTTGTGTGTCATGGCGTGAGCATGTCCAGTGGCCTCCCCGGGTTCCAGGGGGGCTGATCCGCCTTGAAGCTCGGATTATCGGGACACTCAGGGGGGCGCAGGCAGTGTCGTTGCCAGTCCGTGCGGGCGGGCCCGCACCGCGCCAGGCCAAGAGAAGGTAATGAGGCAGGAGCGGGATGGGGCGATGGGCGCCCCCTCCCAGCGTGGCTGGCACCCTCCGATCTGGCCTGGTAGGTGTCCCCCACTGTCAGCAGGAGCGCAGAGTGGCATGCAGGTGTCTCCAGCTCCAGTCGACTGCCTCCCAATCCCCAACAGTCGCAGGGATCTCCCGGTCCGCCCCAGCCGATAATTTGCGGCAAATGGCGACCGCGTCCAGGCACCTCGGCGCAGAGCGCGGCTCCCCCGCTTCGGGAGACGTCCACCGCTAGCTCCGGGAGACAAGCCCCATCTTCAGCAGGGCGGAGGATGCGGGGTATAAGGCACCGACTTTCCCCCCAGGGAGGCGCCGCCCGCAGGTGGCAAGAGATGGGCCCGCACTGCGGCAGAGCAAATGATTCGGGCCTGGGCTGCTGCTCCCACCCTCGGGGGGGCATCCGTCGTAGGTGCCAGCAGGCGAGCTCACCCCAGAACAGGATGAAGGGTGTCCGTTCAGCGGATACGTGTGTAGCTCCTCGGGTCCGCCCCAGGGAGTCCCGCGCTTAGGCCTTGGCAGCAGGGCCTCTTGTCTGTGGTCCACCCCCGGCCTCAAGTAGATGTGAGCACCGGCCAGGGAAATCAGCAAGGGAGGCAGCCAGCCCCCGCCTCAACCGGAGCGGCCAGGAACAGTTCCGCAGCCCCAGATTTGGTAGGGCTGTAAAGATCGCCCCGACGCAGTTCCGCTGTTAATTGGGGCCGAGTCCGGATAAAAGCAACTGAGAATTGGCCTGTGTAAGGGGAGCTCAGCTCGGAGAACCACCCAGGCACGTCCTCCGCCATTGCGCGCTTAGCCACGCCTTCAATTTAAATATTAATGTAAATTATTTTTAAATATTTTAAATGTAAAACAAAATTAAAAATGCTACAGCATTATTTACCTAATTTTGAATTGAATATTTTTTTGAACATATGAAATTAAATGTAAATTATTGTTCTTAATATTTTGAAAAAATCCCACCTAAATAGTAAAAATGATATTTAGTTATAATGTACAAACGATTATTACAAGTAATATGCAACATTAATTTAAATTAATGTAATTTTTTTTTATGAAACACCTTCATTTTTTAATGTAAAAAGGTTTAATAAAATATTTTGTACTAAACTAATAATTATGTTTTATTTATGTGCAATTTTTTAAAACATTGAATTACATTTATTTATATTTGTAAAAACATTTAGTAAATTAGTTTAATTTAATAATAGTTTACATGGGCTTTTATTCTAAGTCCCTATCTCCATTATTTTATTTGGGAGTTTTTTGCAGTACCAGTGGTTAGCCATAGTGCTGGACTTACTTCAGCTCTGAGATTGAGTACACTGTTTTGGATCCTTTTTCACTGTGGTTACTACAAACGTGTGGTTTGTGAGTAGCAATGGGCTAACTCTTGTGTGGGTGCATGCCCCTTACTCCTTACTCCTCCCATAACTCCTCCCATTTAGTAGTAAGCATTCCCCATTTTCCAGCTACTCCTCCTCAGAGATCTCCATAGCCGGGTGGAGATCTCTGCGCATAAAAGAGAGGAGAGGTGAAGGCTTTGACCTTCACATGTAGTTTAAAAGAGTGCATTTTGTAGCACGTTAGTACTACTATTGTAGTATGACTCAAATGATTACAAAATGCAGTTTGCGAATAAGCCACTAAGAGAAAATGAGACAAATGCAAAGGCTTGTTATGTAATTGCATAAATAGGACATAAACTCTTTCATCACATCAAGTGACACACAGCAGGCAAAACATGCAGGGAATGTGGTATTATCATAATCTGACACGTGTCAACATGTTATCAGTGTCTAGAACCTGTCTGAACGCCCTTAGCCTTACATTTTTCGAACCCCCCCCTTACTTGCTTTCTTTCTTTAGGTGAATATTTTGTTTTATGACCATATCAGAGTGTTAATATAAATGAATACATGTGTTAGTACCTGAATTCATAGAATTACAGTCATAGCGAACAGTGCATTATATAACAAGGGGTGACTCAAGGCACTAATCAGCTACATATGTGTAACTTATTGTAATCAGATTCCTTCACAATTAATTTTTTTCCATGTTTTGGGATTTTAACTTTTAAAATGTTTTGGTTGGAAGGAGGTCGTTTCTGTGATTTGGAGTTCTCTTTTCACATTTTGAGTGCTGACATTTTTCTCTGTCATTATCGTCCGTTTTTATACATTTCCACCTCATTTGAAAGTTTTATTTTGTCAATTTTGTCTGGTGGTTTAATTTACGAGTGGGCACTGCCGACAGGGGCGTAGCTACCACAGGTGCAACCAGTACAATGCATCGGGCCCCAGAGGTGAGAGGTAGGCGCAATTACAACAGCCCTTTGAACCCTGAGAGGGCACCTAGTCGCTCGAACTTGTGTAGGGGTTCTGCCGCACTCCCACAATACCATTGCCTCAGTTCAAAAGGGAAGCAGCATTAAAGATTACTTCAAATTTTGTTTTTATCTTGGCTCATTTGGTGTGTGTTCAAAGACCGAGGTCAGATGTCAGTCTAGTCTTCTGACAAACTTGTGCTTATTCTTTTAAAATTGGAGGTTGGTGTTTACTTTTCTTTGTCTTACTGTAAAGTGGGAGGGTTTTGTACAGTGAATTTTGTGCCAAAGTTGGTGGTCTGAAAGTAAAGACAGTTGGATGTCCTTTTCTTCTAACGCACCACAATTTAAATACCCATAAGCAAACTGTAGAAATATTTCAATATAAATAGTTAGGAAAGCATGAATGAAGCACCTTTTTCCTAACTCTGAAGTGTGATGAAAACAAAGATTTTAGTGTGATCAAAACAAATCAAGTCACGGTGTACGTGCAGATTGGTCTGAGCACGATTGATCATGGGGAAACCGAAGGGAGGCAGGGGCGGCACTCAGCCGTCCACGGAAGAAGAGCCCATTGACCGAGGAGAACTAACAGAGCCTGGGCCGGTGCAACAACCCCACCTGCAGCAACAGCTGGACAGAATCCTAACTGCCATAGCTGATTCACGCATGGCGCTCCAGCAGGACATATCACAGGTAGCCACGGGACTGGGGCTGGTAAAAGCCGATCATGATAAACTGGTGGATAGAGTTAAATTGGTGGAAAACACGCTCCAAACCGTTGAACCAGCGCACAAAGACCTCAAAGCTACTGTAGCACACATGGTGGAGCGAGTCGACGCCCTGGAACCAAGAGCAGAGGAAGCCGAAGGCCGTAATCGACTAAACAACATCCGCGTAGTGGGCCTACCGGAAAAGATTGAGGGGTCGGACATGGTACAGTACCTTGAAGATTGGATAAAGACAGTGGTGGCACCTGAGGACCTGTCCGCCTTCTACACTTTGGAGCGGGCCCACCGGGTGCCGGCTCGGCTGCCTCAACAAGGGCGGCCTCCGCGACCAGTGGTGGCTTGACTATTACATTTTCGGGACCAGGACTTAATCTTACAGAAAACACGAGTAGATGATCCCTTCCAGGTGTAGAACAGTAGAGTCAACATATTCCCAGACTACACCTACGAAACCCAACGCCGGCGAACTTCTTTTCTGGCCGTCAAAAGGGAATTGCGCAGCGAAGGACTCCAATATTCTCTCCAATTCCCGGCTAGGCTGAGGGTCATTGTGAATGACAAAACATGGTTCTTCGATACCCCGGATGATGCGTCTGCTTGGCTGGAACTGTATAAGGCGGGGAAGGATGACGGTGGGAGAAGCGCGCTGATCGACTCGGAGGGGCTGCCTCTGCGAAAATCCCGACAGATCCGCACGTCACAGTCAGAAGCGGATCGGCGAGATGTACTGGCTGTGGTGTCCACATTGTCGGGGACGCAGGAAGCTCCATCGCTTGAGGGCACAGGGTCAGAAAAGGACAATAATCGACCTGACTCCAAGCACTCTGAAGCGGACAGCGAGCACCTACCAAAGGTGACCCCGGAGACGGCAGAGTGAATGTTGGACGAGGGGTAAACGGACCTGGGGAGCTGGCTGGAGTGCAGAATTGGAACTGAGATGGACACCCAGGGTTTAGCTCTATGGTGTTGTGAGGGAGGGGGTGCCAGAGCGGGTCTACTTATAGTGGGCTCAGTTGCACAGGGAGATCTGGAAAAGAGGGGCGGCTACCCATTGGTATACAGTCCCCCCTCACCGCCCTTAAAGCATGCCCATAGTGTCTGCTGTTGGGCTTCGTAGTTGTTTGATAGATATAATGGTTTGGATGGGAACTAGATGGGAGTTGCTAGGTGCTGCTCTCGGGGGGTGAGAGGTGTGGGATGTTTTGGGGGAGTTGGGGAGGGGCAATCACCGATGCAGACACGGAGGTACGACTCCAATTGTGCAGGGACACATGGGAGAATGGGTGATTCAGCTAATTTGAGATGGATAACCTGGAATGTGAGGGGACTTCATACCATGACAAGACGCCATAAGATTCACGCCTATATTGGTCGCAGGGGAGTACACATTGCACTACTCCAAGAAACACACTTAACGAAGGCCGAAGGTATAGCGCTACAGCGAAGATGGAGGGGCCAAGTATATAGCACCGCATACTCTGCTTATGCTAGAGGAGTGCTGATCTGGATTAGGGCAGGGGTCCCTTTTCAGGTAACTAGACAGTCGATAGCCCATGAGGGCAGGTTTGTGGCCATTGAAGGAAAATTGAGAGGTAGGGACATTGCCTTCTGTAGTGTCTATGCGCCTAATGTTGATCAGCTGGGTTTTCTGGCGAGAATGTCTGGATCGCTGGCGCACTATCTTGCGAGTCCTCTGGTGATGGGGGGAGACTTCAATTCCATTGCGGACATATCCCTAGATAGATCGCACCCCCCCTGGCAGAATCCCCGATCCATTGCTTGACCAAGGGTAGGCTAGATTGGCAAACACGATGGGGACTAGTAGATGCTTGGCGTGCGCAACACCCAGGGGATCGAGACTACTCCTATTTTTCTGGCATTCATGAGTTACACGTAAGGTTAGACGCGGTGCTGTGCTCCCCCGCAGTAATGCCAGCTATTGCGCGGACTGAATATTTAACCAGAACGATATCTGACCATAACCCGTTGTTAGTCACCATGCAATGGATGACTGTACTCTCGTGCGTCCCCACGAAATTGCGCCCGAGACGCTATATGACCCGCTCCTCCATGCTGCGCTGGAGGAGGGGATTACCCACTATTTTGCGGAAAACGCTGGTTCGACTGCGACGAGGGCCACGGAATGGGACGCCTTCAAGGTAGTTATGAGGGGGCTCTGCATAGGGAAGCACGCAGGAGTGCGGAAAGTCCTCTTGGACGATCTGAACACAGCTGAGGATAAACTACGCCAGGCGAAATTATTAAGGCCTGGCCACCCTGAATTACAGGCGGAGGTTAGTGCAGTGAAGGAGGCGTTGGCGGCAGAAGTAGAGCGTTTGCGTAGCTTTGATCATAAGGCTTACATGACGAGGACCCATGGGGGGGGGAGATAAGGCTGGGACACTGCTGGCCTGGCTAGCCAACCCCTCCAAAAGGAGCTTTAGAAACGGAGGGAGGAGAGGTAGTTCATACCCAAAATGAGATCCTGCAATGCTTCACGCGCTACTATGAGGCACTTTACAAAAGTAAGTTGATGACCGGAGACCCTGCCATTGATATTTTCCTGGAAGAACTGTGCCTCCCAGGACTAGATCAGGAGCAGGCAAATGATTTGGGTAAAAACATAGGGCTGGGAGAGATTCGAGGTGCCATTAAGCACATGGCCTGCAACAAAACCCCGGGTCTAGATGGTCTACCCATAGAATTTTATGGGAAATTTGTTGACCTATTGGCACCAAGACTCCAGGAAGTCTATCAGGAGGCGAGAGAGACAGGGCAGCTGCCCCAATCTATGCGGGAAGCGCTGGTGATCCCACTGCTGAAAACAGGGAGGGAGAGTATGAATACGGCCTCTTATAGACCATTGTCGATGTTAACCACAGACTACAAAATACTGAGCAGTATCTTGGCGACCCGACTATTAAAGCATATGACCACACTAGTCCACGCAGATCAGGCTGGTTTCATACTAAAGCGGAACACGACCACGAACATCAGACGGTTGGTGCGCCGACTGGAGGAGGACCATCCAAGGGCGCTACAGCCAATGGTACTATCTGTAGATATCGAGAAAGCTTTTGATAGCTTAGAATGGGAGTATCTATACAAGGTGATGGGGCGATTTGGTCTGGGAGTGGACTATGCAATGGACGAAAGTCTTATATACGTCTGCGGTGGGCAAGTGAGGGTAGGCACGCTGATATCCTCGCAATACCCGGTAGAACGAGGGACGAGACAAGGGTGTTTGCTGTCCCCATTACTGTTCGCCTTGGCAATGGAACCCCTTGCAGTTACGATTCGGATGGGACATCACTATAGGGGACTAGAGAGTAGAGAGGGCCAACAGTATATATCGCTATACGCGGACGATCTATTGCTCTTCCTAGAAGATACTGGCAAGGCGATGACGGGGCTGAACATTTGCTCTCCGACTATGGAGAAATCTCGGGCCTGAGAGTAAACTGGTCGAAGACCTGTATGTTCCCGATAAGGCAGGGGGAGACCCAACCTGATATGGTCCGAGCAGTAAGGTGGGAACCCACCTACTGGAAGTACCTGGGAGTGCACATTTATCACACGGCAGCGGACATGCTGGAGGGGAATGTGGATCTCGGTGTGAGGGCGCTGAAAAGCAGAATGGCCTTTTGGGCCACCCGCCCATTGTCAGTAACAGGCCACATAGCCCTCTTAAAAATAATAGCGCTGCCTCGTTTCTTATACTATTTTAGAACACTCCCAGTGTGGGTACCGAGCTCCACGTTTAAATCACTGAAGTCACTCGTGGTGTCTTTCCTCCGGGGTGCAGGCAGACGTAGAGTTGCGCAGGCAACGCTCGTACGGCCTAAGGTTGAGAGTGGACTGGCAGTCCCAGATTTTGAGTTGTACTACTTAGCGGGCCAACTGCAGATCTTCACGCAAGAAGTAGCAAGAGAATTTAGAGGACCGGAACATAAGAGAGGTAGGGGAATACCACGCCACGTCCTCTCCTTTATAGCGTTACAACAGAGGCTCGACCTCGGAGATTTACTAACAGAGGAGAAGACGCTCAAACTTTGTTGGAACCGCTCCAAATGTAGGGCGGGAATGTTGCACCCGTATGCGCCCGAAATCCCACTGGGAATGGTGACGGTGTTACCGCACGGCAGGGACTGGTCATGATTGCAGATCTGGGAAGAGGCGAGACTCCAAATGCTGGGGGACCTCTACGAGGACGGGGCTCTACTACCCTTCCAGACACTCCAGGAGAGGTTTGACCTACCGAGAGGGGATTTCTTATTGCACGCAGCATTAACGAGAGCGATACAAGCGCACTGGCGGGAGGGACTGATGGAGCCTAGGACGTCGATGGGCTGTCAGTATACTATGATGGCGGCTGGGACCATTAAGGTGGTCACGTGTTTATACTCCAGAATGCTCAATGAAGGGTTAGCGCCCTAGCTACACTGAAAGAAAAGTGGGAAGTAGATTTAGGGAAAGCTATCCCTGATGCAGCCTGGGTGCACATAATGCGGACAGCCTGGAAGAGCACGAGGAACGCAAGGTTCCAGTTGATACACTTTTATATACTCCACAGAGCGTACTTAACGGCAGGGAAAATCCAGAAATACTTTAAGGTGGCAGAGGCGACATGCCCCAGATGCACGAGAGCCGGGGCAGAATTAGAACATATGTTATGATCCTTCCCAGCGATGAGACACTATTGGGAAGAAGTGGGAAACACCCTAAATGCAATAACAGAGAGGCAACTGGTATTTTATATGGCCACTAGCATTCTGCATTGGTTCCCCCACACATCTAAGAATAGGATTACAAGTAAATTTGTGGACATGGGGCTTATACTGGCAAAGCGTGAAATCACGAAACATTGGAAGGCAACAGTGGGACCCAGCAGCGCACAGTGGACGGGTGAGTTTTTAAAATGGGCCAACAGTGAGAACGCGTTAAGGTATCAGTTAGCGCGTAGGCGAAACAATGTTAAAGAGGTAGAGGCAGCGATGGCATGGGAAACCTTAGTGCAGGCACTGCGAGAGTATGAGCCGCATGACGACTGAGCGGAGCGGATCGCTGACTGAGGGCAACCCCGAGACAGGACAGGTACATCAAATGGGTCAATATGTGATAACTCCTGTGCATGTATAACAAAGATAATAGCTATGGTTGTGCGCGTCGGTGATGGGGGGCTCGGGAGGAGGGAGGGAGGGCGCCGTTTTGGTAGGAGGGAATAGAAGGGTTGTATTCCGGAGGGCATAGTTTAATCTGGTACACTGATTGCAAAGAGCTGCTATACCAACATAACATGTAAAGTACAACAGGTGGAGGGTTTCCGACCGATTCTATGAGGCTGATACGGCAATTGTAGTGTCAATGTTTATGTATGTTTTGTGCAGAAAACCAATAAACTACGTCTTAAAAAAAAAAATCAAAACGAATCAAGTCACTTTATTTGGTGATGTGCAGATGACAATTATTCACTTATCCCCAATTTCCACACAGTACTGTTTGTGTGTTCCATAGTTTTAGCAGTAAAATTGTAAGTCTGTGCAAATTTAAGGGCTCATTTACGAGGTTTTGGCGCAGGGCAGTGCCACAAGGAATCTTGCTGCTCTGCCCTACGTCAAAAGAAAAGGGCAGGAATGCGCCTTATGTATGAGACATGGCACATTCCTGTCCTTTTCCCCTGCGCTGGCACACAATGGCCTGCCATGCGCCAATGCAGGCACCCTTGCGGCAAAGGATATTTTTCCTCGTTGCGCCACCCTAACACCACCCCTGGGGTGGCATTATAAATTCATGCATTCCCGGTTTTATGATTCCTCGTAAATCTGGGAA
This sequence comes from Lissotriton vulgaris, assembly GCF_964263255.1. NCBI lineage: Eukaryota > Metazoa > Chordata > Amphibia > Caudata > Salamandridae > Lissotriton > Lissotriton vulgaris. Next base: position 49,702 of record NW_028246540.1, on the reverse strand, counting down.
TGCTTCAGATGCCATGGGTGTTGCGTGGGAACACCCACAGCAACACCCAGGGAATGCCCCTTTCATGCAGTGTTCTGCTTGAAAGGTGCACATATTTACAAGGCCATGAAAAGACATGCAAAGTGGCTTTGCGTGACCTTGTAAAAATGCTGTGGCACATTGCGCCACTGGATTGTCAAAAAAGTGTCACTCCAGTGGTGCAAAAAGTGCTGCTAGGGGACTCGTAAATGAGGTCCTCACTGGTCATTGGGGACAGCATGCTCCTAAATGTGACAACAGCTATATACCACACTTTTACCACCCTCCTGCTGAATTGACGTGGCTCATTTGCAACACTTATTGCTTGGTTTATTGAGAATCCCGATGACTTCAGTGATGTAATATTGTTAGCAGCACCCCAAATAGGCAATTCTTTCCAGTACCACTGCCGACTAGAGCCAGAGGAGTTCTTACAGCACTGGGAGCTTGTATTAGCTCCGCCTAATTCCCTCAGCTGCAGGTGTCAGACTCTAAGCAGCAGAATCCAGTGAAGCACCTGTGGGAGCACTGCAAAGGTCTCTTCACGGGAAACAACCTTTACAACGCAACTTTTACAATGCACTACCATTACAACGAAACTTTTACAACGCAACATCCATTACAACGCATGCATTTACAACACAACCATTACAACGCATGACACTACAACGCACACCACTGCAACGCATGTCATTACAATGCAGTCATTACAACGCATAGCATTACAACGCATAGCATTACAACACATAGTACCCCTACACTATCCAACACTTACCCTACTGTTGCACCCCCTGGAGTTAGAATAGTAATTTTTACCCCTACACTATCCAACACTTACCCTACTGTTGCACCCCCTGGAGTTAGAATAGTAATTTTTACTCCTACACTATCCAACACTTACTCTACTGTTGCACCCCCCTGGAGTTAAAATAGTAATTTTTACCCCTACACTATCCAATATTTACCTTATATGCAATGTAATGTTATGCGTTGTAATGGTATGCGTTGTAAAGGTAGTATGCGATATAATGGAATGCGTTGTAAAGGTAGTTTTTAAACATTTGTTGTAAATGCATGCGTTGTAATGGAATGCGTTGTAATGGATGTTGCGTTGTAAAAAATGCGTTGTAAAGGTAGGCGTTGTAAAAGTATGTGTTGTAACATCATACATCCTCTCTTCACATGTGCACTGAATGCACATGCTCACTTTTGTAAATGCAGTGTGAGCCATTGGGCCCTGGCTGCCTGACACCAGCAGAGGTCAAAGAAGAAGTTATGCCCATGTTGCTTTGTGGTTTTTGGAGACAAAACAGTGTCAGTCTTATGGGTGGAGGGCAGAGGAAGGGGGTTAATAAAGGAATATTGACTTGCTAGGGAAGTATTCTTTGTTTCGTTTTATGCTAAAGAAATGCACAGGTAACTTTAAAAGAAAGTCCTGGGTTTGCTAATGCACAATTCTTCCATTTTAAAATTAGAAGTAGGAATATTTATTCTTCTGAGACCAGTGAAAACTGTCCAAAATCTCAGAAAACAATGTTTTGCTTCCCAGAGCGAGATACTGAGAGAGGAGGAACATGAGTAACTGTTATACATAGTAATGCAATCGAGGTGGGTAAGCCAACTAATGAACAGGGCGGGCCAAGCCAAGGATCTGTCTTGGCTCCAAGAGCTCATCTTGGCTCTAAGAGCTCACACACAAGCTGAGCCATGGGAACGTTTAGCATGGAAATCATTCAACAAATGTCATGTGAAAATATAATAAAGTATCTTCAAAATTCAAGAAAATACATTTCTTTAACAAGCGTTTCACCTTTTGCATATCTAATTTTATCACTGTAGTGAGAGGCATTTATTAATAGTGAAAGATTTTAAACATGAACTTGAAAACATTCATGCCCCACCCAGATGACAATGCCATTAGAGAACGAAGAGGCAAGCCAGTTGTCATGTGAACCCTATATGTGAGAAATATTCTTATTTTACATGGAGCAACATTATGGTTCATTAACCTAAACACAAGATAGATTTTTGTACAGCACACATACTCCTGTATTTCAAGGTTTTCTCATATGCAGCAATGAAAAAATAAGAGGCACAATAAAATAAAATAATTGCCTTGGATCAAACAATTCGGTCAAGTGACCAACCCGGGATTAATCCCAGGGAAGACTTCTGGTTTCACAATGTGTAATACAGCCATTGGACTGATAGACCTTTCTCATTCTAGTTGGGAATCACAGTTCTTGGTACCTAAGGTAAGAGCGTGTATATCAGACAGAAGTCACATGAAAGCTCAGCTTATTTTAGACTTGAGGACTCAAGAGGGCCTCAAGCTGAACCAGAGACTGGCATCTGGTTCCAAACTTCAGTGGCACACACACTACTATACTATACTATACTATACTATACTATACTATACTATACTATACTATACTATACTATACTATACTATACTATACTATACTATACTATACTATACTATCCTATCCTATCCTATACTATACTATACTATACTATACTAAACTATAGGTATTCTGTGCCTAATATAAGCTTAGATTATGCTGCCAGTGATATACCTGTTTTGTATGTGAGGATATCTTAGCTTGCAATGCTGCTGCCTTTCTTGTATCTGTGCACTGTGTGAGGGGAACTTGCGTTGTTGCCAATTGTTGCACATTGTGTGTGTGCTTATACACTGGCTTGGACTGCTGCTGCAGATGCTGTCAATGTTCTGTGCATGCGAGGAAAGCTTGCATTGTTTCTGACCAGATCAGTATGTGTTCTATGGGTGTGAGGGAAGTATGTCATCCTGCCTGTCATCCTGCCTGGTGCTATACCCATTTTGTGTGTGGAAATTTTGCTGTGCGTGTGAGTCGAGCTTTCACTCATACACCCCAGTGCTGTTCCTTACACTTGTATCAAATCTGAAATCCTGCAGTGCCACACTTGTTCCATGTCTTTTAATGAAGCTTGCACTGGCTCTGCAGTACCACATTAGTTCCACATCTTTGAAGGAAGCTTGCACTGATTGGCCCTGCAGTTCCACACTTGTTCCATGTCTTTGGAGGAAGCTTGCACTGGCTGGTACTGCTTGTACTGGAATACTATGCTTGTTCCATGTCTATGAAGGATACTCAGTTTTTCAGTTTTTAACGTCTTTATTTCGATTTTTCATCATAAAAGACACACATATACACAAAATTACTTTAAATACAATTAGTACAACGAAGTCATAAGATCATAAATATTTAAATACATATACTAACCAAATCAAAAAGAAACAAGACAATTAAAGTGAAGACAAAGCAAATCTAGTTAAAAATCTCAATTAAACATACTTATAAAGACGTCAAGGGGAATTTTAAAAACATTTGAGCATATATAAAAAAAGCAGATCATCAATACTGATAAAGTCATAGGCCGAAAAACCAGTGGGGTAACACAGTGTACAGGTTATTTAGGTCAAGATACTATGAGCTGACTGATTGATTTAATCCTTATCAGCCAAGCCCACCCAAGGAATTTGGCCAATCCTATAGATAGCCATTCAGATGTGTTGGTTCTCAGGATATACAATGCTTCACTACTCACTCGGGTGTTAAGTCTGGTACATATAGGTTTCAGCCACTTATTACGTGGTTCACAATAAGCAGAACAGACAAATAAAAAGTGGCCAACAGTTTCTTTACAAACAGTACAACAGGGACAGAAACTTGACTCTAACCTCTGCCAGCCGCTAGTAAAAGCCCTCAGAGGCAGTGTACCTACACGGAACTGATGGTATAGTTTCCTATCTAATGTTTTAAGGATAACATCCCAATATACTTCTTTGTTAGGTACTGCTTTGTGGAGCAAGAACTGGCCTGTCAAGTTCATTTTCTCAGAAAGTGCCACATGTTCCGTTTTTACCATGGACCAAAAGAGAAGTTTAAATTCATTCTTAGTAGGGAAGGTTTGAGAACCCGGCTCCGACCAAAGCAAGGGGAGACCCATTTCGATGAGAGTGTTCTTAATTAGCTTTAGCCACGGTATGCCACCTGCCCCTTGTTGCATTCTCACATCCTGTAATTCACGGGCAAACATGGCCAGCTCCGGGGTGGACCATATACGTCTCCATAACGCCACCATCCTATAGAGGGCCTGGTGTTTAATGGTATGCATGCCCATGTCCATCAGGAGTGGAAGAACTGGTGTTGAGGGGGGGAGACTAACTAGGTTTCGAAGGAATTTATTCTGTATCCTGTCCAAGACAGCCAGGTCCACACTTCCCCAAATATCGGCCCCATATAATATGGCTGAGCTGATTTTAGCACTATAAATTTTAAGTGCGGGCAGTACTCTTTTAGTCAGGGAACACCGCTGCTCTTTTACTAGACAACCAGTCAGGCGGGCAAATTTCAGACAGAGCGCCGCTACTTGATCTTTCCATTGTAGCCTATAATCCAGAGTAACACCAAGATAAGTCATTACATCAACCTGCTCCAGTCTAGACCCATTCATTAAAACATGTCCCCTCAGTGGCTTTTTCTTGGTTAGGACCATGAACTTGGTTTTATTAATATTAATCTCAAGATCATTCATAGTACAAAAGTCCATGAATTTATTTATTGCTACCTGTAAACCCTTCTGTGTTTTGGCCAATATGAGGGTGTCGTCTGCAAAAATTAAAAGAGGGAATTTGGACCCACCCAGTGAAGGAGCATCGGTGGGGGTATCTGAGAGGAACTTTACCACCTGGTTGATGAAGAGTACAAATAGGGTGGGGGCCAGGACACAACCCTGCCTCACACCGCGAGTTACGGGGAAGGATTCGGTAACCTGGCCCTGGCGACCCCATCTGACTCTTGCAAAGTTACCCTCGTGCATCCTAATGGTAAGTTCTAATAGTGCACTAGGGACCCCCATCCTTCTCAGTGCTGCCCACATCTTCCCTCTGGGGACCAGATCAAACGCTGATTTGAGGTCCACAAATGCAGCGAAGATCTTCCCGTCTCTCAGAAACACAGTTTTCCAATAAATCATGACGAATCTTAATATCTGATCAACTGTGCTAATGTGTGCTCTAAAACCCGCCTGCATTGGAGACAGAATGTCTACTTCTGTCATCCACGAATGGATTTTCCCTAACAGCATTCTGGCTATTACTTTTTGTAGGGCGTCGATGAGGCTGATGGGGCGATAGTTTCCCGCATCAGATCTATCTCCTTTTTTGTGCACTGGCAAAATTTCGGCCCCTTTCCAGGAATTTGGGATCCTGGTCCCTCTAGCTATAGCATTTGCTAAGATTAATATATACGGGACCCAGTGTGTTTGATCATATTTGAAGAGGTCCGCGGGGATGCAGTCCATGCCGGGGGCTTTGCCATTCTGCACTTGTTTAAGAGCAGAAATAGCTTCAGTTTCAGTAAAAACAATGTGATCAAGTGAGGCCACCTCAGACTGCACACTGGCATCTTCCCTAATGGTGGTAAGGGAGATCCGTTCCGTGTGGCTGAACTGTGCCTCGTAGTGCTTGACCCATTGCTCTGCCGGGACATGGTTTACTGGAATATGTAATTCTCCCGCCCCTCCCCATTTCACAACCTCCCAAAATTTTTGTTGGTTAGATGAGGTACTTGCCTGGTATAGATCTAACCAACGCTGGTCATCCCATTTGATTTTTGCCTCTTTTAGTGCTTTCTTATAATTCACCCTAGCTATCCTTATATCCGGGCATGATTTGGATTTAATAGCCTTTAACAGAGAACTGTGGGCAATACTACATGTCTTATCGTACCATTTCAACCTAGATTCTGCTGGGACATTATTTCCTCCTTTTACAGGTTTGCTAAAAAAAGATTTAATTTTACTAAAAAGAGACTCATGAATTGTCCCAATTTGATCGAGTGGAGTTCCAGCCTCAAGTATGGGTACCATCTGTCTTGTAGCCGCTAGGACCTCCATGGCAATGCTGCTAATAATGGCAGTATTGTCTTGGAGCCCAGCCCATCTTACCCTTCTACAATCATTTGTGAGACCAGCGTCTGCTGTATCAATATTAGTTGCAGGGTTCATGTGAAGACCCTCATCCACAGATAATTTTATTACCAAGGGGTTATGATCACTCTCAGATCTAGTGACTATTTCCATGTCCACCAGTATTTTCCAAAACTCTATCTTTAACAAAAAATAATCAATGCGGCTCGAGTTTAGGGAGTTATCGAATGTAACTTTTCCCATCTGGTCTGATTTGGTCCTTCCATTCGCTGCACGCAAGTCCCATTCAAGGCAAAGACCCAACCACTGCATAACTGCCTCCGTTACTTTTTTAATTGGAGGGATAGACAAAGGAGGAATATTCCAAATCTGATCAATTTCCCCATATCCCCCACTATCAAGGTTAGGAAACGGTTCGAAACAACAGTTGAAATCGCCTGCCACCATAACACATTTGTCACTGCTAATGTTATTCAGTAGGGAGTCAAGTTCAGCTACCACTCCCGCAGGCTTCCCACCTGGTAACCCTCTAGCATATATGTTAAACAGAAAAAGGTCCTGGTTATTTTTACCGGTTAATTTCAACGCTAGGATGTCATTACTCAGAGTAGGGAGTTCCGTGATGGTAATGGCTAATGATTGTCTAATCCAAATAACTAGGCCTCCTGAAGGGCGACCCTTCGGTCCCTTACTAGCTGGTTTGTGGTAATTAAGGTAACCAACCCGATAGATAGCGTCGGTTGTCCAACTTTCCTGCAGGATAATAACATCATGTAGATCCACAAAAGAGCCCCAATCAGCCTCTGACACTTTCCCCTTTAAGCCCGCTATATTCCAAGACAAGACTGCGAGGGTGTAGGATGTTTTCTCTACCATCTTGGCGGTTGGGTTGACGACAGCCTCAGTGATCGTCTGTCTAGGGGTGCCTGACAAGAGTGTTTCCCTTATTTCCACCCTCTGTGGATTTACGCTAGTCACAGGGACAGCCTCTACCCCAGGGACACACACATTATTTAAAGAACACGTTACCACAGCACTAGAACGCCCAGTAATCGATTGTTCAACATCATGTCAATCCACACCTTCCAGACCGGAAAGGGGAGCAAACCGGTTCGCAAGGTGGGGATAGAACATTGGATAAAGTGGAGTGTCAAAATTGAATCTCCCTCTAGACCTGTCCCTTCTTGAATGATGAAACGGGGTATGGGATCTGTTTGTATATAGGGCTGGATAAAAATAATGCAGTAGTAGAGTTTGTACATCCCCAACTCTACCGAATCTTGGTTCCCTGCAAATGTATTCGGCAACCCAAGGCTCTCTGAAACTAACCACCACACAATCCCCCTCAAGATCTTTCTTACCAAAGCCAATCCAATCCACCCTCCTTACATTAAGTATTTCAGGATTTAGATTAGGAGGTAGTGGCCGGTTTTTATTAAGCCAGAATGTAACCTTATTGTAGAGATCCTTGTGTGTTTCTCTCTTGCCATCTGCAAGCGGAGCCACGCCAGTTAAAACAATTGTATAAGGTACTGACTCCGGTGGGAGGTTCACACACTGTTTCTTTGGGATGGGTTTGGCGATGGGCTGATGACTGATATTTTTGCTCCTAACAGAAGTTAAATTTTTCGGAACCTGCTGGTTTTTAACAGGCTTTAGCCTTGCAGGGTTCTCTGTGGAAGCTACTTTCTTGGGATCGGGTACAGTTTTTTGCGGGGCCTTGGATATAGAGGGTCCCACTTGTACACTATTAACCCCCGCTTTATTATTCGTCATAATGGTGGGCTTCGGAATGGTCGGGACAGAAGGGGTCAAACCAGCAGTTGCTAAACTGGCGAGGATTCTGTCAGAGGTCGCTATATTATCCTTCACTAGCAAATCTATGGAATCCATTTTTGTATTTAGTAACCTTGTCCTTTCAAAAAGAGGTAGGAGTAAAGATTTGAATAGCAGCTCAATTTTCGCCAAAAATATCTCTTCTGTAATGCTAATCATAGTCTCACCTCCCCCTTGCTGGACAGTAGCGTTAATATTGGGTAGCTGTGGGGGGGAAGGTGAGGCATTTCCCAACCCCTCAGTTTGTTCCTCTATGACCGGTGAGTCTACCCTCTTGCGTTTCCCAGGGTTGTGAGTGGGTGTTTGTTGTGGATGGGAGGGGGAATCCATTAGTTCAGTACTAATGTTGAGGTTTGGTGAGTCTGAGAGACCAGTATTATCCCTGGACTGATCTAAACAAATAGTCCCGCTATTTTGTAAGTTATCATGTGCGGTATTAAAGGCGCTTTCCTGGTAAGAATCCACTATTTCCACTGTATGGATCTCAGGAGCAGTTACCAACAATACTTCGGCATTACTATCCGAATTCAACGTCGAAAGTGGGACAGGGGAGACAGCCTCATTAATTGTACCTAGTGAAGACCGCTTACCAGTAATAATATCAAGCGAGAGGCGTTTTTCAACCAGGGCGATCTCCTTCTCTAATATAGCAGTAGAACGCTTGAAAAACTGATCAATTGTACCAGTAAAAGTACCATTAGAGGTTGAGACCTGAACTTGCCTCTCCTTACCAGACCTTAGGGGCATTTTTGTTATTCCTTTTAAAATACAACTAGCGGTACTAAATCCAACCTCAATACTTAATCAGCGATGCCACTCAGGCCACAATATTTTAACAACACTTTAGACACAAACGGTCACACTAAAAATTGTACCAGTTAAAAAGGTTCATAAATAGGTGGTCAGGAAGAAAATGTTAATAGTAGGGCCCAGCCCGGCCTCCTCCGGCCCCGGACGGCCACAGACGGTCCCGCCCTTGTCCCGGGCTTCTCCCGGTCGCTCCCGCTCGCTCCCGCGAGGTAGGGATACTAGGCTCCTTAAGACTCTGCAACTACGTGATAGGTGGGGGGCGTGGCCAGCGGGGAGAGCAGCCCAGGTGATGGTGATTGGGCGCGCAGGGGCTCCTGGACACTGGAGTCCCCTGCCTATGCTCGCAGCCCCGCTGGTTACTCGCCTGTCCCCGCGCTCCTCCTGTGGTCTCTGATGCTGCCTCCTGGCAAGCGACGCGCTGCGGGACCCGCGAAGCGGGTCCGGCGAGTCGTGGAGACGGTTGAAATCCACAAAGGGTCAGCTACACTGTAAGTCCGCCGTGCTCCTCTGGCGTCCTGGCACTGGTAATCCGTTTACAAGGGGTCCTTGCACTGGTCTTGTAGTACATAGCTTGTTCCTTTAGGGAACAAGTTAGTGCTTGTGACCAGTGCTAAATGCCTTATGCATGGGAGCCAAGTATCTGCTGCATTCCTGGTCCATGTGCTCTATCCATTTCTGTATGTTTAATGTCTGGCCAAAATACTGTTTTAAATGTCTTACCAGCCTCATGTTTTCTCAAAAATAATACATAATCTGGCTTACAGAAAATGCACTTTGGGTACGCCCACTTCAGTTATTCATCAGAGTGTCATTCACATATTGGTCCAGCCCTTGAGAACAGCATACATACAATTGGGCATTGTTAGACCTGGCACCATTGGCGTGGGTCTCCCTTCCATTTTTGCTGTTGCCTCGTGTATTTGTGCTGGTGTTAGTTGCTTTGGGCACTGTGCCACTGCTATCCAGTGCCACAGTGCAAGTGCTCCCTATTGTAAATCGATGTATGAATCAGTGGTTCAATGTTTGGCTATTTGGTTTACTTGTCAGACCCTAGTCTAGTGCACTGAGTGTTCCCAGGGCGTGTAAATCCAAATGCTGCTGGTGGGCTTGCAGCACTGGTTGTGCCACCCACAGAAGCAGCCTTGTAAAATGTGTATTAGGTCTGCCATTGCAGAGATGGCGTGCAGTCTGGTACTGTCATGCTGACTGGGCAAGTGCACCCATTTTCCAGTCCCTAAACCTTCCATTTTCTTCATATCAGTCACCCCTATGGTAGCCCCAAGGGCAGGGTGCATTGTAAGTATAAGGTAGGACAAGCCCTGATGTGTGTGGCATGTCCTAATAGTGAATTACAGCCATTTTCGTTTTTCACTATTGCAAGGCTAGCTGTTCTCCATAGGCCAGAATGGGCTGTTAGAGTTATTACCTTTTATAATCCTAACTGTCTCAGAGAACATGGTAGAAATTTGAGTTTAGTATGCCTGAACTCAGGATAATAAAATACATCTTTTAGTAAAGTTTATTTTAATATTCTGTGTTTGCAAATACCACTTTTAGAAAGTAGGTATTTGCTTGTCTAACCATTCAAACCTGCCTCTGCTAGGTTGTGCATTCCTATGTCTGATTTTGTGAGTGACAGAGCTGGGGAATTCCAGGAGACAGGCTGAGTCACCCAGTGGTGAATAGAGAGATCTGCATCTAGATGGGAGGGAGGAGTTGCACCTGAACCTTTAATAGGGCTGTGCCTGCCTTCCACAATGCTGGCTCCACCCCCCGGTGAGCGGCTGATGTTTCTGCCCTGCACACTGAAAGAAGAGAAGGAGTCCTGTCAGCAAAGTGCTCCAGGGCTGTACTTGCTTTCCATAATGCTGGCTCCACCTCCTGTGGGGCGTCTGATGTGCCTGCCCTGCACTGTGAAAGGAAAGAAGTCTGGTAAACAGAGTGCTTCAGAACAGGTTTGGACTGGGCAAAGGCCCCTCTCCCCTCCGAGAACAAAGGATTTTGGGGTATAAATATTGGGACGCTGATCCCATTAAATTAGATAACTTTGGACTACAAGAAGAAACCTTTACTGAGGAGAGGAACCTGAAGAAACAGAGGAGAGACTGTTCCCAAACTGAAGTGCTGCTTGGGGGATTGGCCTGCAGTGGTTGCCTTACTGCGAAAGGAAGGAGAAAGGAACTTTGTGTACTTTGCTTTCAACTTGTGAAGGCTCTCCAAGGGCTTGGAAAAGAGCTTGCCTCCTGCTAAAGTCTCAGGGATAACAGACTTCACCCCCCCCCCGGCTCCCCAGAGTTCTTTTGGTAGTGCCTGCTGCTTTTTTGGGTCTTCTGAGGAACTGCGTGTCGCAAGGAGCTGGAAGTGCGACTCAACAAGAAGAAGCATGTTGCCGTCGCTGTACCTGCCATCGCAACTCCGAAGGAGGTTGTCGCCGCTGGAGCTGTCGCACTGCACCGCATCGGAGGGAAGCGTGCAGCAACGAAGAGGAAGCGTGTCGCCGTCGCCATCGCTGCTGCTGCCGTCGCAACTCCGAAGGAGAGTGTCGCCGCTGTAGTTGTCGCACTGAACTGCATCAGGAGAAGAATCTTGCAATGAGGTCGGAGTGTGTCGCCGTCGCTGTGCCTGCCGTCGCAACTCCGAAGGAGGGTGTCGCCGCTGGAACTGTCGCATTGCACTGCATCGACCAAGAGCACCTCGGATACCTGAGAAGTGCGCCGCCGTCGGAGCTGCTGCCGTTGCATCTTGGATGTCGCCGCTGTAGTTGTCGCATCGAGCGGAAGCTTCAGGCATCGTGGGAGAAGGGCGTCACCGCTGGAGCTGTTGCCGTCGCATCGTAAAGGTGTCGCCGCTGCGGTCCACGCATCGAACTGAGAAGTTATCGCATCCCCGAGAAGCGTGCCGCATCTGGAAGATCTTCACGTCTGTATTTCTTTGTATCTGAACTTTGCCGCATTTCCCATCGCTGCGACATTGCTTGTCGTGGAAGCGCAAAGCAACTTAAGGTACATTGACGCAGAGTGTCGCATCTAAAAACTGAACTGAACTAAGCTTAAATCTACCATCTTAAAGTAATCATAGTGTGTATTTTTGTTGTTTATGGTCTTGTGGTAACTCTATATAAAGTCTACTTATTTTTTATATAAAACCTGAGTGGTGTCCATTTGTAGTGTTGACACTGGGTTACTGTATGAGGTCACAACTGCTTAACTTACAACGCCTCTGAACTAAGCCTTCACTGCTCGCGCCACGCTACCTAGAGGGTGAGCAGGGGTTCTTTTAGGAGTGTAATCCCCTTATACTGACTAGAGGAGAGGGTCCCTATTTGTCACAAGTGCCTACCTGTGCCAACTAGAGACCCCCAAATCTAACAGGCAGTGGATCAGCCCCCTTCACCATTGGCTTTGTGGCCAAGGTTTGGCTCTGTCAGATGTCAGGTAGTCTGAGTAACAGTATTTTGCATGCATACTCTTTGTTCCTCTGCTAGCAGAGGAGTCTGACTTCAGGAGATATTTCCGATAATCCACCTTCAACAGCTCACCTGCAGATACAGGCTAGTACTAATTGAGTAATGAGAGGACCAGCAGCTGCTGCCACTGCTACCAGGCCATAACTTTCTTATGCAGAGTGCCAGCCATCTTTGCTGAGAGCTTCAAACCCATGCCACAATTTTGAACTGGTATTCTGCATAATGGTCGAAGATGGCTGACCTGTGTGACGCTTTAGTTTTTATTTTGTCATTAAATATATACCCCCTACATTCAGTTGCCATTTTTTTATTTCTTTAGAATATGCTTGCACTGCAAGGAACACCACCACCTTATGTTTTTAGAAGGCAAGTAGAATTTTGTTTGATGCCAAGACCCTTTCCTGCAAAAGTCAGACTCACATAGCCGGAAGTGCTGGTCCAAGTGTGGCTGATGGGAGCTTAGATACCCTCAGTGGGCATTCGGGCTTCAATGTAGCTTACCTCAACAGCTTTGAATTGCACTAGTGGGCCGAAGCACCAGGTGCTCAACCAGTGCCTTCTATGCTACCATCTGTACCAACTCTGCTCCTTCCTAGTAAGTGTTGAACCTGATTGTGAGCAGTGTGCTTGTGTGAGTGCAGGAGAGCCACTATATTTTGTGAGTGCATTGTGAAAGGTGCACTTGTGTGAATGCAGGATTAATGCTGTCTTTTGTGAGTGCGCAGTAAGTGGTCTACAGGCTGAAAGTGGTGTCTGTGTGAGTGCAGCATGAGGTGTGTGTCTGTGTGATGGCAGCAGTGTGAGTGTGGGGTCCCTGCATATTATGTCTTTGTGTGCATGCACATTACAAGAACCCAACCTTTTGGCTTTTGTAATGCTTTTACAGATTATGGCTTTAACTTGTAGAAATGCAGTGCAGGAAATGGAACTGCAATAGTGTGTATATGAGAATGGTGGTGAGTTCAGATATGGCAGATGCAGACTATGTCAAAGGAGGTTGAGGAGTGTCAGGTTTAGTTAATCTAAATATATATATGGGTGCCACCAGGTTTGGGCATTGTCTAGACACGCCACAGGTAGCACCTTTGGCTTATTCAGGTTAGGGAGTTCTGGTTAGTTTTTTGGGGTGACATATGTTTCTTGATAGGAAGTATAGGGCAGTTGGGGGGAAATGTCTTTTGTTAAAGTTCACTTGAAGGTTAGGGACACATGCTTGGGCACAAAAAACTCATCTTCTGCTTTTACTATGTCAAAGATGCCATCATATAATCACTATCACATCTTGACCATCAATGGATAATGCAATTAGGAGCAGTGCAATGATTTGGAAAAACGCGGGTGTTACCACGCAGGTAGGTAACAACCAGGTCAATATGACTGCGTTGTTACCATGCATGGCTTTAGATCGCAAGTCATTTCTCTGACTTGCGCTTGGTGGCGTGCAACACCAGGGAATGTATTGGATTTTAAATCCAACACATTCCCTGTTGTTGCGCTAACTGGAGTAGAAATAGTATTTTATACTATTCCTAAGTCCAGCATGCCATCTAGCGCAAGTAGTAGAAATGACTTGCGATGTAAAGCCATGCGTGGTAACAACGTGGTCGTTGTAACAACCACGTTCTTATCTACTGCGTGGTAACACCACGCATTGTAACGTGACATACTCTCAATGATGCCATATACAAAAAAGCATACTCTTGCCCTTCTCCTTCTACAGGAGACTCACCTTTTGGGTACCAGTGCACCTTCCTTGACAGGCAGAGATACACCTGGGTGTTCCATGCAGGCTTCAATTGATGTTCCAGAGGTGTCGCTACACTTTTAAACAAATCCTTTCACACCGTCCCACACCTTGTATCAATGGTCCACACTGATAACCTGGGCAGGTTCACCATGATAAAGGCCACTCAGGAAGGATGTGGTGCATTTTAAGTGCATATGCTCCTCCCAGCTTGACTAACAGTACATTCCATGGAGTAACTGAGCTATTACTAAAATCCCCATGGGTATCACCGTGGTGGGGGAGACTTTAATGTAGTCATGGATACTTCCCTAAATGTGGACAGCCCCTCTCTGGCTCCAAAATCCATCGTCCTTGCTAAGTGAGCTGACTCAGGCATATAATTGACGAACAATACACCCACTACTCCATACACCACTGCTATTCTTCCCAACAGGACTACCTGTTTGTCCTCACAGTCAAGCTGAGTGGGACGACTGATGCTGGGATACTGACATCAGGGCTCTCTGATCCCTCGCCTGTCATGATGCAGATCTGTGGCCGTACTATGGGGTCTGGGGCATATGTCATCTAAATGCATGGTGTTTGAAAGACGACCAGCTGGTGGGCCATTTGAGGGAATACTTCCAGCTCAATGTATACTTGGTCTCATCACCCACTAACTTCTGGGATGCCTTCAAGACTGTCGTTCGAGTGGAGGCTTTGGCTCTGGTGCAGAGGAAGAAAAGCAACAGGATTCATAATATTCAGTGCCTATAACTCTGATACACCCATACAGATGGAGCTCGTCTGACCATCCCTGAGAACAAAACTACTTGACACAGAGAAGCTGTCTTGGACTATGTCTAATACAATCCTACGAACTTGGAAAGAAGGCAGGAAAGCTCTTGGACTGACTAGCCAGTAAGTAGGTTGTCCTTAGAAGACTTTAGAATCATTCACTCCATAGAGATGAATGAAGGAGGTAGTCTCTCTGATTCCTGGGTGAATGTAGCCCATTCCACCACTTATTGAAAGGGTCTCTACCACAATCACCAGCCTCCACCCCTAGACATGCAACACCTGATTGCAGCTGACCTCCCTATGAGGTCACAGTCACTTTCAGATCAGACCCTCCCATTACAGTCAAAGAAATCTAGAAGGCTATTACGGTGATGCCCTCTTGCAAAACAATAGGCCCCAATGGTTTCCCCCTCAAAGCTTTGAGAAGTACACCTCCGATATCACACTGCTCCGGTTGGTATTGTTCAAGGAGGCTACTAAACATGTCTTTACGTCCCCATGGCCTCAAAGGCACAATCTCCTAAAGCCTGGCGCAACTGACGAACAAATGTGCGTCACATGACCCTCAATCAACATAAAGGTCAAGTTCCTTGCAAAAAAGTCAAGGTCATATGCTGCTTGATTCACAACGATCAAACTGGTTTTGTGTCTGTCAGGAGTATTCAACACTGTCTTAGGCCTTTACAATTTGCATTGGCTACAGCGACTAACTTTCAGGGGTCAGCCGCTCTAGATTTTGTAAAAACCTTTGACTTTATAAACTGGCCCATCATGTTCCAAATACTCCACAGAATTAACTTTTGTCCCCATTTCCTCAATTGTATTGCCACACTATATAATGTCACGGGCCTGTCACACACTCAATTAAAATTGGTGGACAATCCTTTCACATACCTTTGCATTAAGATGACTGTAGATCAGAAGAAATATTAGGGCTTGAAGATTATGATCCTGCCTTGTCACACGGAGAGTGAGTTAGCAAATGGTCTTTTTTGCAACATCCATAATGGTTAGATCGACCCTATTTAAAATGGCATCCCTCACCCGATTTCTCTACACTCTACAAAACTACCCATTCATTGACCAAGATAGGGTTCTCATGGAGCTGCAATCTATGTTCTCAGGATTTCTATGGGCGAGTAAGACACCCAGAATCTTCTTTGCGAAAGGAGCCCAATTGTCACCCGAGGGAGGGCCAGGTACTGCTAACATTCGCCTATATCATCTGGCGTCCCAGATGCTCCCCATAAACAAATGGCTATTAAGTGATAGTCAGGACCCAGAGATAATGCTGCAACTAAGCCTGGAGACCCTGGAATACTTTCATTAATATATAGGGGAAGCCTGCTCCACTGACTGCGCGGATCACCAACATCACCAAGCTACCCTTTCTATGCTGACGCAGTGCAGAGGCTGCGCTAATAAACATAAGGAGATCTGCGCTCCATAGCGGTATCGCATTCAATCGCCATAACACTTTAAATGTCGTAAATGTCAAATTAATCCTTCTCGGATCGCCCTTTCTTGCCTAATGTCACTGATGTCGTCATATTGATATAGGTGTGCCACCAAAAAGATTAGCATGAATGTTTTATTGGTAATGGTAGCAATCTGATGAAAAAATTGTTGTTAAAAAGTAAGTACTCAATCCTATGCCAGGTTCTAAAAAGACATAGTGATCTCCAAGTAGTACTTCTGTGGCATTACATCCCAGTCCTACAGATGTGCTCTTTCTAATGTGGGTGATGAAATATATCCTACTGAAACACTGCATCGACTTATTAATATGTTGGAATTTACGGTTCGAGGAACCAGACTATACTGCTGCTTTTGCAATATCTTAGCTGTACTTGTTTGTATCCAAAATAAAATAAAAACTTGTTTTGTATGCTAGGTTGAAAGCTGTTTGAAAGAGGTATAAATGTTGACGGGTTTGGATATTAAGAATATGTTGGATACACAAAATGTTTAAAATTATTTGGAGGACTGAAACTTATTTTAGAGATTTTTGTTACTAATAAATGATGTTTTTTAATTCAGTGTTCAGTTTTCTTATGAAATCTCTTTCACAGTGATAAAACCCACTACATAAAGAAATAACTATATAAACAAAACTCTGTTGTTTTCTGTTGATTGATAATGCGTTCCCTCAACCCCCAGCAGTTACCATAGAATTTGGATTCCCCTTAAGTATTCTGTAAATGGTGTCATTTACACCACAGTATGTAGACAATGTTTGTCGCCATTTATTTTTTTGTTATAGGCCTTAACAAGATTCATAATGAACTCTATGAAATCTCCTGGGTAAAATGGAAATGGTAAACCCACAGCATCCTACATAAAGCCACAAAGTCAAAATATTAAAAATAATTCAGTTATACTAATAGATCGTAAAATACAATAGAGTACAATGTATTAAGAGCACAGCTGCTTCCGAAGACCTTGATGAGGGCATGTTTACTGGTGGAAAATATTGCCCAGACACAATTCCAAAAAAAGGTACTATGCCAACTGAAGCGTGAAACGATTGATCATCAACTGAAACCTAACCTCAACATTTTTTGGACTGGAGAAAATAACTAGGGTTATTTTATTCTTCACTCAACATATAGAAAAATAAAGAGGAGCTCAAGGTCATCACACTGCTTTCCGCAGTTCTACAGAGAGTGAAAAGTGTATAAAAATAAAAGATAAGTGAAATAAAAATCAACATTCTCAACAATTCACCTCTTGTGTGAATTACATATTAAGAATAATAAATGTTGTGCCTCTCTTAATTCAAATCCATATTTACCCAGATATTTTATTGGCAACAGAATCTTGAACAGCCCTACTTGCAGTGCTACTTTCCCAGTCGTTAATTGATGGGAAAGAGGACCCATCTTTCAATAGTGTTTAAACCGGTTGCACGATGTTACAATGCGATCTTTTAGATCGCAGTACATCACGACGCATCTTTTACAACACAAGTCGTTACCACGAGTTGCGCTGTAGAGTGCTGGACTTAGGAATAGTGAGATTTACTATTCCAACTCCAGCCTATGTACAGTAGGGAAGGTGTTGGAATAGTAAATCTACTATTCCCAGGCCTACAGCGCCCTCCAGCGCAAGTCGTGGTAACGACTTGCGTTGTAAAAGACGCGTGGTAATGAAAGCGCGGTGTTTTGACCGCGTTTTTGTGGATGTTCCCTGTTTAAACCTATTTAAGCTTGTCATAGTTGTAAGCATCAACCTACCTTTATTGTATCAGTCGAATTCTAATGCATGGAGAACAGGCAAGTGCTAATGACCGTTTTGAGCGGCCCGAGAGGGCCAACCAAACAGTCATTGCGCACTTGGTCGCCCACTCCTCCCCTGCTCCCGGGGCAGAGCAGCACCGCCCAACTGCCCACCCGCAATGCAGATGGACACGAACCATTAAATGATAATAACTAAAGTTATTATCATTTTATGTTTCAAAAGTTGACACTGCTGTGAAGCAGTGGGGCGATCGCCACTGGTAAAACACCAATGTCAATCATCTACAGCACTAATCGTTAGTATTGTTTAAATTACAGCTTACCGTAGTATAAACTTCACATAATTGTGATTGAGCATGATTATTTAAGAATGTCTTGCTCAATCAAATCCTGCTGATTGGGTGTGATACTAATACCTGCTTAAGAAACATGGCTAACAGAGTGTCTTGTGAATACGTGAAAATTTAAAACTGCATCGTAAAAGCATGCAGAAGTGTCACAAACTGGTAGAGATTAAGTCATTCATGACAGAGAGAGGAAACTACTGATGTGCTGTGATAATATTGCAAAAAGTAATAATGCAAATTGTAGTTTAGCAAAATATGATTATTAAAACGCTTAAGTAAAATGATTCCTGTTTATAGTTCCTTTGACACGTAACTCTAAGATGAATCATAATGAATCATAATCAGACTATGCATATAAGTTTAATGAAATGATGCTTCTTATATTATTTCTTATGCATCTTTATTTCTCTAAATGTTTTCAATATTAGCATGGTTATTCTTTAGAAAATAATGATTTAGTAGTTTTTCCATGTAGGCCTCAACATTTTTAAGATTTAGAGAGTTTGAATGTTTCAGGAAAGAGTTGATAAACACTCTAAAGCGTTGGGGTGAAGTGGATTGTTGGGAAGGCAGATATCAAAAAGAAAAGAGGATACAACAGAAACTTTACCTCTGTATACTGTGAGGGAGACCGCATCTGGAGAATCAAATGCAACAGTGTAGTCTATGAGAGAAATACCAGGGGCTGGGTTTGTTCATGTACCTTGGTCTAGGCAGGATATATTTACAAATGATTTCCTTAGGTTGAGAGAGAAGCCACTAGAATTGTATAAACAAGTGGAGAGGTTTTCTAAGGTTTCAAGCGTTTTTTGGAAAGATTTGGATGTTTTGTTTGACATTGTAGTCCCAACTGATTTGTGGGTTGAGTGTAAAATTGCTATAGACTGGCCAAAAGAAGAGTATCTGAGAGATCCAAAAACAGGAGCACTGTCAAAAGAAGTCATGAAGAAATATTATCAGGTTATCACTTATTTGAAGGGGAAAATTTCGCCAAAAGAAACAGATTGGGTGAAAATAGACAGAACTTTTCAGTTCATGCATATTGTGAAAGGTGTTTGCAGTCATTTAAACAGTATAGTGGTATTGAGAATGTTTCTGAGAAAGATATGGGACATTTTGTGTATTGGTTTGTGAATGGATTGAGACCAGAAATAAGTGCGATGATTCAGCAACATTTGATTTGTAGGCAAAGCAAATCGATTGACAAATGTCTTTGTTATGCGATATATTGTGGTGATGTTTAGTTTGCGTCACGAAAAGTTAAAAGAGAAGCTGATGCTGGCTCAGAGGAAAGCAGCAAAGAAAGGAGGATTTATGAATATAAATATAATTTTACAGTAGTTTTTCAGGGAAATGGCCAAACTACTACTGGAATGGGAGGTGTAGTGACAATTACTGGATCAAATTTGATACCTCAAGGGAGAGGTCGAGGAGGCAATTTAGAGGAAATGAAGAAGAAATGCCTGTGTCATGGGTGTGGCAAGTTTGGGCATTGGAAACGCGAGTGTAGATATATTCAGTCAAATACAGGTGGTGGCAGCTGATAGATACAGGAGTAGATGGAACAAGACAAAGGCAAATGAATAATGAGAAAATGAATCAACAAAATCAGAATCAGCAGATGTCTGTGGGCAGAAGACAGGGACAGAGAATGCCCCGAGCGCCTATGGAGAATGTGAATGGTCAAGTACAAAGGTACAATACTAACTTGGGTTTTCATACAAATGATCAATTAAATTCAAATGTATATGGCCTCCACAGTACGTGCTGCAGTTGGAAGGGAGCGATTCAGATACATAGCAATGATGGTGCCTGAGAGGGGAAGTAGAATGCGTACTTGGGGCATTCTTAGAGGTACATCAGAGTGATCCCTATGTGGATGGCGAGGTGACGGAAAAGCTATTAAGTTGTTCATATACACTGGTGCTATCCGTTCCACTGTGAGAACTGTGGAAACCCCTACCTATCCCTCTCGGGAGAAAGTATCCAAGTTGTAGGAGTTTTGAACAAATTGATTAGGACCCCAGTGACAAAACCTATGAAAGTACAAATTTGTAGGTTTGAAAGATTTACACATTGGTGGTGTGGGACACCAGCCCAGTTAATCTGTTGGGTAGAGACTTACTTTGCAAAATGAACTGTTCCATTTATGGTACACCAGATGGAATAGCCTTCCATACAAAAGGCGAGGATGTGGTATTTAAAATGGCACAACAAGAAATGGAAATCAATAGCTTATATCCTCTATTTACAGCAAATGATTTGCCAGTGAAGTTAAACAACACAGTGTTGTTGGATGTGTGGGATTTTTCGGGTAAAGACATTGGTCTGATGAAAGAAGTAGCTCCAATTCGGATTACTGTAAAAACAGATGCAGAATTCCTGAGAACACCAGCTTACAAAATGAGTCCTGAGACAATTTCAGGAGTAACTCCGGTGATTGAGATGTTGATTGAACAAGGTATCCTGAAAGGAATTCTTGGGAGTGCATGCAATCATCTATCATGGGAATTTGCAATCCTAATGGGAAACACAGAATAGTTCAGGACCTTCAGAAAATTTATCAAATTGTGATCCCGGTTTGTCCAATAGTGCCTTATCCAGCTCTGATCCTGTATCAAATTCCATGTGGAACAGAGTTGTTTTCAGTGATTGACTTGTGTCAAGCATTTTTCTCGATACCCTTGCATCCGGCTGGTCAATATTTATTTGCGTTCCAGTTCGGACAACCGTGTTTTGGCATGGTGCTGAGTTCCACAAGGGTATAAGGAAAGCCTCACAATCTTTAATCAAATATTGAGGAAAAATCTAGAGTCATTGGTAATGCCTAATAATTCAGTATTAGTGCAATATATTGAAGACTTATTGGTTGCGTCAGGAACAAAATAAGCTTGTGTTACTGATACGATTGCCCGACTGAACCGTTTGACAGTAGGTGGGCAGAAAGTGTCACCAGCGAAGTTACAATTTTGTAAAAAAAAAAAAAAGATGTCCTTTATTTACGACATAATATTGAAAAGGGAGTCAGAAAGGTGCCTCAAGATCGGATTAATGCCATATTGCGAATCCACCGAGCACACAAAAGGAGGTTTGAATGTTCCTGGGAATGGTTGGATATTGCAGGCAGTGGATCCCAATTTTTTCACAGTAGCCAAGCCATTGCAAAAGCTGACACACAAAGACATGTCAGATCCTGTACATCTGGATGAGGAATGCATGAGTTTATTTCTTGAATTATGAGACAGTTTGTGTCAAGCACCGGCTTTAGGAATGCCCGACTTCAACAATAGTTTTGCAGTGAACGTGATGGTTGTGCACTTTCAGTTCTGATGCAAATGCACGGAACCGCATGCCGTCCAGTGGCATATTTTTCAGCCATATTGGATCCTGTGGCTGCTGCCTTACCTGGTTGTTTAAAAGCAGTTGCTGGTACTTGTATGAGTTTGGAACAGAGTGAGGCAATTGTGATGGGACATCCATTGAGAGTGTATGTGCCACATTCAGTTGAGATTTTGTTAACGCGAACTCGCACACAGCACCTTACATGTAGTTGCCTAACGAAATGGGAACAAGTGATTTTGGAAGCGGAGAATGTGTCTGTGACAAGATGCACGAGTTTGAATCCAGCTACATTATTACCGCTTCCCATTTGTGAAGTGGTGCTAGACGAAGCAGATCATGTTTGTCTTGATGTGACTGAGTTGTGTACGAAACCAAGACCTGATTTACAGGATAAAAGATTAACTGAATCTGATTATGATTTGCTTGTGGATGGCTCATGCTTGAGAGACAGTGGAGGTACCTTGCGAGCTGCATATGCGATCTGTACAATGGTGGATGTTGTTGAAGCATCATGGTTGAAAGGTGTGATTTTAGCTCAGGTGGCAGAATTAATTGCACTCACTAGGGCATGTTGCATTACAGAACAGATGCAAGTTACCAATTTACGGATAGTCAATATAGTTTCAGGATGGTGCACGATTTTGGGCAGCTGTGGTCTCAACATGTGTTTATGACCTCTTTAGGTTCACCGATACAAAATGGAGAGTGTGTAAAAAAAAACTATTGATGGCACTACAACTGCAAGCCCAAATTGCAGTAGTAAAATGTTCAGAACATAAATCTGGTCGTGACTATGTCACAATTGGCAATAAATATGCAGACGAAATTGTGCGCTATTGTGCTCTAAATTCACATGCAAACAATGGGCAATATTTGAAAGAACAAACTGATGAATCTGAAGGCATACTAATGTTTTCAATTGTTGAAACATGGGAAGAAATTAGAGAGTTACAAGATTCAGTTACCGAGGCAGAAAGAGAAGGATGGATTAAAGCACGATGTACACGAAGACCAGAAGAGGAAGTGTGGGTTTACACAGATGGGAGACCTGTATTGCCAGATAGCTTGCTGTCACTAATGGCAAGAGTCTGCCATGGTCAATCCTATGTAGGCAGAGATGCTATGATGAGACTTTTTAAACAAACTTGGTACAATCCCTAGTTCAGAGCCATTGCAGAAAGTCTGTGCCAAAGATGTGTAATGTGTCATCAACAACATGCAGGGAGGATAACAGTTGTTAATTTGAGTCAAATTGGGAGAGGAGATTGTCCATTTACTCGCATGCAGATGGAAATCATAGAAATGTCTTCTTGTAATGGATTAAAATATTTCCTGTTTTCACGTTGGGTTGAGGCATACCCCACACAATGTAATGACAGCCTACCTGTTGCTAAACTGCTGCTTAAAGAGCTAATTCCAAGATTTGGGTTTCGATTCTCGTTGGAATTAGATTTTAATAACAAAGGGTATGAATCCTTTGCGCTGCCTTACAAATTGAGCAAAAACTGCATTGTGCGTAATGACCCAAAGCATCAGGTATGGTCAAACAAGTAAATGGCACAATAAAATCATGATTAGCAAAGGATTGTGAGTCAACCTCACTGAAATGATCTGATGCATTGCCACTGGTATTGATGTGTTTTAGAAGTATCCCAGACAGAAGAAGAAAATCATCAAATAATTATGGGAAGGGCTATGAGACAGCCTACAGTTCCAGCAAATCAGCTTGTGAACATATCTGATGATTTAGTGCTGGATTATTGTAAAAGATTAGCTGATGTAGTACGTTCTGTGTCTCACCAGGTTGGAGAAATCTCCACTACTGTCCAACAGGAGAAATCACATGACTTGTGCCCAGGTGATTGTGTGCTTGTGATAAACACGTGAGCAAGACCTGTTTGGAACCTCGTTGGTGTGGGCCATACCAAATGATTCTTGTGACAACAACTGCAGTTAAATGTGGTGGTCTACCTAATTGGGTGCATGCAGCAGACACTGATCGAGTCCCATGTCCAATTGAAAGTACAGAGTCGGTTGAAGGTGATCAAAAACAGCCTGAACAGACTGAGAATCAAGTAAAGTGGGCGTCAGCTACTGGGTCTTGTAACACTGTTGAAAATGAAAAAAAGTTAAACCATGAAGAAGCTGAGCAAAGTTCTGAGGCAAATATAATAGACAGTGTACCAGAAAAATTAGTGCAAAAAGATGACCATTGACCAGGAAGAAATGAACAGTTGAAAGATACTTTGGCGAAAAGAATCTCAAATACTGTAGTAGATGTTTCCAGTTAATTTAAACAAAGTGATATAGACAGAGAAGAAATTGCAGTATGCAGAACAAAAAGAGCACAAGTTCCAAGCAAATAGTACACAGAACCTGAATGGACATATTTTGCTGCCACAAGTGGCTGGGAAAGAGAATTAATTTTGTTTTGTTTCAAAGACAACTCATCATATGAACCACCCTAAACAAACTGTGCATAAGAAAAGAGGGTGCAACAAAAAAAAAAGAGGAGTTTGAAGTAATAAGGTTGTGACAAGACGCTAGAAAAGTGGTTGCTCGAATAGGTAAACCTTGCTAATCTAGACTAATTGATATTATTTTTCAAAGAAAATGAATGGTTCCGGGACTGAAAATCAAAATAAGTTTGTTTTGCCTAGACTAAGGTGTTTAGGTATTTGTTTTAGATGTATTTTTGTTTTAATACTTATTTTGTTAGTGTCTATATTAATTGTGTCTCATTTTGTTTATCCTGTTGAGTCTATTTATGGATATGCGAGCACCAATCCTGAATTAACAAAAGTCCTTGGAAAAAATATATATATTAAAAAACTAACAGGAAATAATTTACACGAAGATAAATCAATCAATGATTTTTCGTTAAATGTTTTTACTAAACTCTTGTATGAGTATGTTGATACTATGGATGCAAAAGATTGTTATGTGTGTGTGCAATTACCAACACCTGTGTCTGAAGGGGTGACTTCTCATCTTCCTTTAACATATGGAATATCTGTTATATTGTAATAACCAGTCTATTCTATGGCAAGGAGCAGTTTCAATATTATTATTCAAATTACGACTTAGGGGCCGCTTCCGATCTCGTTCGAAAAGCAAACCGAATGACTCGGTTCCGGATTGCTTTCCAGACGGCTCGGGTCAGTGGAGTCCGACCGAACAAGTACAATGCATTTGAATGCATCTGGATCCGATTCGGTCGGACTCCCTTTGACTGCAATGGGAACCTGTGTACTGTACATGTACACAGGCTCCCATTGACAAAAGGGGTTATTGGGGATAATCATGCACCCTGTGGCGGGCACCCCTTGGTGCCTGCCACACTTTGCATGGTTGGATTTTGATTTGGAGGGACCCTGGTGAAGGGGGGCCTGCTACGGGCCCCCGAAGATCAAGTCTGGATGCCTTTTCATTCCGGGCAAACCAAATTGAAAAGGCCGTCGGAATCATTCATCGTACTTGCTCGCTCTGAAAATAAGTCCATAGAGCTGTATGAATTGGTTCCGGAAATGCTCGATTACTCCGAATGCCTTTCAAAACCGATTCTGTCAGCGCTAAGGGTTTCCAGACATTGTACTTGGTTGTTCGTAATTGGGAATGAGTCGGTCGGAAACAAGGGCTCTGGGTCGGTTTAGGTAAAACCAAATTCAATTTGGAGCCCTTCTGACTGAGATCAGAATCAACCCCTTAGTCCTTTCAGAAGTTTCTATTAAGAAGACCATGAATATAGTGACAGGTGCGAAAAATCCTGAAATAATGGGTGTATTGTTTCATACTACCAAGCGTATTGATACGGTATACACCCATAGAAATAATTTGACATGCATTCTGAGTAGTGTAGAGCAGTGTTTCCGAAACTGTGGTCCGCAGATCCCCAGGGGTCCGTGAAACATTCCCAGGGGGTCCGTAGGCAACAGTTTTAAAAGCACAGAAACATTTCTTGTATAATTAGCAGCTTTCCAGCAACAATAAAAGTGTCAAGAGAATGCCAGTGATTAATGTACCTGCTGGAGCTGAGGAGAGTTTTGTTCAGTTGCAGCTTTGATTGAACTAATGTAGCACAGAGGGTTAATGTGCCTACTGCAACGAACGTGTATCAAGCATCTTAAAAAGCAGTATTTTTTGTGCATAGGTTCGTGGTTACTGCTTTTGTCACAGAGATTATTTTGTTACTGTGTACTTCATAAGTGACAATCGTAATCTAGCAGAGGGACCTATAAGCTGTCAAAGATCTTCTTGCAAACTGCATGGTACCAGTTAGTTACTTATATTTTTTCCCAGGTAGTCATTATCCTGATGCTGCTAAAAAGATTTATTTTGGTGGAAATACATTTTTAATGTTAAAGTCAGTGCTAGCCACTGTGTTATGTTCTGAATCCTGAGTTTGTGCATTTCCAGACCGGGCACTCTTTAAACATTTTATATACACACTGATTTACATATGTACGATTCAATGTCTCTATATGTGTGTGATGTAAAGTGCTCTCACATCCTACAATGGTATGGGAGATGCTATAAAACAAATGAAATACATGTGACAGAGGGGTTATTACTTCAATATAAAATACTAAGCGCCAGATGTACGATCTGTTTTTATATGCGCGAACGGGTTCGCGCACCCGTTTATGCATGCAAAAACCTATTGAGCCATGTACATAGCCTATTTCGCGAGTCGCAATTTGTTTGTGACTCGCTAAATAGGTTTTGCAACTTGCTATTTGGAAGGGGCATTCCCTTCCAAATAGGGAGTCTCAAAACCATGTACAAAAGTTTTGCGGTCACAAACCAGTCGCAATTACCACCTACTTCAAGTAGATGGTAATGCATTCGCAAATGGGAAGGGGGCCCCAGGAGACCCCTTTCCCTTTGCAAATGCATGCAAAATTATTTTTTAAGGGCAGGCAGTGGTCCCAGGGACCTCTGCCTGCCCTTAGAAAATGAAACTAAAAAACTTTTCATTTTCTTTTTTTTTTAAATGCATGGTAAACAGGCTGCATTTTTTTTAACTACTTTATTTAAAAGCAGTCCGAGACATGGTGGCCTGCTGAGCCCAGCCGGCCACCATCCCTGGGAGGGCTGGCATTCCCAATGGGCTTGAAAATTGCGAGAGGCTCATTAATATTAATGAACCTCGCAATTTGCGCCCCCATTGGGAATCCCAAACAGTGTTAAACACACTGTTGTACACTTCATTTAGCGACTCGCAATTTGCCACTCGCAATTTGTCGCCAATTGCGAGGCGCTAAATTAAATGGTCGTACATCTGGCCCCAAAATCCTTAGTACTTTAGTATTTGTTTCTGTGTGCACACGTGTGTATTTTTTTCGAATTACTGTTTTAATTTTGAAATTTAACTCTTACAAATTGCTTGGGGGTCCCCGACTTCCAGTGGTGACTCAATGGGGGTCCTTGGGAGTCAAAGGTTTGGGAACCACTGGTGTAGAGAAAGTGGTTATTAATTCTGTAGAAGATAGACGTGAAGAAATCAAAAGGAACGCTGTAGAGAAGAAACCTAAAATACCTCCTTGGGCTCATAGAGAGAGTGATTACAAGAAAGGTGAGACTTATGCCACATTGACTCTGGATTGGCAGCATAAGGGAAAGCTTTGCATACTAAGACAAAAGACTGAATCTATATATAAATTGATTGGTTCCAGTGAGTGTGAACACACCTCCCTGATTACAAAGGGTTGGGATTAAAAGGTCGTACTGACCCAGTTTTTCCAGGAGTGTATTTTGTGTGTGGTAAGAATGCTTATTATAATTTGCCTAAACATTGGTATGGATGTTGTTATATGGGGATTGTTTTTCCAAAAATATACCATGTGAATGATAATCCTATAACCAATGAAAAGTAAGTAACACGAAGTAAACAGGGAATATACTGCAGAATTTGTGGGTGATATATTTGGTACGATAATTACTTCAGTTGGAGTGATTCTGAATTCACATAAAATTGGAACGTATGCCTACAGTCGTTGATTGTTTATCAACGGATACCACTGGTGGGTTTTTTAGTTATCGATACTGAAATGGTTGCTATTAGATCAATGGTTTTGCAGAATCGGCTTGCTTTGGGTGCATTATTGGCAACGGAGGGTGGAGTCTGTCACATGCTGAAAATTCAGCAATATTGAAATTATATCCCTGATAAAAGTAGAGATTTGCAGGGATTTACTGGTAACATTACTAACCTGAAGAATGATTTAGCTGAAATAAAAGTTGATAGTGCATGGGAGAAACTTGTTAAGGGTTTTTCTTGAGTGGTTAATTGGCTTGCAGCATTAGGTAATAGCATAGTGGGGCAAACACCATTATTTGTTGTTGCTGTAAGTATAATAATTATAGAATTGATATACAGATGTTGTATACATAATGTAGAAACAAACAAAGTAGAGGTAGAGGTAGAAAAAGAAAAAGGTCTGATATAGAATTGGAAGACAGAAAAGGTACTTATGAAGTAATGAAAGACGTAGAAGGTGTTAGGTTGAAACAGATGAAAACAAGTGCATTTTAAGATAATCAGATTGTAATCAGATTATTAGGGATTGTGTCATGGCTTGATTTGCCATCAGATGGAGTATTGATGGAGCGTGAATATTTGAGAAGGTCTTGCTTCATCAAATCCTGCTCATTGGGTGTGATACTAATACATACTTAAGAGACATGACTAACAGAGTGTCTCTTGAATACATGAAAGTTTGAAACTGCATCATAAAAATATTCAGAAGTGTCACAAACTGGCTGAGATTAAGTCATTCATGACAGAGAGAGAAACCTACTAATGTGCTGTGATAATAATGGGAAAAGTAATAATGCAAATTGTAGCTTAGCAAAATATGTTTATGAAAATGCTTCAGTAAAATGATTTCTGTCTATAGTTTCGTTGACACGTAAATCTAAGAGAAAGTTCTTTCTTAAATGTTAGAATCATAATCAGACTATGCTTATAAGTTTAATGAAATGATGATTATTATAATATTTCTTATGCATCTTTATTCCTCTAAATGTTGTTAATATTAGTGTGTTTATTCTTTCTAAAATGATGATTTAGTAATTTTCCATGTAGGCCTCGAACTTTGAAAAGTATTTAGTTTTTATTATTTCCTTCGGATAGACTAGAAATGGTGACCTGATTGCATTGTAGCTATGAGTATTATTGCTGAAATTTCTTTCCTATCGTTTGGATAATGGACATCTTCTCTGTAACTAAAACAAAACTGTATCAACCTTGTTGCAAGCTCAGAGTAGAACGAGTGGAGCAGACATGATAAGTTGCAAATCTATTTCCTATTTCCGGAGGGAAGTGCTATTGTACATTCTTAGAAAACAGTGAACACTGAACAAAGATATTACGTATGGGTTTTGGAGGATTTGGGTTAGAAAACGATCACACCACAGTTGCACTACAGATTTTGGCCAAAAGAAATCACGCAAACTGTGAAAAAGTTATTTTGTGAGAAGGAACTGATAAAGTAAGAAGGTATAATTACCCCATGGGAAAAGGACAGCGGCAGCTATTTTCCTTGCAAATCCTGAGCCTGACATGCTGTCAGTTTGAACTCTGATTTTCCCTCAACTGAACTCTCCTGATTACCTCCACATTTTACCGGCTGGTGAAGTTGAGAAGGTCAAAATCTTTCAGCTGAAGAAATAATGACACTGGCTATTGTACGCTGTACTCTAGCATTCTATTGGGCTCATCTCATTCTGAAAAATCAAAAGCTGATTCTTGGTTTGTATGATTCCAAATTATATTTTGTATTTTGCAATGTATTATCTCTCTCTCTCTCTCTCTCTCTCTCTCTCTCTCTCCCTCCCTCCCTCCCTCCCTCCCTCCCTCCCTCCCTCACACAAGATGTTATTTGATGATGTATTTTCTCTAAGCTGTGATGTATTGAGTTTTACCTTTATTACAAAAGAATTACTATTATTAAATGATTCTAATGTATTGTTGTGCTTTGATCATTCATCCTGAAGTTTAGATAAAGGTATTTGATGACTATTTCATGTGTTTGCTTTTTCTTACTGATGATATTATTGATATTGCGAGTGTGTTATATTAGCTTGGTACTTCTTTATTCCAGTCCCCATGAAGGAGTGGAGTGGCTTTCTGTCTCGGATTGGTGTCACTACAACGCATGCTTTTACATCGCATGCCTTTACAACGCAGTTTTTACCACGCAGTCCATTACAACGCATAATGCTTTTAGGCGCTGGATAGTGAATTATTTAATTTACTATTCCAACTCCAGTCCCCGTGGATAGCAGGGAAGGTGTTGGATAGTAAATTTAATATATTCCCTATCCTAGAGCGCCCCCCAGCGCAATGCGTTGTAATGGTATGCGTTGTAATGGTTGCGATGTAATGGTAGTGCGTTGTAAAAAATGCGTTGTAAGTGATGTTCCCCTCTGTCTCTAATTATCTGGGTCCCTATTAGCTCATACAAAGATCTATTGGAGAACCTTATGTTTGTGATTTATTGTAGAGTTTCAATGGGCCAAACTTTTTCTTATTGTGAATAGTGTTGCCAAGGATTGAGTTTACGGTGCGGTTGGTAGCTCATGTCTGAGCTCACAAAATATTTACACCGGTTCCGCTGGATCAATTGCAATAAAAAAAAACAGAACAGAAGGTAACACATCAGGCAGATGCCGGGCATGAGTGCAACAAATGATTATTTTTGATACATCAACTGTCCCTCTAAATCTTGATTTCAGTGGGCCTTTTCACTTTGAGATTCAAGATAATATCCTGAAGTTAAGCGGAGCTACAAACAGAAAAACGATCGGAAAAAAAATCCTCCAGAGAACCTAATGATTCTTTGACCTATGAGCAAAGTCAGCCATCCCTTTTAAGGTATACACAGTAACTATAATTGTTAGATGCCCTCTAATAAGAGGAGTTCCACTTCAAACTTTGTAGAGCTTATCAACTGTAGCGAGAAATAGTCAAAGGCAAAAAAAGAACTATTTACCCTCGAGAATAAGACAACTTAAATACAAGGCAAGTCAACACATAAAATCAGTGCATAAAACTATCCACCGAGAAGAATGCCAAACCCAATCCTAAATTGAAAAGATCCTTAGCATTTAGCAATTATGAAGTCTAGACAACATGAGGACCCCTTCTTCTTTCTAGAAGGATGAATAAATCCTAGATGGACAAACAAAAACAAATGACACAGCTTCCTCAACCCGAACCCAGAGCGACCTAATAACCTCAGTGGATGCAATTGTATACTTATTTTGTTTCTATAGTTTCAAAGCATTTAAACATAAGGTTGTTTCCTCCATATGTTTTAAATAGGAAGACGTATTGCTGTGGTGGCATGGGAGATTCTATGGTTAAGGTAATGGAAGGGCGCTGTGAGATCAAAATACAGTTGTTGGAGCCTAACAGATAGGGAAAATGGTGTGAATGTGTTGAAGTTGATATGTTCATGGATGTCATAAGACAGATCTGGTCGGCATGTAAAGTGAAGCTGTCTTTGTGCTCATCAGTTTATGCCATTAGATTTCTGTACTGAGCCTCCATATTATGTTGTTGAATAGAGGTGGGTTAAATTACCTTAATTCTACATTTTCCTTCTATGACTAGTCATCTTTAACATGGAGTGGAATGTTAGGGTGAAGTATAGTTAGGCGTTAAGAAGATGAAGATGAATCAGCAATAGATGCTTCTTTTACTGAGAAGATGCCTTTTTCATTCATGAAAAAAAACTACGAGGGTGGAGAAAAATAAAACAGTTGTTTAAGTTCACAGCCAATTTCTATCTCCCTCAGAACGATTCAGGTAAGGATGTGATCTTATCACTAGAGACTTTTAAACCCAGTTAAAGAAGACCCCGCAAATCTTCCTAACACAGCATATGAAATTGGATTACTATTTGGGGAGGGTGGCTACCCACCTCAAAGAACTATCACAATCCTTGTCAGTGTTCACTCCCCGGGTAGCTATTATGGTGACAGAGCAAACAGCCTTAACATAGGACAATGTGTAAACGATTCATGCAGTATCAAAACAGTAACAGCATTAAACAGATAAAGTAACATTTAATAAACAAATTGACCCCGAAATGACAAAAGCCCAATAAGGGGAACCCAAGCTATGAATTTTGAAAGTTTTAGTTAGAAATGGAGACAAAAATAGCTAGGTGCCAATGATATTCTATGATCGTGGTAGATCGGGACCTAGGAGCAACTTGAGGCGGACCGCGATGGAGTGCAGGTTGGATACACCAATCCAATTCATCCAAGTCAAAGATTGTACCTTCTACTTAGTCATTTAAGGCCCAATCCACCACAGAGGGACACTTCTAAAGCTCCCCCCAAGACTCACAGAATGTCAGGCAGAAGTCAACAGCAGGGTTCAGGTCAGGTCCAGTTGTCACTGGTCAGCTGGGCATTTGAAGGAAATGATTTTTACAGCTTGTTGTATCCCGGTAGCTTGAAAAGGAGGTCAGCTGGGTACAAAGGGAGTAAGTTCAGTACTTCATAGCTTCTCTCAGGTTGCCAGCACCAGGTCCAGTCCCCTTTGGTACTTTCTCAGGTCTTTAATGTTCTGAAGTAAATGCATGGAGGTAGCACATTTAAGCTTGGCACTAGCGAGTGGATGTGAATAACTCTTGGGCACGCCCTAACCAAAGGGATAAAAGTTCCTACAACCAACCCCGCCCATTTTGGGCATTTTCAAGATGGCAAAAGTCTTCACCCACATTACACTTGGGATCTGAGGGCTGGGGGAGTTGTGTTAGCAGTGCACTATGGTAATTCAAGTATCTTCTCACATCTAACACTAAAATACAGTTTGAGGCCGCCGCTATACCCACAGTAAACAAGTCACATGTCTGGTAGGACAAAAGCAGGATTCCTCCAAAACCAGACAGCGTATACACAGAATTGTCTTGGCATTCCACTCCCTTCCTTTCAAGTGTTCCCCAAGTTTTATATGTGAAACCCATATAGAGAAGTCTTGGCATCCTGTTCTCTCCCTTTCAAGTGTTACATGTGGCTCAGAAGACCTATCAAGCAGGTTTTAATATGGTGCTGCCAAAACGAAGTCCACAGCCCAACTTGAATCTTGTGTTGAGATCAAAGAAGTCGTCCATACACATTCAGGTTAGTCTATTCCTTGCTCCTGGGGGCCATTTCACACTTATTTGCACTTCTTTAAAGGTTATTCACTGGCTGAAGGATGGCAGAGGACTATGCGAAAAAGCCTTCTGACAGTTCAACAGACAGTTCTGACAGTTCAACAGACAGTTCTGACAGATCAAAAGTAAATTTCTAAAAGTTACTTTTCCTTAATATTTACTAAAAATCTCACTTCACATTGATTTGGATTTGTAATACCTGTTAAAAATTGTTGTTTACTTTTTTCTAGCTAGCCCCATTCCTGAGATACAGTATTCAGATTTTAATCTGTACTCTTGTTTTCTACAGAGAACACCTAGGTCTGCCACTGTGAGAACTAGCTTTTGGGTGCTACTCACTGTATCAACATGTTCACATGAAATTTCTGTATGTACAGTTTATACATTGCTACAGCAGTCACACACTTGCACATCACAAAGACTCTGCCTCCGCACACTCACAAAGGGTTTCACACTAGTCTTTTGTCCCCCAGACAAGCTGGGGCCAAGTCAGGGAGCAAGGAAATTCCCGACACCTCTGTAGGGGGTGGACTTTAAACTTCCCCTACTTCAAAGCTGGTCCCAAGTATAAATATTGGACCCTCCCATCTGGACCTGTATTTAAGGTACTTTTTTTGAAGCATGGGCGAATTTTGCGAATTCGCGATCCGCGAATTTGCGGATTTGCGAATTCCCGATCCGCAAAATTCGCGAGTCCGTGCGAATTTGCGGATTTTTTTATTTTTGCATGTTCGCGGGGCGCTTTGCGTGTTCGTGAGTGTTCGTGGGTGCTTTGCGTGTTCGCTGTTTTTTTTTTGCCTGGTTAATCACTGCCACCCTCTCGTTTTGTATGCCCTTCTGCCCTCTGTACCACTCGTTTCTGTGCCCTTCTGCCCTCTGCCCCACTCATTTTTTGTCCCCTTCTGCCCTCTGTCCCACTTTTGTGCCCTTCTGCCCTCAGCCCCACTTAGAATGGCGCAGGCAAGCTGCCAGCGCCATTCTAAAATAGCTACAAAGAGCTTTAACAGGAAGCACTAATAGATAAAGTAAAGCAGGTGCTCGAGTTGAAGGTCAAATTAAGTTACACAATCATTAATCACCCCAAGTTTGGGATGATTAATGATTGTGTAACTGAATTTGAGCTTCAACTCGAGCACCTGCTTTACTTTATCTATTAGAGCTTCCTGTTGAAGCTGACTTTTGTAACTTTTTTAGAATGGCTCTGGCAGCTTGCCAGCGCCATTCTAAAAGAGTTACAAAAGTCAGCTTGAACTTTTGACCCAATCCGTTCCGCTCGCGGATTTTGCGGGAAATTCGCAAATCTCGCAGATTGCGAATTTACCGAAAATCCGCAAAATCCGCGAGCGGAACGGACTTTCTACCCATGCTTACTGTTTTTTAGTGGTCCCTGTAGCCGGCCCACACTCCATGGTGTGCTGAACCTGTAAGTTTGCCCCTGTCCGGCTCAACCAGAAAAGCACAATTGGTGCTTTATGCTTTTAAGTACTATTTCAAATCAATCTTTAAAATTGCTTGTCCCTAGTTCTACTAATTGGATGTTTGTCGTTATGGTGTCAAGTAATTTATTTAAATGTACTCTATTTTTCTAAATTTGTGTGGCGTTTCTCTGGTGTCATGTTGTCACTTTATTACGGTGTGTGTGCTGCATAAATATTTTAAACACTGAGTCTAGTTTAAGTCTGACTGCTCTTATGCCAAGCCACCAGAGGGTTGGCCACAGGTTAATTTGGGGTTTGCTTGTGTTCCACCCTGACAAGAATTGTGGTTGCTGCTTGAGTAGAGTCTTACCCCCCCCCCCCCCTCAATCAGTAATCCAGTTGTTTCTTACTCTATATATACTTTCTCTCTATCTATATCTACATTTACTGGAAAAAACAGAGGTTACAGGGACATTATAGTTAGGAAATAGAATTATAAAAACCTTAAAAAATTCACTAAAAAACAAAGGTTACAGGGACGTTATAGGTAGGCTCAGATTTTACACTCACAAAACCATAGAAATTCAACAGTTATAGTTAGAGTTATCTCATGTAACTATAACTCGTGCCCAAAGGTAACTATAACTCGGGCCCCCGCCAGACACAGCTTTCTCATCAATAATTTTACAGCAAACGTTGCAGTGATTTTATCAATGATGCCATGGAAGATTTCATGAGTGATGTAATATATGGGGTAATCAGCAGTGCATGGTGAGTGCGCGAGTTATAGTTACCTTAGGGCACCCCATCTCCTGGGGCTGGCCAATGATTAAAGGGGGAGGGGCATGCCTCTCTGTGGTC
Source organism: Lissotriton vulgaris (assembly GCF_964263255.1). Classification (NCBI taxonomy): domain Eukaryota; kingdom Metazoa; phylum Chordata; class Amphibia; order Caudata; family Salamandridae; genus Lissotriton; species Lissotriton vulgaris. The sequence goes on along the minus strand of NW_028246540.1, from coordinate 14,688 downwards.
AAATTTCATCCCGGGGAACCCTATCCCCTGGTGCCCGGCCAACTAAGGGTGGTGCCCTGGTGCCCATCGAGGCCCCAAGGCCCCAGCCAGATCCTTGCCTCCAGCGTCAGCTGGCATTCCTCCCACCCACAGGGAGCAGCTAAAATTGCCGCTCCATGCGGGTGGGAGCAATATTCAGATCTGTTTCTCTGTCCACATATCTGCAGGCAGGGAAATAGATCTGAAGTCTGCTCAAAGCTGAGGGGAGCATTTCTAAAGCTCCCGCCAACTGGGAGTGGCCTTCGTGTTTGCTCTTACTTGGCGGAAGCTTTGAAATTGCTCCCACCAAGCGAGAGCAAACACGAGTTTCCCTGCCTGTGCCAATGTGGGCAGAGAAGCTGCTATGTCCCGGGGGTGAGCACCCCAAGACATATCAGGAGCCTGCTCTGGGGGATGGGGTCCCAAGAGCCAATATAGTTCCAGGAGGGGGGCCACGTGCACACTTTATATTAAGACCAGACCACAGCGGATGGAGTACATGGGGCCGAAATCAGCCCAGGAGCAGAGCAACTTGCCTCCCTCTCCTTATGAATATTAGCCGTGCCCTGGGTATGGGATCCGGAGGCCAAAATCGGTCTGGGATTAGGGATGCGTGCACCCTCCCAGTTTATTTGTAAGGCCTGGCCCCAGGGTATGGGGTCATGTGTGCCCCCTCCCCTAATTATATTAATAAATCCACCCCAGGGACCTGGCCCTCACAGGGGGCATAAAGAAATAAAGAAAAGAAGCACTGGCAGCCCGCACTTGTTTTTTATTCTTTTTTTTGCAGCGGATCCTCTACAAATGTGTGGCAAAATTAAAAAAAAAAACATTTTTGGCCCCAGGCGTGTCCTTGTGTGACCCCACCACCAGGCGTAGGGGGTTAGTATTCTTAGCCGGCCCCTTGTTTTTATTTGTGTGTGTTTTTTTTTAACTGGTTGAAGTGGTGGCAGCCAATTATGGCATTGCTGTTGGCACCGTGGTAGATCTATGGTGGATCTGCATCTTTAGATATACATAAATCTTTTTTTTTTAATTACTCAAAAACTACTGAACAGATTTACACCAAATTACAAAAGGCACTCTTTAAGGACCAAGATCAAGCTTTCAGCCAAATTTATTATAATTTTGTTCATCATTTTGGGCTGTAGTCGTTTCTAAAAATTCCTATTTGAGGAAATGGCTTAGAGTGTCAAGATGGCGGTCGCACTTTAGGAGTGCTCCGGACTCCTACGTCATCCACTTCAAAATCCGCCACCATCGGCTATTACCCATCCTGATACTCCTCTGCCAACATCGCGATGCACCCTGTGTTCATTGTTGGAGCCCCGAAAATAAGTGAATCTAGGCGTGGAGACCCGCTTCATGCCTGGGACACACTGGACTTAAGATGGCAGCTCCCGTCCTCTTGAGGCTCCGCTGTGACCTCTGCCCGGCCATCGGGGCTGGCGGAGAGTGGGTCCATGTGGTGCTGCGGGTGGAGTGCCCTACATGGTGGAGGATGGTGGAGTCGTCGGACGTGCTAACTCCGCTTGGTCGAAGGTGAGGAGCACTGAAGTGCTGTCTTTGGTGCAGCCTTCCTTCCCCAACTACGAACTGGTGACTACACTTACGACCGGATCTGCAGCAGCCACGCTCAGCCAGTAGCCGAGGCATACAGGGATCAGCTGCCACCTCTGGAAGTGGGAGACCGGGACCTCGGTTCTCACCCCGCTTGTTTCTTCCTCCTGAGACTCCTGGTAGCCCTGAGCCAGTGTTGGGTGCTATGCTCTGTGGTGCTGGAGGCCCGTTGACGCCCTATGGACCGCCCCCGAGCCTCATGCGGCCTGAAGCGGGCTGGGCTGCAGCACATGAGAGGAGAAGGACCTGCCCTGATCGCCTCCCTGGGCCTACGTGACTGCCTCGGGCTTTGGGGAGGGACTGATCTGGGTCTCACCCCCCTCCCCCTCAGCCTGTTTCTTAGTTCTGGGGCTAATGGTGGTCCCTCAACCCTGGTACCCCACCGACATGCAGAGGAGCACCTATTGCTGAACCACCTGTGATCCGGTGAGTGCTGGGCCGCGGTGAGTGGGAGGAGGGAAGCCGGCCCAGCACCTGTCTCCCGGGCCCGACGTGACTGTGGCCCAGGCACCCAGTAGCCTGCTAGCCTTGTGGGTCCCCAACGCAGGCAGCCAATGGGGTGGTTTGGCTGCCTACTCAGGCAGTGGGAGTTTTGGATGAGGCTTGCCCCCCTGGCCATGAGACCCAGCACATTCTGAAGTGCCCTCAAACCACGCGTCCCCAGGGCCTTGCCAGCCTGCAGAGCCACTGTGACCGGCCGACTGGAGGTGCTATAGGGACCCCCGCTGTCATAGGAGACCGTTCAGGTGGGTTGGGGCCTTGATCTCGGTCCCGGTTCCCTGGTGTGGGGCACACTCTTGACTGTCTTGGATGGTTTTTCCCCAGTGTGTGTTCGCTGATGAACTTGGAGTTGTGATAGACTTTAAGCTCTGTTCTGACCAGTTGCGCCGTGCCGTGCCTAACCACGCCCCTCCAGACTAAGCGCAGAGAGCACAGAGGTAACGGATCGCCGACCGCCGAATCGCCGGAGCACTGTGTGGTGGTGCGGAGCAAGGAGCGCGGGGAATCGGCGCTGGAGAAACAGTTTAGCCCGTGGTCAACGGACCCTTGCCACAGGCGGACCATCGGGATAGCCGGCAACAGACCGGCAACAGTCATCCTCCCCAGCCGAGGATTGCTGCGAGGCCGGCGGGGAGGAGCTGTGTGTGACGTGGGGAGCGGGTGCAGGAGCCGTGTGGGAGCCGCTGCGAGCAGGGAGACTCGCCGAGTGCCTGGCGCCACTAAGAAGGCAATCTCTGTAAGAGACCTCAGCGGACCGAGCGCACCCAAGCAGCCCCTCCCTGGTAAAACGCGGAAAACGCGGAAAACAAGCTGAACCAGCTGTGACTAAAAGGCAGCCCTTTTGCGAAGCCTAGGAGCCGGAAGCAGGCAATAAAGGGAGTGGAATCTATGCTCCAGCCATCAAAAGGAAGGATAAACAACATCTGAAAATACCCTTAGAGAAGTATTCTCGGCAGAAATATAAGCGGGGCAAGGCAACAAGGCAGCAGGCGGAAGGCAACTGAGGCAGAACAGAGGTAAGTGAATAACTTTTATTTTTTTTAAAAAAGGTAAAAATTAAAAATAATATTTAAGTGTACCACCTAAGTATATCAGTTACTGCTTAGAAATGGCACCCAAAAGAGGCCAGAAATTACTGGAGGAACATGGAAGGAGTAAATCTTTGGAAGGCTCAAAATCCCTCAATGAAAGCCAGGAAAGTCTTGCGTCTTCTATGGAAAATAATAAAGGGGCACGAAAGAAAAAGAAAGTCAAAAGAGCGACGAAGACTGCCCAGAAGGGAAAAAAAGGTGGTAATCAAACAACCATCAAACAGAAAGAGAACACAGCAGCGCTAAAATCTATAAAGGAATTCGTAGGCAAACACTATGGAACTTTAAATCCAGCAATAGCGTCTGTCTTAGATGAAGAAATAGCGGAAATTGGCGGAGAAATCGGGGAAAAAGGCTTGCCAGATGAAAACCAGAGTCGGTCAAACCAAGGAGTTCCCCAGGAAGAAGCCAACCCTGATAACGAGGAAGGCGGTGTGATCCATAGTCCCTTAAACCTGACACTACAGAGTCAAAATCAACAAATCTCGGCCCCTCGCCTATCATCTTCACCAAAAATGTTCTCTTTGATGTCAGTAGGGACGGAAGGTCAGAGGGGAAACGATGACCAGAACCAGAGTATCATCTGGGGAGGAGCCCCGGACCAACTTCTACAACAGCAACTACGACAAAAGTCCCCAACACGGCAAGAGTGCTTAAGGACAAGCTATCCAGCAAACCAAAGCAGAAATATCACACAGGACTCGGTGCTTTCGGATACCCCGTCATCCTCCCTGATGGAGTTAATCTTGTTAATGCAGAGAGCGCTCCAAGGAATCCTGGAAGTAACCCTATCAAACAACGGAGTAATGAAGGCACAGAAACAACACTTAAAGAAAATAGAAGAAGAACTTGGAGAAATAAAGTGCCAATTGCCAAGTAGGGTAATGCCAACAGACGCAGTCCTACCAAACAAGGAAAGTGACAGGACAGTAAAGGAAGAAGAAAGCTTGGTTTTTCTCGAAAGGATGCCCAAATCTGCAGAACAAGCAGCAAAGGAGGTAGTAGAACCCGTGAACAACGTGTACATATCAGGAAGACCCATGCTGATAAAAAGGCGTGGAGGGTATGTTACACTCGGGACTAGGAACAGGAAGGAAAAAACCAGGAAAACGAACCATGCCGGAACAAGAAAAGAGAAGGAATCAAGGAAAGGGAGGGTGGCCCCAGGATTAAATGCCTTAGCCCCAATATTTATAACACAAAGACCTGTACAGGTGGCGGCAAAAACTCCTTTGCCCCCTAAATTGGTGAGAGTACCAAAGAAAAAACAATCACATAGGGAGGCAACAGAGATTCCCCCCTCCACCCGAATGACGAGACAAAGCGTAAGGCTATTGGATGATCCGGCCACAGAACAAAGGTGTATAAGACCACAGACACTTGAAGAACCCATTATAAGAACCAAAAGCCGGAGAGAAGGAAGAACACTCACCAGCCATCAGCAGAACGAATTAAACATGAACTCATACGAGAGAGATGACAACAAATGGGTATTCCTGGACCTGTTACCAGCAGGGAGGAAAGGAAAGTCTGGAAGAAACATTAACCCCCCGAATAGGGCACATGTCCTGTCGGCATTCGCAAAATGCGCTAGTCTGAGGGGGATCGGCACTAAAGACCTGCAGCACGTTGGATTTGTAGAAAACAAGCAAGGAAAGGAAATAACAAAAATCACATTATACTCAGACCTGGTAAAAAGAGCAATCCTGAATGCCACAAAGGAGATAACGCATCAAGGATTAAAGATTATCCCAAAGAGAGATATAAAAACTGTGAAAGATAATAATTTCCTAAAACAACATGCCGGGCTGCAGAAGAGACAAGTAATCCTATATAAAGAAACAAAAAGTGATCGAAACTCTCTGAACATTATAATTGAAAACACAGGTAATGATTCCTCATGGGGGAACCGGTCGTTTAACAGCACCCACGCGGAGGAAAGCATCGAAAGGAATACAGTGGCTACAGATGAGGAAGGAGAGCTGAGTGACGTCGAATAGGATAAAGGGGGTCCGCAAGACCTAGGTCTCTTGTCTTGGAATGTAAATGGGCTAGGCAATGAACAAAAATGGGAACACATAAAGGAATCCATAAACAAAGTAGACATTGCCTGCTTGCAAGAGACCTGGTTATGCGACGATACCCCAACCTTTGATGGCTATGCCCAGTTACATCAGCCGGCCATAAAGAAAAATCGTGGGAGGCCCTCTGGGGGCCTCATGACCTTGGTATCAACAAGAGTACTGAGGGAAATAAAACTGTTGAACACAAAATGTAAATGGGTACAATCAAGCAGAATTGAACTCTTGACGGTGGAGCTAAAATACAAAATGATGATTTTATTAAATGTATACATGCAGTGGGAAAATGGGGAGGAGTATGAAAGGGAAAGGAGTTTTTTTAAGGAGGATGTAGACAGTATTTTAGAAAAATACTCCGCAGACACAATAGTGATATTGGGGGACTTCAATCATAAACTAAACCCAAGAAATGCAGACCTTTATAATATGGAACAGCTAGAGGCATACGGTATAAACCCGGCAAGGTTCCCAGTAGGGGAAACCTCGAAACAAGACCAGGAATTAATACATATCTTAGGAGGCAGGGGTTTTCACTGTGTTAACGGAAGAATAGAATCAGATACACCAGCAGGAAAAACGTTTATTCAAGGGCAGCAGAAATGCCCAATTGACTATATATTCCTGCAGGCCTGGAATTTTCACCAGATAAGATCCTTCAAGTTAATTCAAAATGTGATGAGCGATCACAAACTCCTCCATATAGTAATAATGGGGGGTAGGAAACAACAGAGAGAAACAGTGATAAACCAGGCGGTTGAGTACCCCAAACGAGTGACGACACGTCTAACTGAGGAATATCTGGAAAAAGTGAAGGCCACGCAAATAAAAATGGCACCTGCCAATTTTGAAAATAAAAAACTGGAATGGTTCATCTTAAAATTAGAAGAACTGGTTCAATGCCTCAAGATAAAACTAAAAAGAGAAGATCCCAATAGGGTAAAACAAAGAAATTATGGTAAAGGCTTCTCAGTAGTATGTCAAAACAAGAAAAGGGAGATAAGAGCAACACAGAGGAAACAAAAAAAGACCTTTTCACAAGAGAGACATGATCACCTGGTAAAACTGAAAAAAGAATTCAAGCAAATGGTACTCTCTACTAAAAGGTTACATAAAGAAAAATGCTGGTTAGAACTTTTGGAAGCCATAGAGAATAAAAATTTAAGGAAATTCTGGCAACTAGTAAAGACAGCATCTGGCACTTCAGAGGGCGAATTAAACTGTGTGGTGAGTGAGGCAGCATGGGATACATACATAAGGGAATTGTACGGGGCAAGGAATCCTAGTCAGGAGATGGAGACTAAATCATGGCAAGATATTTCTGAAGATCGTCTTGCCAAATTCAACGTAGAACAAGTAGAGCTCACAATAAAAGAACTCAAGCTAACCCGGGCAGCAGGCCCAGACAATCTGCCTGCAATAATTCTGAATACCGAGGTTACATGGTGGGCAAGTTTCCTGGCCAATATGTTTCAGGTAGTGTTAAAAGATGGCGCAATGCCTCCAACCTGGAAGGGGGCCATAATCAGGCCGATACATAAGAAAGGGAGTAAAGAGGAGCCAAGAAACTATCGGCCGATTAACCTCCTAGATATTGGAGAAAAAGTGTTCTCTAAAATCGTTTTAAAACAACTGAATACATGGGTAGAAGAGTGCCAAATAATCCCCACAGAACAGGGTGGATTCAGAGCAGGCCACTCGACAATAGACCACGGGTTTGCTCTATGGGCGTTGGCGAGGAAGTCGACGGAACAGAACGGCAAACTATGCTGCTGTTTCGTCGACTTCAAAGCAGCCTTTGATTCTGTAGATCGGGCCTGCCTATGGGAGACACTAAAGAGACTAAATATCCCGACAGATCTCTTGACCATAATAAAAGAACTACACAGGGAAAATTGGGGGCAAGTAATTAAAGATACGAGGGGCTCCCTAACTCCCAAAATACCCATAGCTAATGGGTTAAGACAGGGCTGCGTGCTGGCCCCCCAGCTTTTTTCAATCTACTTGTCAGATCTCCCGGCCTATTTAGAGGTGGAGGGCAGTGCCAGTCCAAAAATGGATGGAAACAAAATCCCATGCCTATTATATGCGGATGATCTGGTGATAGTAGATCAGACTGAGAGAGGCCTCCAAAGGAAGCTCAATGCTTTTAATACCTACTGTGCTGAAAAATTCTTGACTATCAACTTGGATAAAACAAAAACCCTATGTTTCGGGAAAAAGCTAAGTAGATTTAGCTGGTACATAGGTGACCTTAAATTAGAGACAGTAAATGAATACCGTTACTTGGGTATTTGGTTTGATAGGACACTAAATTGGAACACCCATTTAGAAACGCAAAAAGCAAAGGCTCTCTCCTCCATTTGCGGACTTAAAAGGTTCAATAGGGAATATGGTGAGATGTCACACCGGCCAATGCTCAGAGCTTTTGAGGCAATGATCCCCCCCCAAGTTCTTTATGGCGCAGAGATCCTTTATTTGAGCGGTAAGGGATCCTGGGACGTCATAGAGGGAAATTGCATAAAAAGGCTCCTATCACTTCCTAAATCTGCCATGATTCAAGCCATCAGAACGGAAATAGGCACAAAGTCCTGGGCGATATTAACCCAGATGGCAGTGATCAGATTCTGGAAGAGATTAGAAGACCCTGAAACAAAAAAAGTGGCATACTGGTGTCGCAAAGAAATCCAGAAAAGCGAGCTAAAATGGGCGAAGTCCAGTAGGGATAAAGTGAAGGGAATCTGTAACACTCTGGAGCTCGACTGGGACCTGAGCTCATTGCAAATCACTAGTACCAAAGGTGAATTGAAGCAAAGAGGAAAAGAAGTCTCGAAAATGCTTGATAGAGGCTACTTAAGAAAGAAAAAATCAGTGGTACACATGCTAAATGCGTGGTCCCTTGATAATTGGTTCCCCTACCTCGACAGATTACCCAATCGAGGATACAGGCAAGAGATCCTCAGAATTAGAATTGGGATCAACCCATGGTTAATAGGCAGAGACCTGAAGGCAAAAATGTTAGATAAGGAAGGTCACTGCAAGTGTTACTTGGGGACAAAGGGAGACCCGCTGCATATCTTGTTAGACTGCTTTACACTCCTAGACCTTAGGAAACTTTTGTTGCGTCCTGTCTTCATAAAATACGATGTAAAAACAAGATCACAGGCAGCCAGTCTCTTAACAGAAATCCCCTTCATTGATATCGCAATTGCCCTCGGGAAATTTTTAAAGGTGTCTCTGACTGCACTGAGAGATACAGAATAACATGTAGTACTGTATAAGTTTTTAGCAGATTGTAATTGTACGGAGTAAGAAGAATAGGAATAGGTTTTATTAGACAAATTAAGTTTTAAGATAACTGTAAATTTTACTGTCTTTTTGTATTTTTGATAATGGTGTGTTCGAACCTCGTATATGGATAAAGTTTTAAAAATAATAAGTCATACTCCATTCTGTGATATTCTAATTGCATTGTTTAAAGACCACGGTCATAATAAACATATATTTTGACTTGACTTGACTTGACTGTTTTCTTGGGCGGCCGGGGGCAACCACAACCGGGTGGGAGCAGCTGAGCCTGGTGGTTCGACTGCCATTTTGGGCATATGGAGATCCAGAGGTAGGGTCAATCCCCCCTTCGCCGACCCTGTAGACATAGAGTGGCCCAGCGACCCCCTTGATCCCTTCACCCTGCGGAGACCGCCAGGCACCTAGATCTTCTGTGATCTGACGGATGCGGATAGCGGCAGAGAACGGAGGTGATTGACCGGCCTGGGCCCCCAGAGCACGGAACCACCGAGGCCACGGGTGCTCCACCAGACCCAGGCTTGCATCTGCTGTCCCACAGCCTCTTGTCGTTTGCAGCACAGGGAGACTGCTTCCCGATCACTGGGCCAGTCGAACTTTCGTGCTCCTCCCCCGGTTATGCGGTCTGCGATGCTTTCCTCTCCTCCTCCGCGCAGGCTGGGATAGCCTGAGACACTGATCCCCAGAGAAGGTCTCCAGAGAAGCAACCACCGATCAGCTGCCATGGGGAGAGCCGGGGGCCAAAGCCCCCCACTGTGCAGATCAAGATAGACCAATACACGACTGCCAAAACTTGGGCAACGAGTGGCCCTTCCAAAAAGAATGCCCCCCCTGCGATCGATCTCAGCACAATCCTTCAAGCAATTAGCACCTCACAGACCTCGGTGGAGAGTAAAACTAGCGAAGTCCGAGTCGACATGGCCCTCATCCGGCAAGACCTCGGCAATGTGACGGCCTGGATCAAAGAAGCTGAATACCCTATTTCCACAGTAAAGGATGACGTTCACCAGTTGAAAGACCAAGTTGCATGCCTACAGACCCACAATAAAGAACTACATAAGTGAGCCGAAGACGCTGAAAACAGGTCGAGATGCAACAACCTTCGCCTGGTGGGATTTCCGGAGAGCTCAAAGCAGGGGCAAATGATCAACTTCATTGAGCGCTAAATAACTTCCTGGATGCCCAAGGACTCCCTCTCCCCGTGGTTTGCGATTGATCGGGCTCACCGCTCTCTGGCTCCATGGCCTCTGCCGGGGGCACCAAACTGGCTGATAATAGCACAGATTCTCAGTTTCAAGGACCGGGACTCTATCCTTGCCGAGGAACGCAGGCAAAAATCCCTCACATACCAGGGTCAACCGGTTAAGATCTTCCCTGAGTGCACTCTGGAGTCAAAGACATTCATTTGTAGAGGTTAAGCAGAAACTCTGTGCCCTGGACCTCCAGTACATGTTTCTATTCCCAGCCTGCCTCTGGGTGGTGTTCCAGAAAAAAACTCTTTTCTTCGAATCCCCCGTGGAGGCCTGTACCTGGCTGACAGAAGAGCACCTTCTGAAAGTAAATACTGTGAACGGATCCACCAAGGCCCGTACCGGGGGTGCCCAGGCCACATCATAAACGCACCCACTCATGCAGGGGACGTGGACCGAGACGAGCCGGGTCAAAATCACCCTCGGGCCGCTCCCACAAGCCCGAGAGCCCCTGAGCAACTCCCGCCTCTCTAGAGGGGCGTCGGCTCCATGGGCCACTCAGAGCCTGGGGACACTCCGCCCCGAACCACCCCAATCGACTTGGCGGACACAGACCTCTCTCGAAGTCCGGCTCTCCTGGAAGGCTAACCTGGTTCTGCAGCGGACAGCCTAAAACACAAGACATGGCTCACGTTGACTGCCATGTTTACCGCAACTCTAGTTCTCATGATGGCGTCGAAATCAATATCCTTCTATAGGTGGGGTCCTCCACGATTCTCCACACCCAATCGTTTCAGTTTGGTATCTAATTTTGCCTGTTATGGTTGACAGATGCTTCTGTTCCTGAAGTATAGGGTGGTAGGGTAGGGGGAGGAACCGTTGTCCCGGTTTTACGTTACTACACCTTGTTTGTAACACCAGCACACTTCTTCAGCAATACGACACTCGCACGCTCAACCAAAGCTACAGCAACGCACCTATAATCCCACATCTAGAGCACCGCACCTGCGCTTGGCGCCCACTCTACAGTCCCTCTTCCACACTTCTGCCCACTATGACAGATACCCGTAATGGTAAGGAGCTACTCCATGTGATATCAATGGGCTGCTAGATAGAGTTAAAAGGATGATGGTCCTGCTTTATGAACAGCGCCAAGCGGCCGACATTCTGCTGATCCAAAAAACCCATCTTATAGGCAATAACTGCCCTTTCTTGGCACGATATGGCTATGACAGAGTCTGGCACTCAGGGTTCAATTGCGGGTCAAGAGGCATGGCAATCCTTATGCAACGCACTCTTCCATTTGTGCTGACCAAAGTCACCAGCGATCCCCTGGGTTGCTTCCTAGTTCTGGGAGGCACCATAGGAGACACCACTCTTAACTTAATGTCCATGTACTCCCCGCCATCGATGTTTTCTCCCGCCCTCAAACGTTCTGCAGACCACATCATGTCCTTGCCCTCCGGGATGACAATAATTGGAGGTGACTTTAAAGCACTTATGCACCCGGCCCTAGACACTACAAGCACCCGTCTGTCACTAGAACCACTCACGCCAAACTCCTGACTAACTGGGCGAGCATAACTGGGCGAGCATCCTGGGGATCTGCGATGCCTGTAGGGTCTGGCACCTCCATACCAAACAATTTACGCATACCTATGCCGCACACCACACCCATACCCGACTGGACCACATCTTCATGCCCGCCCTTGATTGCCACAAAATTAGAGGTATTGTCATCCTTCCCAGGAGTACATCGGATCACACGCCCCTGTCGTTGGAAGTGGGGGATACCCCAGACAAGCTACGACCGGTCTGGAGAATGAATGCATGGTTCCTCCAGGACAAAGACGTTAAGAATTCAATATGAAAAGAGCTCAAACAATACTTTCTCACTAATCAGGACTCCGTCTCCTCCCTGGGCACCTTGTGAGAGGCTAACAAGGCCACAATTTGCGGCTTTGTCAAAGGCCAGCTCAAACTCAAGCCCCTCGCCCAGGACTCCCAAATAACCCTTTTAGAGGCCCAGGCAACCCTCCCTGAGAGCTAGGTGCCGGAACAAAGAGATGACTCACACAACAGACAACTTGTACTTTTAAGGGATGAGATCAGACAGGCTACCCTAGAGACCACCAGGCTACTGTGGAGGTCCTCTATAGCTAGAGTATATGGCTGGGGGACAAAAACAGGAAGATCCTTCACTGCCTGGCCATGTATCCCATGGCCAACCATGTAATTCCAGAGATTATAGCTCTAGACAGCGTTACCTAGCGCTCACCTGTGGCGATGGCCCGGTGCTTTGCCACCTACTATTCTACACTTTACGCCGCACAGCTCTCCAACCTCTCGCTCCCAGAGTTGCTTCACCAAGAGCGCATCTCCCTTCCTCGTCTAAGTGCGGCTGAAACGGTGGACCTGGATCTTCTCATTACTCAAGAAGAGATTAATGAACCCAAATCCCGTACCGCATCTGGCGAAACCCGGGGTCCAGATGGGCTCCCACAGGAGTACTACGCAGCCTGCCAGGAAACACTTGTTCTTCACCTCCTGGAGATGTATGCTGAAGCCATTGGAAACGGCGCAATTTGACCAGAGACAGACGCTGCCACCATAGTAGTAATCCCTAAGTCCCAGCCTCCCTCTGCGCACTGCTCCGACTACCGCCCCAACTCCCTCATCAATGCTGAAGTCAAGATATTCACTTCGGTCTCATAACTTGGGGACATATGAGGAGGTGACCACATATGTACCTTTCAAGACCTGCAATCCTCACAGTTTTATAGGTACCTGCAGTTGCGCCACGCCCTCCGCAGTCACATACCAGATGGCACTTCTCTACCTGAGTACAGCCCACCCAAGGCACAAACTCATGAAAAGCAATCTGGGGAAGGGGGGGTCTCCCAAATCTACTGATCCTCAACCAACAATACTCCTAATACCCTACACTGACTCAGGGACCAGTTGGAGGGATGGATTGGGCCTCTGGAGGAAGAGGACTGGAGAGACGCAGTGATATTCCCCAAAACAGTAACCACATCTGATATGCTCCGCCTGGTCCAGCTGTAAAACATAAATGCTGCATACCTAACACCGAAATGCCTTCACAATGCAGGGCTAAGACCAGACGCATCATGACCACATTGCAACCAACTCCACTCAGATTTCTTCCACATGGTATGGCTTTGCCCCGTCATTGCACGATACTGGGATTTCTATAGAAAAGGAACTTATAGACATCCTGGGCTGGGAGGTCCCGCATAGGCCATTAAATGTGCTCCTGGGGGTTACTGATGGGCTGTATGGGTCCGGAGCACACAAACTATTCCTGAACACAGCCATGATGGTGGCCAAAAGGGACATCGCAGCTAACTGGTTGAATCCTGCCACACCTACCATCGCCAAGTGGCGTAGGGGGTAGACTGGTGCGCGGCACAACAGAGACCTATGTATAAAACCCAGGGATGCCCGGCGAAATATTGCAGAGTCTGGGGCAAATGGCTGGGGGTGCTAGACGAATAGCATCACACTTGTGCAACTGTGAGCTTGGTGCTAGACTCTACTTTGTCCTCCTTCTCGAAATTTGCTTTCAGATGCGTTTGTTGTACGACTTTACAATGATGTCATGTCTCTACTGTCTATCACTGCTTTTGAATACTGCTAGTCTTATGTTCTCTCCTGTTCAAATCCCTATCAAGTTGATTATTTTAAAAAAACTCTTATTTGAAATTACATGAGGAAAACGGCATACAGGCATAGGGGCCTATGCCCCTATGCCCAAGCTAACAGATGACATTGTCGCTTTCAGAGAGCACCTGAACATATTTTCCATGGTGTTACAGAAATATACCCCAGGGGACGACACCAGCTAATTCTTTATTGTTTCCAAAAGGGTGGCCTATAATACAGCGTAGTCTGTGCAGTGCTGGAATTATTCCAAACTAGATAGATGTGGATGGTGCACACATTAGCCTTCCTGGGTGGAATTGCATATTATGAAACAAAGAAAACAATACTGGAGCACTTGGGGTTTGAAGAAGACGTCTACAGAAATATTTCTCATTACTTAACACTAAAACTTACTGAGAACCCAAGACAATTGTGCTATCGGGCCCATAATTTGGGGTATAAATGGTTGAAAACTAGCTCTTCCACCAAAGTAGAAATACAAGCTAGAAATCCTCAAATAACAATTTAAAGAGGCTTTACTGACTGCTATGCAAAGATAAGTGAAATAACTTCCAAATTCATCCTTGAAGAGAGGATACACCTGGCAATGGCATTCCAGAAAGCCGGACCACATAAAGTTCTAGAAACCCAATGACAACCGTTTCTTCCTCAAGCGATACCCAGGGAAAGACTGAGGATGCAGCCTGAACCTGACCCCACTTAAGACTGAGACACATTCCCCTTGAGAAGATTTTGGAAAGATGGATAACTAGCCTCACTGGACCACAATGTTTTGAATGCATGGAATTGGGGCACATCACAAGGATGTGTCCCACTGAGGCGGCTACAAAAGCAATGGATATAGGCCTTGTAGGAAACAATTTCCAGCAACCCTATACCCAAGTCCTCGTTCACAAAAAGATCGGGCTGTCCTATCTTTTTATGTGCAGAGAGTCTGCAGTCCTAAAGATATTACTAGTAAAATACCTTTGTGAAGGGCAAACAATCTTAACTTTCACATAAGTGTAAGATTACCTTTGTGAATCAGACGCCTAATGTCCAAGCTCCTGGCGTTACTTAGTGATCGCTTAAAAATACATCATACTAAGACATCAGTGTTCAATACACAGACTGACATTTGGAGGAGCATTTTAATAAGATACTATTACAGATGTTGAGCGATGCCGTCAGTTTGGATGGGAAGGACTGGGGAAAGGC